>NW_027466098.1:3992500-4080000 GCF_046127955.1 Nelusetta ayraudi
GTGTTATGTCGGAATCTGTTCACCCGTTGATAATGTGCACCCAACCTTATCCCTAACCCCAACCAGTATATTTGATCAATATAGCAATTTATGCATGATAATTTCATATTATCGCGGTGAAAAAACATACATTCTTAACATTTAAATACATCTTTATTGCTCTAAATCGCCATGTACACTTTGGGAAGGAAGGTGAACAAAGTTGATACACATCTCATGCCCCTTAAATATATTTTTCACAGATTTTTAAACGCAATAAATAAAACTATGCATGTCCACAACTTTTTGCGTAGTTTAGAGAGGCAAGTCGTACTAGTGTGTTTCGATATGCCATCATTGTTTTGATCGAATTGTTTTGATTGACGCACGTTTTTTTTTGCGTCAACATGTTCTTTGCATCAGTGTTATCAATGACGTCAACGCAATTTCCTCAGGTCATTGGCCTCGTGGTAGAGTGTCCGCTCTGAGTCTGGGAAGGTTGTGCCTCCTCTGTTGCTTATGTGTGACTGCTGTACAGTGGTCCCTCGTTTATTGCGGAGGATACGTTCTAACAATAACCCGCAATAGACGAAATACGCAAAGTAATCAGCTTTATTTTATTTTTTTTACAATTATTATACATGTTTTAAGCCGTAAAACCCCTAACCACGCAATGTTATACACTTTCCTCAGACAGGCATTAACATTTTCTTAGAGTTCTCTCTTATTTAAACACTCTCAAAGTTCAAACTTTCGCAATTTAAAAAAATAAGTACAATATTAGTAAATGAAACCAAAGATCAAAACCTGTTTTCAAGCCCAAACATTTTTAGCAAATTTAATTTTAATGATCAATCTACGAGGTTTGAGACATAAGAAATTATTACCAGTAACTTGCGCGTATTTCATAGTTCCTCTTTGACGGTGCCTCTTTGTCTCAGCGCCAAGACAAACATGAACATTTATGTAAAACCGGCCAGCCGATCGCATTCTGTACTGTACAGGAGACACTGCACGGAGGACATTGATTGACAATGGTGTAGTAAAGTACAGTCCTTTAGCTAATCAGGACGCCGAACATACATTTTGCACAATTACTGTTCAAAATGAGTTGAATATTGGCACTTTTCTCTGGTGATCAGTGTTTGCTCCGTTTACAGGACGAACTAGCTCGAGTCCTGGTGACCCTGTTCGACTCCCGCCACCTGCTGTACCAGCTACTGTGGAACATGTTCTCCAAAGAAGTGGAACTGGCCGACTCCATGCAGACACTCTTCAGGGGAAACAGTCTAGCCAGCAAAATAATGACTTTCTGTTTCAAGGTAAGTGGAACCGAGAAGGACTTTTGTCACAGAAAGACTTTGCATCACTTTGTGATTACCCTTTATTTGGATGGATGGAGAGTGAGAGTCTGTTTCGATGAATTAATAATTAGCGATCAGGATGTCATGATTTATTCTTTATTTTTTGCGTAAAATAACCATAGAAATGTATTAATTCAGTATTTCACCCTTAGCAAACTAATATAAATGCAACGCTTTCCCATTCTACCATATCTGCTGCAGAAATTAAATGGGTTTTCCAGCACAATAACAACAGCCAAGCTCCTTTATCAGTTGCTTGAGATACCTTTACACATAGAACATAGCCTGCATTGACAGTGTATAGTTCATTCATACTGTTATCAGGACCGGTTAGTTGTAATAATAATAAAAAAAAAAAAAATAATACATTTTATTTGTAGTGCACTTTTTTTACATTTGAAACTAATCTCAAAGTGCTCCAGTAAAAACATTAAAAACAACAACATAAATAAGCACAACAAACATAAAAAAGGGTTAGGGTTAGGGTTAGTTGGTACAACACAAGACACAGCTACAAGTGGAGCCTCTGGAGATTCTTGCTAGGCATCCCGGTGAGAAGTACATTGTAGTAGTCCATTCTTGAGGACACAGAGGCATGGACAAGTTGTTCAGCATACAACTGACAGAGTGTGGGTTGGAGTTTGGCGACGTTTCTGAGATGGTAACAGGCATTCTTGCACAGGTGTTTAATGTGGGTCTCAAATGTCAGATGAGGGCCGATTTTCACGCCAAAGTTTGTGACTGTGGATGAGAGAGGGATGTTCTTGCCAGAGAAGGTGATGTTTGTGATGGAGAATGACTGGACCTAATGTGTGGTGCAGACTAAAATTGCTTCTGTTTTGGAGGAGTAAGTATCTTGCCCAAAGATACATGTTGATATATTTGGGAATTGACCCCTGACCTTCCAGTTCGTGGATGACCTGCTCAGCCTGGTGCGGTAGCCGCACGGGAAATAAAACAAACGTCATTCAAAAGAAATATTTTGGTGACACAACCTCTGGTCATGGAATGATCGTAAACTCTTGGACTTAACTTCTCGCAATAAAGTCATTGACTGGGTCGCGTCTTTTAATTCCAGGTTTACGGGGCAGCGTACCTGCAGAAGCTGTTGGAGCCGTTGTTGAGGGGCGTCATCATCACCCCTGACAACATCAGCTTCGAAGTGGATCCTACCCGGTGAGATGCAGCTCCTCGGCGTTTACATCTTTCCACAAGTACAGGACACTTATCTATTGGTGCCTCAGGTGCAGAAACATTGAAATAGAGCATCCAGTTAACCAAAAAATTTGAAGCCTTTTTTTTTTTTTGTCTCTTCCATTATTTTGCTACCCACTCTAATTATGTTTTTGTGACATCACAGTTTATAAAGTTTAAGTTTCACTCTCCCTCCCCCTCCTGAGCTTGCCAGTGAGCTACTGTGACCTGCGCACCCAAACCGGCATACCTCATCCACTTTCTTCTTCGTTGGTTTATTTCGGCAACTTGGGGCTCGAGAGCCGCATGCGGCTCTTCTGCACCTCTGCAGTGGCTCCCCTTAGCGTTGAAAAACAACAACAATCTAATTACATGGAAATATATTTTTGCCATTTTTATGGCCCTGTTAAAACCTAGCGTGTTAAGAAAAGCATAACAAAAACAGAGAGAGAGATTACACGAAACCGTCTCCAATATATGTAATATATACAGGCGCAAAAACTCCCAGAAACGCGGCACCAGATGAGTCAAAAGTGCAAATTGTGATCTGGTAACCCTGACGAATTTTGCGACCTAGATCGTCAGATATTGTAACGTTGGCGCAAACGTCAATCACTGGATGTTTACCTTAATTTCCGGACTATAAACCGCTACTTTTTTCCCGTGCTTTGAACCCTGCGGCTTATACAACGGTGCGGCTAATCTATGGGTTTTTACAGTTAACGGCCACTAGGGGACCTTCTCAACCTATGGATTTTTGGGTGGGCTCGGGGAAGAGTGAGACAGGCAGTTCGGAACTAAAGACGCACCGGCAGACTCGCTCTCACTGGATGACTGAACATCATCGTCAGAGTGCGAATATTCCTCTTCGTTATCCGAGTCAGACATTACTTGATGAAGTCGACGAACAAACCTCTCGGCAATGTATTCTCTGTGAAATTTGCTGCCTTTCTCTCTCCGCTCCCACTACAACCACTTCCTCGTCTCCTCGACTGAGGCTTTCTCTCTATTTATACTCCAAAATCGGAACGTAAACCCCCCCCACAAATGCTGCTCAGATTGAAGCCACAGGTGTCTGCCATCTCCTGGTGTAAAGTGGAAACAACCTTTTATCACCACTTGCCGCTTTAATTCAGCAATGACGCTTGTCGCAATTTTGCGACCATGGCGCCTAAAGGGTTCATTTAAAGGCAGTCGATCTGGCTGTCAAAGAAGGCAATAGAGAAATACTGATCATTTCTATATCACAAGAAAAGGGTGAACACAGAACAAGTCAATCAAATAATGTTTCTGAGCACGGTGCGCTCGCGCTCTCGTCTGTATGTTCTCTTGTCTGTGCGCTCTGTCTTTGTGAGCTCCGGTGCGTCGCTGCCTCAAGTTCTGGTCTGACTCAATACCAATTAACCGAGGTGACCAGCGGGACCCCGCAAACAGGATCCGCGGTGCGAGTCCAGAGTCGCAGGCTCGCAGCCGCCGAACCGATCTGCTCCGCGGACCCGTTTCCTGACGAAACACCTGCGGCTTATAGTCCAGTGCGGCTTGTATATGTACGCATTTGGTTTCCCCCCTAAATTTAGCTGGTGCGGCTTATATTCAGGTGCGCTTTATAGTCCGGAAATTACGGTACTTTCCAACGGAATACATTATTTTTTATTGCTGTCAAATTACATGAGCATTGGCTTTCTCCCCGAACTCACGCCAAGAAAGAGACAGTTGCAAAGGTCCCCACAGCCTCAGGTCTCTGTCACCCTCTTAGAGAGACAGTGTAATGCTCTCTGGCTCGAGGTGAATGTTATTTGATGACCGATTGGGCAAGATGGCTCTTTTGATGGTGAAGGTTGCCGACCTTGTTTTATTTGAACCAAATTACTTTTATTGTACTGTGATTACACACTTTTATGAAAGTATTTCTGCGCAGTATGTTAAGCTTTTACCAACATAGAAAATCATAAATCAACCCAAATATGACACACTGGACCTTTAACTGAAAGTAGTTTTGAGTACCGTATTTTCCGGACTATAGAGCGCACCTCAATATAAGCCTCACCCACTATGTACATATATAAGCGGCACCGGGCTACAAGCCGCCGATATCTATGTTGTGAAATGAGATATATATTGGATAGATAGATGGATAAAGATTAGACAGATAGATTTACCGGTACACAGAAAGATTTCTTACTTGTTGATTTACGTAACTGAACTGATTGGTTTCCGAACGGTGCCGGTAACCCAGCAGTAAAAGTGCTGATCGACCAAAACAGAGAAGTTGCGCACTGAACCCTCTGAACACACGTCGAACCGCTGTCACTTTTTCTTCATGCACACTGGAACCATTAAAGTGGCTTCATGAACACTGAACCCAGAAACCACCTGTCACTGTTCATCTTCCTCCTGCGCACTGAAACCGCGGAAGTCACTTTCTTCAGTGTCGGAGTTGAACAGCCTCAGAAGAGCTTCGTCACATACCTTTTCTGTGGCTATGTCCGTCAGTGCGTTTACATGGCACTAGAGAAATTAGAAATTTGAATTATTGCCTTAGTCCGATTATGATTGGAGAATTCACGTGCATGTTAACACCTTAATCGGACTATTAACTGGACAATGCGAGTGCGCACGCGCCACGCCTCCCTCTCGTGACTCATGCCTGCAGAACTGCATCGTCTAACAAAACAGACGGCGCAAAACAACCTGGCAAACGCGAATAAGAATGTTGACATTTGGAGAGAGGATGAGACCGGGGCGATGCTTTCTCTTCTAAAAGAGATGGACATATTAAAATAACGCGCAACGGAGACCTTTTTTAAAAGGGTAGCACAGCAAATGCAGGGCTCCGGCTTTACGCACCCCTGAACAAATACGTATTCGTTCGTATTTATATTTCTACCTTTTCGTTCACATTTTTTGTAAGTTAGAAGAATTTTAACTTTATAAATAAAAGCACACCAAAGAGATGTTTTTCCGATTTGTTTTTATTTTGGTAATTTTGCTGTTATTCTGCTGGAAACGGCGGGCAGCGGCACGGGCTTCCTCCACGGTCGGCACTTTAATGAGCGTGTGTATAACTGAAGACACCGTTCCTTTGCAAAAACCTGTACACAAACTCTCCCACCAGTCTGCTCCGAACCCGCATCCAACAAGAACGAGAGTTTCGGGTCCGTAGCGACGGCACAAAGCGTAGCATCGAAGACATTGTGTTGTTGTAGCCCTCCAACAGCAAACAACGTTCTTGTCTCCCTTTTAAAATAACCAGGAGCACAAGAAATAGGGTGCACCTTATCTGCAAAGCAAGTAACACGTACATTATGAACTATCGTTCCATATCATAATAGATTTAATATGTCAACCGAACGCAGCTGACCACCTGAAAAGACTCACTCCACCCCCTAGTGTTGGGAGGAGGACATGTTCCCGTCAATAATTCAAATTTCTCAGCTGCATGTATACGGGGAGAAGGTGAGAACTCCGATTGGACGAGAAAACCGAATTATTGCTTAGTCCGATTAAGCTCTGCATGTAAACGCACTGAGTGTTGCTCTCCGTGTCGCTGCTTGTCTCGTTTTTTTGCACTTCCTGCTAAAGCGCCCCCTGGCAGGTGAAGTAAAATCCACAGAAAAGCCGCACCTTTGCATAAGCCGCATGGTTCAAAGCGCGGGGAAAAAAGTAGCGGCTTATAGTCCGGAAAATACAGTATTTACTTCATGTGTCTTCATGTGTAATGTCAAGCATTGTGCAAAGGATTGTGGTCCCTAGGGGGCGTCAGAAGTGAACGCTTTCATGACGGGAGCGCCTTGTTGGTTTCACCAGGTTGGAACAAGGCGAGAACCTGGAGGAGAACCAGAAGAACCTTCGGCAGATCACCGAGCGCTTCTTCCAGGCCATCGTTGGCTCCTCCAGCGAGTTCCCACCGCAGCTGCGCAGCGTTTGCCACTGTCTCTACCAGGTACGCTGCTGCAACACCCCCCTCCCCCTTCCCTCGCTCCCCCTCCAGAGTCACCCATGCCCCTCCCCCAACCCCCAAGCTGCTCACTCAGCCTCTCTGCTCTCCTGTGTGTGTCACATTTCAAGCTCCTGCGCTCTCCACAGTTAAGGTGTCCCAATGCTTTTCAAATCGCTGCTCTCTATAGCACCAACATCAGCCCACTGCTTTACTTAACTTGTCAACATCCATTTTTTTTCTTTTTCTTTTTTCTTTTTTGCAGAAAACATCAATACCTATATGTTTTTTTATTTTTTTTTATTTTTTTTATTTTTATTGTTACACCAGGGAACACACAACACAAGCTTTGACATTATTAGATAACTTAAGCATGGGGTTTTGTAGCTTTTACCGTTATGACAGTTTATTCATAAGCAGTCAAAATAAAGTATACCCACATCAGGAAAGAAAAACCTGCATGAATATTTAGTGCAAGTACTTCTATATATTTAGATACCTACTTTGAGGTTTGATCAACTTCCGGTAACACTATATACTGTTGTACAATATTTTTCCAACGGATGCTGTTACCATCATGACTAGCATCAACAAGCGTTGAGGTAACAAACGTGACCCAAGCAATAGTTTGCCAGTCACATTGATCTCAGGAAGCCACCACTTTGAGCCCCTCTTGTAATTATAGAGGGCAAAGGTATCTTGTTTATATTATTTTAAGGACCCACAACCTCTGGTGCCCTCTTTCTACTTACTACTTTGTTGCAGTTTGAGGGCCAGGTTGTAGGATAGCGCCTAATTTGCAACCAGGACTTTCAGGGAACCTGCACTCTGCCTGAAAATATGGGCTTGTAATCAGCGCTTTTGCTGGAGCACAAAAACTGAGGTGCTTCGTTCAGGAGCAGAGGGGCCTTTACTGCAGTGTTTTTCAACCACTGTGCCACGGCACACTAGTGTACCTTGAGATCCTGTCAGGTGTGCTGTGAAAAATTACCCAACTCCACTTAATATACTGTAGGTCTAAGAAAAATAATAACATTCCATTGTGGAGTGACTGTGCTTTACAAAATAATGTAAGCATGTTTCCCTCCCTCTATCCCTCCCAGGATATCAGCTTTGTGTGCATCTAAACAGGTTTCCCAGGTTTCACACTGAGTGAGTAGAAATAAGTGAAGAGACTGCACTGTCGTTATTAGGCTATAGTGTCGTTTGATAATATTTTTGGTTGGTGGTGTGCCATGGGATTTTTTTCAATGTAAAAAAAAATGTGTCATGGCCTTAAAAAAAAGCCACAAATACAGCTATTTTAAAAGCAACAGCAAAAGGCCGTTTTAGTTGCAAAAAAGAAACATGTGCGAAATACATATAAAAGAACACACACACACACACACACACACACAGAAAAAGTAGTCTGCTTTTCTAGGTTAATATCTCAAACTATTTCAACACCAGAAATTTAATTCTTTAAAAAGAAAAATGTATTTGAGACACAGATTTTACTTTTTTTTTCACACATCACAACATAAAATCCACTCCTCAGGAAGTACTACTACTTAAACTGTCACCCTGTGGTGTAATGTTTCGAGCATCTGAATTTTCATCAGACAGTTCTTCTGGTGAAGAGCAGTTTTTCAATATACAGTTTGAAAGTTTGCTTGGAAAAGAAATGTATGGAAATGGCGGTACATTTCATAAATGCTCCCTCTTTCACCGCAGAGCTTGTGTGCTCTATTGAGGTTTTTTGTTTGTTTGTTTGTTTTTGTTTTTTGCTTGTGGTTTTCCTTCTTTTTTTGCTCTAGACAATTGACAGTTCTGGCACACCTCAGAGTAATCTTTGACTTAGCGAAAATGAGTAATGGGCTGTAGCTGTTATTGTTGTAGTCACATTAGCAATAAAACTGGATCTGCTGCATTTTTTTTTTTGTAATGGGTACTTAGCAAAGAAGAGTATTTTTCTTTAGTTTTATTGTCCAAAAGCCATATGTTGTCCTTGTCGGTCAACCACTAGTTTGCCTCTCGGCTGGTCCTGTTTCTGATGCACTGACTTATAAGGTGCCCCTAGTTTACCTGCACCAGTCCAGTTGATGGAAACGCACCTGACGTGCACTCTTTGCCCAAACTACCTCACTTGACTAAATTCAATGGAAAAACGAATAATTTCTAGAACCTGAAAATGATGTGACTTCCTGCTGCTCTTGCTGCACCTCTTGTTCTTTTGTGGAGGACAGACTCTGCACATCACCTTCTGCACTCTGCAACTGCCTCAATCTGATTTATATCACCGCAGCTTTTTTTCTCTTTCCAAATCCTCCATTTGACCAACATACTTTATTTAATCATCCTCTTCTCCATTTTGTAATGTTTTTTTTAGTTGTACACACACACACACACACACACACACACACACACTTTCTTTTTTCACACTAATGCTGTCTGCTGAAGTCAGAGCATGCATTGACACGCTTGAAAGTCACTTGAGCAATAATGAACCCTTCTCTCACTGCAGCTTTTGAGTTCTTCTTTTGTGTGTGTGTGTGTGTTTTTATTTTATTTTTTTTAGATTAAATGTGTGTGTGTACCCCTCTGTGGGTTAGGGTTCTGCTACCTGTGTGTGTTTGTGTGTGTAGCTAGTGCTGTGACCATGATTGTGCTCATCTCTGTTCTGTAGGCTACTTGCCACTCTCTACTGAATAAAGCAACAGTTAAAGAAAAAAAGGAAAACAAAAAAGCAGTAAGTTTGGAGAATCCACTTACACTCAGACACTCTACCCCTTGAAGCAAAAAATACCCTTTTTTTGCATTTTGTTCATTTGATTATTTTTATTTCTTCATTTTTAAACAGTTGGTTTGATTTGGTCTTTC
Source organism: Nelusetta ayraudi (assembly GCF_046127955.1). Taxonomy (NCBI): domain Eukaryota; kingdom Metazoa; phylum Chordata; class Actinopteri; order Tetraodontiformes; family Monacanthidae; genus Nelusetta; species Nelusetta ayraudi. The sequence goes on from NW_027466098.1 coordinate 4,001,834, forward strand.
TCTGGAAGTCTTTTATTCCTTTCTCCATGCTCAACTCTATGTATAACCCTCTCTTGAAATCATTCTACTAATATCGGTGCCATTTGATGTGTTTTCAATTAACAGTTCCCAGAAAACTGTGGCATTCTCTCTTTCGCTTTTTATTTATGGATTCTCTGCTTGGACCTGCGGAGACAATTTCTCAGAACATTTCATCTGCACTTTAAACGTGTCTCCCGAAAAAGTTTTTCATGCACATGCGCACACAGACACCTGTTTCAATGTGTCTGACGTGGCTATATGACATCAACCCTCCCAGATGAAATATTCTGATGAACTGTCTCTGTGATGAGCAGGGTTCCTCAGCTGTGTGATCTCTTTGTCTTCCCACATATGAAAAGCGAGATCTTTTAATTTCAAGGGGTGGTTCAGAATTTTGAACATAGGACCTCATTTTCAAGTTAGCTATGTAGCAGTGAAGACTGTTTCATTACATCGCATCCAGTCCTTCTAGTTGAGCAGAGTTGGCTGGTGCTAAGCCAGCACAAGTCAATGCTTTCTACTAGCCTGCCAACAAAAACTATCTCACTCACTCTACAGTAAACCCAAGTCAAATACATTGTAACGCCAGACTATTGCTAAAAATGTCTGTGTTCATAGAATGATGTTAGAAATAAAACTAACCCTGCATCGCATCATATTTTGAAGAATAGTATCGCAGCAGAAATGTAGCTATACTTCCTGTAGTTGGTAGAAGGCGACAGCACCAGCGAACTTATATTACCTCAACCACCAGCTGAAGTGACATCAAAGTCTTCTCTGTTTACTTTTCCACTCAGCTTGTTCCACAAGTAACCAGAACAAAACCAAAAAAAATTCTTGCATTTCTGACAAATTAGATTAATGGCACACTGGCTAACTTCTGAATCACCCCTTTACGAATTCTGCATTTCTGTTTTTTTGTTTTCTTTTGTTTTGTTTTTTTAATTGACAGCATGTTGATTAAGTAGAGGCAATCACCAACAGGTTATTTGGCCTTGGTGAGATGATTTTCTGTCATTGTTACTTGTGGCTACTCTTTGTCTCGGAGGTGGCATTAAGTGTAGTATACAGTAAAAGTGACTGTAGTCTCCTATCCCTTCCCATCCTTTCGAAGACGGCATGAGGCAGTGTTGGGGATTACTCTGCACACTTGACATTGACGGTGTATTTTCAAAACGGGCACATTGTGGCTTAGTGCTTCTATTTCGAGGCTCTCGCTACTCCTCTGAGAGAAGCTCTTAGCTGAGCCTCAAAAATAATCTCGGGGACCGCAGTAGTCACCGAATGCTGAACATTTGACCTGATCATGCGTCAATAATGCGCTAGTATCCAGCCGAGCAAAAATGTTTTATCACTTTATAATATTATCCATCAAATGTGATACATTTTTGCGAGAACAGTGCATCACCGTTTACTGATGCAATAAACAGCCAGTAGGTGGCACTCTCTCATAATTGAGAAAGTTAGGCCCCAGCCCTTTTTTCATAATGCCTTCACAATACATGTGACTAATAGTCATTAACTTTGTCTTGCAAGTTTTTAGCACCATGTGTTGTCTCTGCGTGTGTCTCTGTAACGACACACGCACACACAGATGCAGACTCACACCCGTAATGAGAGAAGTTCTTCCTTATTTCATTTGCTGCCTTGCAAGTAAGGGCAAATAATGGTGCAATGCTATTCCACTGGACTCTGGGATAAATGTAAATATAAGAGATGTGTTTTGGGACCTTTTCTTTCAAGATTTATTCCCAAATAGAACTGTATTATGATAAAAGTGTACCTAACAGTTGTAACTATCATCATAACAGTTAACTGTTGATACTTTCATTTGGTCAGCATAGGAATGGCAACATTTGTCATAAACATTTTGCATTAATTTTGTGTTTATAAATAGAATATTTTCCAGACTTGTTGCCAAAACATTGATTTGGCAACTGTAATTGTCTCGTGCCTGGTGGGAAAACTTTGGAAACAATGCACAGGTCAGCGGCCAGCAAAATACCTTATTTATTTTAGTTTACAAACACAACATATGTACATCAAAGGAAGAGCACCTGTAGTAATCAAATCCATCAAAACAGGTCAGTTTATGGACTTTGACAAGGCCAAAACCCTTACAGCGTCTCAGACTCTGTTGAGTCAAAGTCTTGACTGTTTTGTGTGATCATCCGCTGCTTCACGTGAACACAGCCTGCCCTTTTTGTTTCTTTTGCTTTTTCTTATTGGTTTTCTGTGGTGACTTGCAGTTGTCATTCTTCACCAACAGAGAGGAGTTGGTTGGGTCTTTTTTGTCTCGCTCATCTTCTCTCTCTTATCCTGGGCTGTAACTGTGTTAAGACCTTTTTTCCCCTGTAGTTACCGCCCAGAATTGAACCCCCCCCGCCCCCCATCTTGCTCCTCCCAAGCCTGACATCGCTCACCAGTTTGTTGGTATCGGCTCACCTCACTCTGCTCTCTTACACCTGACGACTTGTGTATATTTGGTTGCCATCATTCCTCCCCCCTTTTGTTCTTAAATATGCTTGAAAAAAAGGGGGGTGGGAGGGATCCACATTCAATATTTTCTCCCCCCTTCGCTAGGACCAGACCGTCTGCTCAAACTGTGTTCTTCTCTTCACCCCCCTACACCCTACCACCTTCCTACCCCCACTCTTTGTTACCCCCCCGCCCCCTCCCCTGCCCCCTCCGTCACCCCACCACCCTCCCATCTTGCCCTGCTGCCTCCTCCTCCATCCTCATCTCCTGCACTCAGGTGGTGAGTCAGCGCTTCCCACAGAACAGCATCGGTGCCGTGGGTAGCGCCATGTTCCTGCGTTTTGTTAACCCAGCCATTGTGTCCCCCTACGAGGCTGGCATCTTAGACAAGAAACCCCTGCCCAGGATAGAGCGAGGCCTCAAGCTCATGTCAAAGGTAAAAGGGTGGATGAATGTGTGAAAAGTGTCCATCTCAAACTTTTTTTTTTTTTTTTTTTAATAACAATCTCACTGGCAGGTGTTCAGGAACAAACACATTTTTTCGACTAGGTCTTCCTTCTTCAGTGTGTATAATGATACAGGAAATTACATCCTTATATAGTCTTAATACCAGAGACACAAAAGTCTGTCTGTTGCCAACACTTTCAGAGTAAAAGGGTGAAAATGGTTGTAATAAAGTCTAAATATTGAATGTTGAACTAAACCTGAGGCAAGGGTTTGGAAAAAAACAAACAGCAAAAGGGAGTTTGGAATGTTTTGCTTAAATTGTTTATTATTTACTTAACACACACACACACACACATACATAATCGCCTGTATATCAGAATTGGTAGCCTAAAATGACAGAAATTTGAATTTCTTTGTTTTCTGGTAAGTGGAAACAAAAATAAATTAAAATTAATTAATTCTAATGTGAAGTGAGGTGTTTGGTTTTTTTTGGGTGCAAACGTTCTAGGCTGACAATTGGATCAAATGGTCAAAGTTGTGTGAAACGTCTTGTTGCACACTGAAGAGATATGAGCGACATCTGCCTCAAATGTTAAAAATATCGAGTAAAAATCCCTACCAGCTACTCTTTGTGTTTTTTCTCGGAAGCAACCTGTTTACACTGTTGTTTTTTCGGACCACATTGTAACCTAGTTTATTCACCAACGAGTGCTTCGTAAACCAAAAGCTTGCACATTAAGTAGGAAGCTAAATCTTTCTACACAGCGAGGCCAATAGATTTGTAGACTTGTGTTTCCTCACTTTCTCCCGTGTTTGAGGATCACTTTTTTGCTCTGTTCTTGTCTGCTAAGTATTACAAAGAACATGGACACAGGTTTTTATTGTATTCGTCAGACAAGCAAATGCTTTCCAACCCTGCTTTTGGCTTGACCTGACATAAGAGTCATTCATCATGCACCCACAGATTTAACCATTTGTAGCCCTTAAGTAATTTAACGAGATACGTTGAAATCCTCACCTCATATAACAAAACACTGACAGACCTATGCTCTTTTTTTTTTATTATCATTATTGCAATTTCCTTGGTGCACATAATGTGTCTCTTTTCAGATTCTCCAGAGCATTGCAAATCACGTCTTGTTTACAAAAGAGGAGCACATGAGGCCATTCAATGACTTTGTGAAGAGCAACTTTGATTCAGCCAGAAGGTACAACACTCGATGCGCACCTTAAAACTACCACTGAAATCTGTCACCTTCTGCACATTCTCTTCCTTCTCTGTCCTCGGTCTGTCCCTGCCCCTTGGTGTGAAGACTTTTAATGCGTATTAAGAAGAAAATCGCTTTAGCAAAATTCCAGAGACTGCATACTTTAAACAATTTCCTAAATTTTTGATCCAAAGTTTTGATATTTATGCTTGATCTTTTTGAATCAGAGCTAATGTGCAAAGTGTTTTACCAAATCAAGTTTGCTAAATTCTCTCAGCTGCCCAAAACATTTAGCGCACTTGACCGTGCACACAGTGAATATGACAGGCGTCATCATACTTATAATACTCCAGCTATGTGCATATGGCTAGTGTTAGCTGACCACCAAGAACAAAATTGAGGTAGTCACATCTCATGACATTACCAACATTCTACGAAGCATCAAGAAACGTGGAAATGCTGCACTCACCTTTTTCTTTTTCTTTTTTTTTTTTTTTAATAATTTTTAAATATGTTCTCGCTTTTTAAGTCAGTCAGCATTTCATGGGCAGAGCTGTTTCACTGCACTGCATCTTTTGTCTGTTGCCTCAATGTGTACTCTTTCCTCTGCTGCAGGTTTTTCTTGGACATTGCTTCTGACTCCCCACCAAGTGACTCCGTCAATCATAGTCTGTCTTTTATCAGTGATGGCAATGTACTGGCCCTGCACCGACTGCTCTGGAATAATCAGGAGAGGATCGGCCAGTATCTCTCTAGTAACAGGTATGTGGATGCCATGAGAGTGTCTGCATTTTAGTCTCTAGATTCTTCATAAATTCCATAACAGACTTGGCTTAAGTTTTGCAATGTTTTAAATGACCGACTCTTTATTCCACTCATATACTAAATTGTGGACCACAGTCTGGGGCCCTACGCAGGCTTAATTTGATGTAGTGCTGGAAATTGTGGGTTGAGCCATACACATTTGATATGTATATATCAGTGGCGGGCCGTCAGGGCCACCTCGGCCTTCTCTGCTGGCCTAACCATACTTGGAAAAGTGTGTGTGTATATATATGTGTGTGTGTGTGTGTGTGTGTGTGTGTGTGTGTGTGTGTGTATATATATATATATATAATATATATATGTATATATATATATATATATATATATATATATATATATATATATATATATATATATATATACGTATATATATATATATATATATATGTATATATATATATGTACGTATATATATATGTATATATATATGTATATATATATGTATATATATACGTATATATATGTATATATATGTATATATGTACGTATATATATGTATATATGTACGTATATATATGTATATATACGTATCTATGTACGTATATATATGTATATATGTACGTATATATGTATATATATGTATATATGTATATATATGTATATGTATATATATGTATGTATATATATGTATATATGTACATATATGTATATATATATATGTATGTATATATATGTATATATGTACATATATATATATATATATATATATGTACATATACATATATACACATATATATATATATATATATATATATATATATATATATATATATATATATATATATATATCTTGGAATTTGAAAGCTTGCTTCATTATTTATTTTATATATTATGTTTTTAGTTAATATAAAATGTTACTTTGCTTCACACTTAAAGTGCCCTGTGAACAAAAATATATTAATTGAAATGTAAAGCTAAATAAAATGCATCTCTTGAAACACAATGTTGTCGTATACCTGCACATGGACCTCTGTAGATTATAATTGACTAACCCTATACTGGATGATGCTCGATGTTCACCATCAGCTAGGGCTGATTTGGACAAAGGAGAAAAGATTTGCATAACACATTACATCTTAGTACTAAGTAGAGATGTAACGGTATAGAAATGTCACATTGCGATTATTGTGACCAAAATTATCATGATTATCATTATTATCACGCTATTGTTGAAACATGCTCAAAATGCTAAAAAAAAAACCAAACAAAACAACAACAACAAAAAAAACACTGCACACACTGAAATAATTTAGCCAAGTTTCATTTTGAAAACACAAATTCAAGAACAGCAGTTCCTCTAGGTTTTTTTTATTTCTTTAGCATGGATATATAACATGGAGTCAGGTAAAGCAACTTTAAGGATGACTGGTTGGAGGTAGGGATGAGGTTGGGTGCAGTTAAAGTGAGGGGGGAAACATATCGACTGGTAAACAGATTTTGACGCAACACTGGCATCCGGAGCTAGTGTACACCGGAGCAGAAACGGACCGAACATAAATCTCGAACAGAATTATTGTGCATCTGCCCCACTTCTGAAGCAGCATCGGCAATAAATAAGTAGCAGTGACTGTACCTAAACACTTTGCTGCTGTATGTGCAGTGTGCAGAGACCTGCAGACACACTTGCTAATCGCACCAATATGTTGTAATTTTACAGTCGTAACATTAGGTAACACTTAAAACCTCAGTTTACTTTATTGACGACCAATTTCTCCTCAGCGTCCTTGTAATAGGCAAAATACGCCCAGACTTCGGACTTTGTCTTTTTTGACGGCGAAAAAATCTTGTCCGCTGAACTTCCTTCCACCCCATTTATAAACAAAGATTGTATACTGCGCATGTGCGCCTGTGTCTGAGGGACCGCTGCTACTTTTCTGAGCAAAGAGCAGTAGTTTTTCAAACCGCGGTAATCAAACGCGGTTTTAATAATAATTAAAATTTGAAACAGTGTAACTAACCGTCCGACTTCTTTACTGCCATTTATCATTTACCGGTAATCGTTACATCCCTAGTTCTAATCGTACCCAAACACCTGACGTTGCAACTTTATTGTCTAGGTCACATATTGTGGCATCTCAGGTGACTCCCACCACCCCTGACAGATTTGAGTGTGTTAGTTGATCAGGCTTAGCTCTTCTGTTTGATTGTATAATCTCAAAGCTAAACATAGTGTTTAAAGACGTGCTCCGTCTTTATTGCAGAGACCACAAGGCTGTTGGCAGACGGCCATTTGACAAGATGGCCACCCTGCTGGCCTACCTTGGACCCCCTGAACACAAACCTGTGGCTGACACCCACTGGTCCAGCCTCAACCTGACAAGTTCCAAGTTTGAAGAGTTCATGACCAGGTAGGATTATGGACCGCTCGTAAAAGAACTGGCAAAGTATTGCAAATGTGTAAAATTCCCCTCGGATTTGTTGCGCAGGCACCAGGTCCATGAAAAAGAAGAGTTCAAAGCCTTGAAGACCCTCAACATCTTTTACCAAGCAGGAACATCCAAAACTGGCAATCCAGTGTTCTACTACGTCGCCCGCAGGTAAGACCCAGAAGTACAAGTTACAACTGGAATAGAATTACGAGTGAAAGTGAAAAGTGGGGTGCAAAATTTTGGCCATGGGACCTAATTTCCAATTTTCCAATTTACCTTAGCATACTGCAGAAGGGGTAAGGTTGGTTTTATTGGCAGGCTAGCAGAAACCATTGACTTGTGCTAGCCTAGCACCATCAAACTGTGCTCGACTATAAGGACTGAAGGAAACCAGTTGCAACGGTCTCCACTGATGGATAGCACACTGGTGAGCTTGGAAATTTTGCTCTGTGTCCAAAATTCTGAACCACATACACACAAACAGAATTCAATTTACAGAGAGGCAAAGGTTATCCATATTATCAGTAACAAAGAGCACTTAAGCTACCTTTGTGAATGTTGCCGCAGCCTGGAATCAACACCATGCAATTTACCAACCACTAAGGGGTGTCATGACATCGCTGTCTGTGTCATGGGTCTTGCAAGATATAATATTGTCCAGTGCTATGCGCATTTACAATCAACTACGTGAAAAAAAGTTGTCTGACAAATGCAGGTTCCTACTTTGCGCTTTGGTTACTGTTGCTCTAAAAGCACCAAGTGTTCAAAAACAAACGTTATCTTGACTGGTTCTCATTCAGGTTCTTTATTTTGTATTGTTGGGCCTGAGCCCGACGAACAACGGGGCTCGAACATGCTTCGAACCACCTCTTTTGCATGGGCGAAAAACCCATTACGCGTCTTTCGCCCCAATTTTTAACCCGATTCAATTCAATTCGAGTAAATTCGTGGGGACCGGTGACATTTTTTTTTTGGATGCAACAATGACAGCTGTAGGTGCTCCATAGCGCCACCTACAGTCAACAGTCAATACCCACACTAAGAAATTCTCAACCCCAGTACAAACGTCCAAACATTGTGGAACCAAAACCCACTCGTGCTTGTGGTCTACCTACATCTCATACTCTCAGGCAAATTCCCTATCCCTGACAATAAAAGCTTTTTTGAAGGTATGTGCAAAAAAATATCATCAACTTTTTCTATGGTTTCTCCACTAAGGCCGCAATAGCGCCCTCTACGAGCGTCACACACTTACAGAAACCTATGCGTTCGTGTCATCCACCACTACATCTTATACAATCTATTTTTTTTTATTTTGACAAACAGGATGTGAGCTATTTCCACTTATTTGAACACTCTAATATCAGAAAGAACAATGACAGAAGTGGGACTACTCTGCCTTTCCTCACCGCTTATGAAAATGCTGTGGTTCTGATGGCTTAAAGAATACATTTTCAGCATCCCCAGTTCCTCAGCACGCCAACAATATGTTTTTTTCTGTTTTTGAGACAGAAATAAGATAGTAACATTAGTTTGTTATCTAAGTATCTGACTGTCTTTGACTGCTCTGCACTCTACTGTATCTCAGCCTGCAGCTGCGAGGGGGAAAGGGCCACTCACACACACGCGATAATTCACACGTCTACCGCAGGGGGAGAGGCAAGAGTAGAGAAAGGGGGCGATGAGAGAAAGGAGCGGGGTGAGGTCCGTTATGTCCAACTTAAATCAATGCCACCACCTGCAGAGCCAAAAACAAATAAATCAAATAAGAAAAAAAAAATCGAGAAAAGAGGTTTATTTATTTATTTTTTATTGTTTGTTTTTTTGCGGTATGTGGGGGGGAGGCAGTCGTGATGAGTGGTGTCCAATTAAAATAATTTGATGATCCAAAAATGTCATAATCAAATTTTTGCTCACATTTAACCCCTATTTTGACCCCTTTAACCTTTTAATCCTTTTGAAGAAATTCGGCAAGCACGTCAGGACCGTTGAACATTTTTTTTAAATGCAAAAAGGACAACTCTAGGTGCTCCATAGCACCACCTACAGGAAAGGATGTCATAAGCAAATTCCTGCACACATTTGACCCCCAAAACTTGCTCCAAATTTCACACACATATTTCATTCAGGTATTAAATTTATGATTATGAACAATTAACTCGATAGGCCCAACAATGCCACCTCTAGCATGTCGAGGTCAACGTCTGAAGGGGTCACCAGGCGTCTGAATGGGCTGGAGGGGGCGTCACAAGGAGATGGCAGGCGTTGACATTTGTCAGGGACGTAGGCGGGTGTTGAAGAGGGCGTCGTCAGGGGATGGCAGCAGTCAGTAGAGGTCGGCAGGCATTGGCAGGCGTTTGCAGGATTCTGGAGGGGTCGGGAGGCACCATGAGGGGTTGGCAGTTGTCGGGGTGCGTTGTGGGCGTTGGCGGATTTTGGGTGGGGGGCGGTCACAACGAGCAGGCTCAGCCCCATCAACGCTCCTTCTCGCTTTAATGTTATTGAGATAGTTGGGTGCACTCAAACTACATTTTCCTTATTTCTTAAGATAATAATAAGAATAATAAGAAAAATAAAATCTGTTCCCAGCACAATTGTGAAGTCCTTAAAGTGAACAGATGACCAAACAATAAAAAAAAAATGTCAGGCACCTGTAGTTCAATATACAAATCATCATCTTACTTAAAACCCTTTGTTTTTATGAATCTTAAAAAATATAGGATGTTCGATTTGCTATGGTTTTGAGTAATATTGTCTTTTCACCTAACAGGTGAGACCATGTTGAGCCTTCAAGCCCTCTAATTGGCTATCTGCATATACTACACACACACACACACACACGCGCACACACACACACACACACACACACACATATATATGTGTACATATATATATGTACATATATATATATATATATGTGTATATATATATATATATATATACATATATATATATAGAAGGCACTTGTAGTTAATATTACAACAGCGTTGTAAAAAGGCCCCTCAGATCAAGCTAATGGGATGCGTCTGTACATCTACCTGCATGCAGAAATAACCCTAATTCCATGTCATTTCACAAGCCCTTTATTGGCATCTTTTATTTTAACATTTCCCAGCAGAATTGTGTGTGTGTGATCTCAACCAAATGCAGAACAAACATCACTATTATGACGTAAGTTATAGGGACATAGCAGGCTGCGAGCGTGCAAGCATTACACTATGATCGTCACATGTTTTGAGCACCTTGCGCCCCATACGTTAAAAGCGTTTGTGTGCGTGACGTTGCTAGGAGGCAGTAACAGTCTTAACAGCTTTTTTTTCTCAAGGAAATAAGTGTGTTCACAATCTAACAGCTTTTTTTTCTCAAGGAAATAAGTGTGTTCACGATCTAAACGTGTCAGCGGGGGTGCTCTGGTCAGAAGGTATTGACAACTGTCGCCATGACAAACAAAGTTGAAGCGATAGTTTGAATCTTAGCATCAGTCAGTCTGGGGCCGCTGTTCCACTGGTGATTCACTTTGGTCTTGGTGGTCGAGGGCCGCGGACTTGCTGTTGTGCTTGTGTGCGCGGACAATCCGTCGACACTCGTGGTCGAAGCCCAAAAAGACACACCAGGATCGCTCACCCCTCTCTTGTCCTGACGTGAGCCGGCCTCAAAGAGCGCCGGTATCACCTGACGGTAAGTAGACGTGGCATCAGCAGTTCTGGCAGGCGACTGGCCTCCAGGACTTTGGAACCGGCTGTGGACCCAGGCTGGCGGCTCGGTCAACGACAGCGTGTCAAACTCCCTTCCCGACAATGTTGCCGCCAAGTCGGCGTCTCCGCAGACGGGCCTTGTGTAGCAGGGGCATCCTGCAACGGTCGCCCGGGTCTGCTGGGCCCACGTCAGGAGCCTCGCCATGCTGTCCTCGTCCTCGCATGCCCATGGATTATCCCCGAGAGTCATAGTGTCCAAAGCAGCTAGCTTGTCAAAGATTCCGCCAGGTAGACTGGCGAAACGATTGGCGTGCAGGTAGAACTGAGCCAGCCTGGGCAGCCGAGCCAGCGAGCCAGGCAGGATTTGGGTCAGGTAGTTGTGCGACAGGTCCACGGTCTCCAAATTGTGCGGCATGTTGGTGGGAACAGTCCAGAAGTGGTTGTGGCTCAGGTTGAGGGCCCGCAGGCTTGGCAGGGTATTGTTGATGAAGACCACCCTTTCCAACTCGTTGGCCGACAGGTCCAGTGCCTGCAGGTTCCAGTGGTAGGCCGTGTCATTTTTGTCCAACGAGCGGATGTGGTTCCCCGCCACCCGCAGGTCCCAGAGGGAGCGTGGCAGTGACGAGGGCAGGCCATCCAGGCGGTTGTAGGACAGATCAAGGGTCCTCAGGTGGGCATAGTGGCTGAGCTGGTTATCCAGAGTCTGCAAACTGTTGGCCAAAAAAGTTGTTGTGAAAAATCTGTTATAACTGCAACAGTACTGAACTATAGAGAGAATAGCTACAACTGCAGCTACAGCTAATTCATATCACAAGCCATGCTGCCATGCGAAAGCAACAATAAAAGTGTAAATTGATTTAGTAAACAGAAAGTTATGAGTGTAACTACGGTCCTACGGATCCCAGATGAGCACCAGAGCTCTTTGCCACTCAGAATCCTCATGCAATATTACCGCCATTGGGTCATAGGTGACTTTGTTGGTGTACATGCTCCAACTACGAGAAGGGGATTATTCAATGCTTAAAGGTCAAGTCTGTGCGTGTTTCATATTTCTGGCGAACGCTTGCTTCCTCAAATAAACTAATGAGGAAGAAGGTGGACAAAGTATCCAGGTTTGTATGCACAGGCCACTGTAGATCACTGGCAAGCTTGGGAGAGGGAAGGTGAGTTTATGACTGCTACAATCTACCTTGAAACCTTTATAATACCTTTGTACCTTTAAAGCACCCCTTCTTTGGTGAGCAGCTACTGCTCACCCCCACTGAACTGGACATGTTATGAACTTGTCAGCGAAAAATCAACAGCCCAAATCAGAATTGGCGGCAGGTAATCGTGATTTGTTTTTTTCTTAAGGTGACTTCCGGCGCTGATGCCCATTTTGATGTAGTATCGACAAAGTATCATTCTCGTACACTCAGTTGTTAAGTAAAAAGCTAATCGCTGGCCGTCCTCACCTGTTGAAGGAGAGGTTGAGAAAGCGTATGTTGTGCTGCAGGCCAGGCGGCAACTTGGTAAGGCCACGCGATGAGCAGTCCACTACGCGATGTCCGCGGCTGCAGGAGCACACAGAGGGGCAGACTGACAACACCCAGCCTCCCTGCATCCCACACAGTAGCAGGACGTTGAGGCAGAGCAGGCAGGCAGAGCAGCCAGGCATGGTCAGGGCTCTACAGTACCAGGGTTGTGTCAGAGTTAACTTGTTTGTGCAATAGAAAAAAACAAAACACCACACACACCTTTATATATATATGTATGTATGTATGTGTATATATATATATGTGTGTGTGTGTGTGTGTATATATGTATCTATATATATATATATATATATATACATATATAGATACATATATATGTGTGTGTGTATATATGTATCTATATATATATATATATAGATACATATATAGATACATATATGTGTGTGTGTGTGTGTGTGTGTGTGTGTATATATATATATATATATATATGTATGTGAATGTATGTATGTATGTATGCGTACGTATACATATATACATGTGTGTGTGTATATATATATATATATATACACACACACACACACACACATATATACATATATACACTAAGGGTCTATATATAAAATGTATAAAAGACCGTAGTCATTTCCATCTGATTTGGGACTCTGCCAGTGGGACTGCAGCAAGACTTGATTCATTAATATACGATACTGTTTCAGAGACGAGTACTGGTGGATGGGCACACACCCGTTGGTTGCATTCGAGAAATTTCTCCACGGCATCTTTTTCTTTTAACGCTTCGTGGCAGCTGAGATCTCCTGCCTCATGTCACCAAACCGTGTCCCCTTTTTGCAGTGTCTCGATGGAATACTAAAAGGAGAAATGTGCCCGGTAGCGGAGAGACCGGGCTGAACCTTTATACCCTGCAGTTTACTGCATCTCCAAGGCGAAATGGCTCATTGCGCTGTTTATTAGCTGTGTGCGGGACGTCCGCTCTCCCTTGTCCCTCCATTTTTAAGCGACTCACCTCATTCTTTCTAGTGTCGATTTGTCATTTCTGCCTCCTCCACCCCGTTGGGCTGTTTGTCCCTCTCTCCTTGGCCGCTTGATTGCTTGTAAAAAACGGAGTTTGGGTCTTTAATGCCTCTTTCCTGGCCGTCCCGGCTTCACTTGAGATACGCTGCCTGCTCCACCGTAGCCCCCCAGTTCCTGTCCGACTCGCTGCTCTGCAGGCTCCAGATGGAGGTGTCAGGGAACAGAGAGGGGTGCAAGGAGGGGCGGGGGAAGGAGGGTGGGAGCTGGGGAGATGAGAGAGAATTGCAGCAAGGAGCAGTCTGACTGCTGCTGATGAGGCAGACAAGAGACTGGTGTGTGCGTGCGTGCGTGCGTGCGTGTTAATATGTTGCGTGTGCGTTTAGAAGCCATAGAATACGTGTGCAGAGTTATAAAACAAAAGAACAATGGATGAGATGTGTAATGCCTGAAAGGTCACCCACAAAACAGTGAATAATTATTTTCTGTTTACCGCATTATACTAAATTTAACTTTTATTTGAAGTCATTTACTGATCATGTTTTTTTTTTGTTTTTTTAACTAAAATCAATCAAACTGTTCTCTCAGTTTTGACAATTTTCATGTGTAATTCAGAACTTTCTTTCCTTGTGGGTGAAAAAAACTGCTTCATGTGCTTAATTCATTACTTCATTACTGCTTCTTCTTTCTCTGCTCTGTTAAAGTTGGTCTTTGTGGGACTATTATTTAGAACACTGCATTTGCTTCAACACAAGTCATTTTTAGCTGCTGTCACAAAAAACATGCTTTTTGGATTAGAAAATGGTTGCTACAAAATCAGTTATTGGCATTGGCAGGTCTCATTTTACTTTTAGCTTAAATTATTAGTGTTTATATCGAAATAATCAGGATTCGGGATACAGGAAAACGTACTGGAAAATAAACTTTTTTTGAGAAGGATTTTTATTTTTGCTCAAACACATCAGTCATTATGAAACAGACCAAATCAAAATAAGTTAAAAATCGGATATTTCTTTGTTCCATTTAAAACCATGTCACATGATTTAACCTTGAAGTTTCAGCGGAGTTAAGAGGAGCCCAGCAAAGCTAACGACTGATGTCATTGCCAAGCTACAAAAGTATGGTACGACATGTATTCATGAGAGTCCACCACCTCAAACTTTATGTAGTACACTATCCTGTTAACATTTGAAACAAGTGCTGTACATGATATGACACTTTTTGCAGAGATGGTGGAAATTAGTGCTAAAAAGAAAGAAAGCAAATGCTTAAAGGGTGTACGTAGGTTTAAAGATCATACACAGTCTTCCATAATGATATTATTTTAATGAAATGTTCGTTTCCCACTCCAAGTTACGCCAAGGAATCTTCAGTTTGTCCTGAAGGAGCCACGGGTTTTCTGGGTTGTCTTTATTTAGGTCTGTCACCTTCTAAATTTTCATCCGTGTACGGTGCCTCGTAGGCATGGGAAGAGAATCCTGTGCCGTTCCCTTGGCTTTTGACTTCTGGCGCAGCAGCAGCAGTTCCATTGCTCTCCTCGAGACTATTTTCAGCCTGTTCGGAGGCAAGAGATGACGCTTCTCGTTTACCTCCAAAAGTTGTCCCTGGCATGATGTCGTCCATCTCCTGATCTTCCTCTGGAAGCAGAGACAACTTCCTGGACAGCCTCCGCGGAAGGAAGCTGGAGACTGAAATCCGGTTGTACGACGAGAGGTTCCCATGGCCATTTTCTGCATTATTCTCAAGAAAGGGTGATGGGCCGGCCCAATCTTTGGTCAATACCTGTTGCTGCTTATACTTTCGTTTTCGAACAAAGATGGCAATAAACCCAATTATCATCATTATGAGTGCTCCGGCTATTATACTGGCTACTATCGTTGCATGGCTATTTGGAGGGCCTTTTACTTTTTTTGCCCGAGTGGTGCGGACAGGCATTTTCTTTGTGACAAAAGGCAAAGTGCTGTGTAAGTCATCTGTAGGTGTAACGCTTGGGTTTGTTCTTGTTGACTCATCTTTAACAGGTTTGGTAGGCGTGGGCGGAGTTGAAAGGAATTCTGTGGACTGTGATGGACTTGTAGATGTTTGGTTATCATCGGTGGACTCAGCATTCTGTTCTGTGCTTTGATTTTGGTCAGGGCTTGTTGGCATCCAGGTTACTGCCGAAGATGGATCGCCGGTTTGACTCGTCACCGAGTTTGTTGGTGGCGCTGTGTCTTCAAATTGAGGTTCTGTGGCAGCAGTTGTGCTCTCGGTTGATTCGTTGCGCAGCATCAATGCTGAATTGTTCAGACTTGCTGTGACGTTCGTGCTCATTGTTGACGCTGCAAACTGAGGTCTTTGTTGTGGAGGTGTGGCACTTTCACTCATTGGCTCATGCTCTTTCACAGCAGCAACTGAAGGCTTCCAAATGTCAGAGACATCTGATGTTGCTTTGAAGGTAGACGCCTCATGCTCTGTCAACTGCCAGTTTGATGTCTCCGCAGTCAAATGAGGTAAAGTGTGATCCTGACCCAACGTTACTGTGCTGCCCGCTGTCAGCGACACCAACCACATTAAGACGAGACTTTGAAAGATGATCATTTTTTTATCTCCTCGGTCTCCTTTCAAATGGGCACTTTCACGCTAGAAGAAAGGGACATTTTTTGTTTAGCAATGCACAGCGCAGTGTATTAAGCAATGCTCTCAGATGAGGAAATGCTTTACGGAAGTTGAGTCTAAAAACCAATTGTGTTGTGAAATGTCAGTGGATTTTTAAATTGCGCCTTAATAGTGATATGTTTCAATTGTATTTACGGTTTCATATGAAGCACCTTGGTGAAGTTACATAGATGTATTATATATTATTACTATATATTATAGTTTAGCATTTCTTAAGTTGTGGATTACTGTCCATATGTGGAATTATGTTAAATTACGCATTTTAATTTACATCAAATTAAATAACTTTCTCCTTTCTTTTTCAAAGGCCTTTTCATTTCTTGTCACAAACCATTCTACTGTAAAATACTTGGTATTGCAATCAAGCAAGTGTTGGAATTGTTGAATCTGAGACGTAAAAGTTAAGTTCTCTTTTACAAACTCAAATTCAAATAAATAAAAGTGACTCACCAGAAATGAACAATATCTTCAGATTCCACCTCAATTTAAATTTAAAGTGGAGTATTTGCCAGATAGAAGGATTTGTTGGTCTGTCGAGCAGGAACTCGAAGCAGGGACTATTTGTCTGTGTCGAAACGTTGAGGTTTTCTTTTTATTTTTGCCTCACTTACAGGAAGTGTGACAAAGAAAGCTGTGCACTCTGTTGTGTCAAACATAGAACTTCATGTTTCACACTATGCCCTTGATGAAGGGGTGTGAACAACATTAACGTCTCTTATAATGCTGCAGCCCCACAAAATCAGTTAAATGATGGTCAGGACAACAGTTTTTTTAACTTGCAGTTTTCATGACAACACTGATGTCTTTAGCATAATGTTGTTTCACCACAACTTTAATACCTTGGTAAATACCATCAGATGTTTTTTTTTTTTTTTTCTAAATTAAATGTTTATTCAAATATAATAGAGCAGAAACAGCCATATTATAAACTCTGATTTTAAAGACAAGGCACAATTTAAAAATGTATTTATTTTAAAACTCCAACCCGAATGAGGCACAAAAAATTAATAGAGCACAATTGCTTTTAAAACATTTACAAAATATGCATACATGTGTCACAAAGTACAAGGAGCCACTTACATTTACAGGATTCTAATTTTTATAAAAGAACTGTTACCATTGAACTGTTACATTTACAATGTGGCTTTGACAGCTCGTGATTTTCCCTATTGGAGTCCAAGGAATAGAACTTGATGAAAGTTTGAAAGTTTGTTCATTTGCATATTTTCATTATATGAAAGGTTTTGTTTTTTTAATATCTCCATACAGTTAAATTGAAAACAGAAAAAAACTAAACAAAAGAAAGAACACTCATATTTGACGTTAGTAGAATTGATAAAATGTGAGACTAAATGGTATTTCTTTTCTGTTTCAGCAATGTAATTATGTATAAATAAGTGCAGTAATTCTCTCAAGTAGACTATAGATGTATCCACATTGCTTCTGTTTTACAGAGTACAAGAAATCCATTATTTCTTGCAAGCGTACCAAAGCCTTCAAATCATTTTTGCTCAAATTTTATATCATTCTCTGAAGGTGAATTTAATTTCGTAACGTCGGTCAACAAATCGACCACGTTAAACCACAAAACTACTGGAACTGCTTGTTTTCCTGGCATGAACTGGAAAGAACGGACGATAGTTCTTTACACAACTAGGGGCATGTCTTCTAAATTCAGGGGAACTACCAAAGAGGAGTCCCTAACATTGGAAGTCGGCATTTGATCGCCGTTGTCAACGTCATTGTAATCGAAAGTCTTGGCCATCTCTTCATAGTTCTCCTCATCCTCCGCCATTGCCCCTTGTCTGCCGTTCTCCACGTCGCCCGTGTAGCTGTCCGGTGTCACCTCCTCGAGGATCACGTTGGTGTCACATGGCCCAACCAGCCCCTGGACTTCCGCCTGGTCGGTGTCCCAGTAACCGGCATTGCTCACCAAGTCTATATTTGACTGAGATATTCGAGGTGCGCTCGCCCGGCGCTGAAGACGGCACACCTCGCACGCCAGCACCACAATAGCAGTGAGCAAGCAAACAATCAAGCCCCCTGCCGAACCCAAAGCAATCAGACCCATTTCAGTATCTATCAAACAGTCACCTCGAGTACCATTGGTGCCAGTATCAGGGAAGCTTGTGAAGGCGTTGGTGAAGTTAACATAACCATCAGGCTGCGTGGTTGAATTGTTTCGGTCTTCATCCGATAGACATAATTGCAACAGGTTGAGGAGAAGAAACAACCACGGAGAGGTTTTGGTGCTTTCCATTGCACTCTGAAATGAAAGTAAGAAATGGTATTAAACAAATTAAGGTATGGTAAGGCGAAAACCATAATAAGACTGTTCTAATGATTTGCCAGACAAAGATGGTGACTCAAAATAAAGAGTAACAACAAAAACGGCGACTTAACAGATATCTGCAGGATGAAAAATGTGACCAAGAAATGACACAACATTGTGCACTGGCCTTAAGAGTATTGAGTGGGTCAACTCATTAAATACCTTGGTAATACAGTGTATTTTTATTAAGTTGTTATTGATTTTCTCAGTAAAATTCATAGTTTTCTATCCATACAGTCCGAGGTCCCAAAGACAGCAATACAAAAACGGCAATCTTTTACACTATGTCTAAACTTATAGCATGGAAAGATATTTTTAAAAAACATGTTAGGTGAATAGTTCATAATGAGTGTGATCTTTCATTGACTTACTTGGTGGAGGAATGGCTGGGAGACCTTCTGCAGTCAGATTCTGGAGATGTTCTGAGCTCACTTCCTGGCACTGTCTGTCTTTTTCTCATCAGGTTATTTCAGGACCACTGGTTGTACACCACAGATGTTCGAAGAACTTAAACCAAATGAAACACAAAAGAAAATACATTAAGTTTCTTTTAAGCAAAACCAAATTTTATTTGCACCCTCATCAAAAGAAGGACTTTTTTTAACCACACTATACTTGCAAAAGGTAGCCAGTATTTAAAATGTGTTTTTCTTTGTCTTTTATCCTTCTCTATAGATTCAAAACAGGACAGATAAATGGAGACCTGCTCATCTATCATGTCCTCCTTACTCTCAAACCCTACTACGCAAAGCCCTATGAGATAGTGGTCGACTTGACACATGTCGGCCCAAGCAACCGTTTCAAGACTGACTTTCTGTCCAAGTGGTTTGTTGTGTTTCCTGGCTTTGCGTATGAGAATGTAGCCGCCGTCTACGTCTACAACTGCAACACTTGGGTAAGGGAGTACACCAAGTATCATGAGCGGCTGCTGACGGGACTCAAGGGCAGTAAACGGCTCCAGTTCATCGACTCCCCGGCTAAGTTGGCGGAGCATATTGAACCCGATCAACAGAAGTTGCCTGCAGCCACCCTGACTTTAGAGGAAGATCTGAAAGTGTTCCACAATGCCCTCAAGCTGGCCCACAAAGACACCAAGGTTTCAATAAAGGTAATGGTCCACCTATCAAAATAAAGTTACCTAAATTGATAGTTAGATAGTTGGTTGAGTTCAAGGATCACATTAAAGGGAGCTAGCACATCTAGCAATGCTGAAAAGCATAAACCAATGGATTAAAAATCTTAGGCATGCACGTACACGATAGAAAAATATCTATTAATATCTATATTCTTTGCAGATGTGTTCGACTAGGATTTTAATGTGAAATGTAATTGAGCAAGAAGATACACAGTCATGCAGGAAGCTGTGTGCAAGTGTCGTAATATATCATATTATATATCATATAAGTAACATATCTCTAATTTGTCCTTTTCCTTTTTTACCATCAGGTGGGTTCGTCAGCTGTCCAGGTGACCTCGGCAGAGCGCACCCGCGTGCTCGGCCAGCCCGTTTTCCTCAACGATGTGTACTACGCCTCAGAGATAGAGGAGATCTGCCTGGTGGATGAGAGCCAGTTCACCCTGACCATGGCCAACCAAGGCACCCCGCTCACATTCATGCACCAGGAGTGTGACGCCATCGTGCAGTCAATCATCCACATTCGTACGCGTTGGGAACTATCGCAGCCCGATTCCATCCCACAGCACACCAAGATCCGACCAAAAGACGTTCCTGGCACTCTGCTCAACATTGCCCTGTTGAATCTGGGCAGCTCCGACCCAAGCCTGAGGTCAGTTCTTTTAAATTCCTTTCCGCAAAGGAGCTCTCTGCCTGAACATCTCAAGAATCAAACGTATTTTTTTCACAGCCCCTGTAAAGACACTAAGAACTGCATTGTTTTCCATCCAGGTCTGCAGCCTACAATCTGTTGTGTGCCTTGACCTGCACCTTCAATTTAAAGATAGAAGGCCAGCTTCTGGAGACGTCAGGCCTCTGCATTCCAGCCAACAACACCCTGTTCATAGTTTCCATCAGCAAGACACTGGCTGCTAACGAGCCCCATCTGACTTTGGAGTTTTTGGAGGAATGCATTTCAGGCTTCAGCAAGTCCAGTAAGTTCACTTTAAAGAACTGTCGCACAAGTACTTGCAGCTTTGTTTGCCTTGACTAACTGTTATGGTCTGTTGGTTGCTCTTCCTGTTTGCTGAGGAGCATGACGAAGAATGATGATCTTTTAATATGCATTTTACATACTGTGTGTGTGTGTGTGTGTGTGTGTGTGTGTGTGTGTGTGTGTGTGTGTGTGTGTGTGTGTGTGTGTGTGTGTGTGTGTGTGTGTGTGTGTGTGTGTGTGTGTGTGTGTGTGTGTGTGTGCTCCTGATCAAAATCTTAATACCAGTTAAGAAATTGCAATAATTTGCATTTTGCACTGCTGAACCTAAAGAAGGTTCTAAGTAGAGCTTCAACATGCAAAAAGAATAATATGGGAGCAAGAGAAAAAATATATTCAGAAGGCAATTTGTTGGAAATAACAATTTAGATGAAATAGGCTTTTTTTTTTTTTTTAAAGATCCTGAGGGTTATGGAACAATCCTCGACTCAAATTAAGGCCATTTCTGCCTCTGACTGCAGCCCAATAACCATCAGACGGCATCTGCGAGAGAAGGTTTTCAAAAACAAAAAACATCTTTCAAGGCCACGTCTATTTCAACGCCACAAAATTTGGGGATGGATGGCAAGGGAAGTTTATAATCAGTTAAAGACAGTGGATGCCCTTGTGAAGCCTTTACCACTTGACACAACCTTCACACTAGCCTTCTAGACACACTCACATCAAGCATGCCGAAACAAATTTTTAAAGTGATCAACAAGAATGGCAGTTACTCATTACTGAGTAGTTTTTTGACCCTTTAATTTCTGTTTTGAGGGGGTTTTAGGGTTTTTTTGTGCTATGGTGCATTTTATTTTGCATTTTGAAGCTCTACTAAGAATCTTCTTTAAATCCAGCGGTGCAAAATGCGAATTCTTGCAATTTATTAACTAGTGTTAAAGGGGATTTATTATACTCATTTTCGTGCCTTTTTTATTTTATTTCTGGCTCCTCCTGAGCAGCTGCACACGCTTACCCGCACTGAAAGCTTTGTAGATCTGTGTCCCTCGCTGCAGCGCCTCCTTGTATTTCCTGCATCCCGCGAAAACGGTCTGTTTACTTCACTCCACTCCCGGCCCCCTCTGTGTACGCCTCCCCTGAGCCCACTCTGCTGTGATTGGTCACATTCTTGGTCGCTGCCGAGCCTCACCTTCACGGTTTGCCAGTGTAGGAGTTGAGAGTAAACGGAAAACTTTACAAAACCGTCACAATTTAAACTCTTTTCAAAATGTCAAATTCAGAAACGCAGCCTTATGTGTTGGATCCTAAATCCGATCCGGAGGCAGAGAGAGATGTGTTCACCTCAAGTTACACTCATACAAGCTGTGAGCAAACAAACGGAGACGCTGTGGAGTATTTCCTCCCAGATCCAACCTTTGCTAAGTTACTATTTTTTCTTTCACACACGGTACAAAATAAACTTCATAGCATATCTCACTACATGTTGCACATCTGTGCTATTGTTTACACGCCACGATGAGATGAAAAGAATACTTTTTCCATGTCTATACTTCATAGACATAGACAAAGGCAGCCTGATTGAAAACTTTACCTTAGCTCAGTGTACGCACTCGATAATGTTACACTGACAACAGATTTGGCCGATTACTTACACAAATTAAACACAGTTAGGACACTGACAAGTTGTTACTTAGGACATGTTTCCACTGGCCCTACACGGTTGGTGCCAGCTCTACTCGATATGGTACAACTTGGTTGGAACCGGTTTCCACTTTCTTGGTTACTACCTGAGCGTGGGCGGTTTTACAGCTGCACAGCGGACCGAAGGTTCCTGGACATTTTTTGTTCCTTCCGTGTCCATGGAACCATTTACTTTTTGTATTGACTGTGTTTTTGTTTTTTTTCTTGTTTTTTTGCCAGACATTTTAATAGAATTATGTTGTTTAACACAGTTGACTTGTATGAAAACACTGTCCTAGCAGAGAATATATAGACGCTGAAGTGATCACTCTCAGGGTCGTTTATTATTAGACAAGACTATCCGCACAACTTAAGTCCACACAAAGCACAAAACAGGAAAAGCACTATTGCACCGGTGTTAACATGCTAGCAGCATTAAAATCACTAAGGAGCAAAACTCCTTATCGCGTGAGATAGAGAAGTGCCGCCTCTTTCGCTGCCAGCGAACATAACACACAAGCAGAGCATAAAGCACAAGCAGTAAGACATAGCGTGCAGAACCATGCACAACCACTTGCAGGGCTCACGTCCAAATGCATGAACCTCATTATTTGACGCTTTGGCATCGTTTGACACTAGAATCCAAAATTGTAACAGTATTTAGAAGTCAGAAAAGAGGAAATGCATAATAGGTCTCCTGATCAGTAGTGTATATATGCATATACACTGCTCAAAAAAATAAAGGGAACACCCAAAACAACACAATGTAACTCCAAGTCAATCACACTTCTGAGAAATCATCCTGTCCAGTTGGGAAGCAATGCTAGTTGTGAATCCATTTCACCTGCTGATGTGCAAATGGAACAGGCAGCAGATAGAAATTAGGTAATTACCAAGACAACCCTGATAAAGGAGTGGTTCTGCAGGTGGTGTCCGCAGACCATTTCTCTGCTCACATCCTTTCTGGCTGATATTTTTGTCACATTTGCATTTTGTCAGTGTCCCACCCCTGGAGGTATCATGAAGCGGTGTCTACCGCCCGCTGAAGTCACTCAAGTAGTGCTGCTCATCCAAGAGGGCACATCAATGCAAGATGTAGCAAGAAGGTTTGCTGTGTCTCCCAGCACAACGTCCAGAGCATGAAGGAGAAACCAGGAGACAGGCCAGTACGCCAGGAGAAGTGTAGAGGGCCATAGCAGGGTAACAACCCTCCCAGGACCGCTACCTCCTTTTTGTGCAAGGAGGTACAACAGCAGCACTGCCAGAGCCCTGCAAAATGAGCGTCAGCAGGCCACTAATGTGAATGTCTCTGCACAAACGGTCAGGAACAGACTCCATGAGAGGGGTATGAGGGCACGACCCATTGTGAGACGATATGCTGGTGCATTGAGCCCTGGGTTCCTTCTGATGCATGACAATGCCAGGCTTCATATGGCTGAAGTGTGTCGGCAGTTCCTGATGAAGGCATTGATGCTGTGGACGGGCCTGGCCTTCCCTAGACCTGAATCCAATTGACCACATCTGGGACATCATGTCTCATTCCATACACCAACGTCACGTTGTACCACAGACTGTCAAGGAACTGACTGATGCTTTACGATTAAAGCATCAGTCAGGTCTGGGAGGGGATCCCTCAGGAGACAATTTGCCGTCTCATCAGGAGTATGCCCAGGCATTGTAGGGAGGTCATACAGGCACGAGGAGGCCACACACACAATGCTGAGCCTCATTTGACTTGTCCTGAGGAATTTCCACTGAAGTTGGATCAGCCTGTATTCTGAGTTTCCACTTTTATTTTGAGTAGGATTCCAAATCCAGACTCCCATGGGATATTCATTTAATTTTACACGGATCATTATTATGATCAATGATTATGTTATTTTGTTCTCATCACGTTCCACTGTGTGATTAACAAAGAATGTCAACTCGGACATTTCCTTAAATGATATCTAGGATCTATTATTTTAGTGTTCCCTTTATTTTTTTGAGCAGTATATATATTTATTAAGGGCTGTCAAACGATAAATTGTTTTAATCGAGATTGACCAAAGAACATTCATAGCTGACTGCGATTAATCGCAGTTTGAATTGCATGTGTAAAATTCAGTTATTTTGCATTTCAAGGCAGTTTTAACCCCACAATGTAAAGTATTTCTTAGCAGAAATCGGCCAGAGGAGCCGACTACGAGTTAGTAAAAGGGACAAAAAGGCTTACACTGGATTCATACCGGATGCAGAAGCACCGCAAAGCGGCTGCCCACGAAAATTGGGCACGAGCCGCAGCCCTCCTGTTCAGACCAGATGCACATTTCTCTGCGAGTGTCTTCTGCTCAGCTGTTAACTCCTATTCAGCAAACATGCATGCATGTGTGTTTGTTTGTTTGTTTTCATCTCTCTCGCACTCTGTTTAGATACTTCCGCTTCCGTTGTAAACACAGCCTTATGTTTGAAATTAGATTTTATTTAATTTTATTTAATTAACACGTTATGGATTGTATTTAATTTACCCGCAATTAATACATTAACACTGACAGCCCTAATATTTGTATGTGTGATTATATACATGTATATCTGAAAGGGTGGTTAATACAAGTGCTCAGTGTGTTTCTACTATTAAAGATAAATTCTTTGGTCATTGGTTGGTCATTCAACATTGACCGACCATTCATGTAAATGATCTGCAATAATATTGCATGCTGTTTTTTGTCTACTGACGACCAAAGATCTTTACACTTCTAATTGCAGTCACCCCATTCGCCCCCCATTCTCACACTAATCATGCCATGCAACTCCCACGTCAGGGTAAACTACTTGCAGCAATTCAGGGTCAGGGTTGACATCCTTTTTTTTTTTTTTTTTTTTTCTTCTTTTTTTATTTTTTTTATTTGCCGCATATAAACAGTGTATCCACGAGTGTCGTTTTTTGCCACAGGTATTGAGCTGAAGCATCTCTGCCTGGAGTATATGACGCCATGGCTGCTGAACCTGGTTCGCTTCTGTAAGCACAATGACGACGCAAAGCGCCAGCGTGTCACGGCCATCTTAGACAAGCTCATTACCATGACAATCAACGAGAAGCAGATGTACCCCTCTATTCAAGCTAAAATCTGGGGCAGCCTGGGTCAGGTGAGTTAACAGCACCCCCAGCTTTGACGTATAAGCAAGTGGTTGTCCTATGTGGGGGGTTTTCAGTGGCCACTGTCTACATTTAAAGGTTAAGTGTGTAATGAGAAGAAGTGGTCACATTAAGTGGTCACATTTCAGATTGCAGCAGGTTTCACGCTCCCTCCCCCTGCTCAGTTTACCAGTGAACTACAGTGGCCTGCACACCCAAACCTGGATATATCCTCCACCTTCTTTTTTCTATATAAATGCAGTCTATTTACCATTTGTTTTTTTGAAGACCTGGGAAGTCACCCTAATTATGAAACGCACTGTCAGGTGACCTGGATTGTCCACACCAGGCTTCCTTAGAAATATAGCGGTGCAGCTAACTGGAAGCAAGAGATTTGATCTATGTATATTTTATATATAAATAAGAAGAAGTGTTCTAAGGGTAGGAAAACGAAATGTATTTTACTGTACCGCTAGTATCCACTTTTAGTGATGTATTTATGGGTAATATACTAAGCTTCTACCAATATAAAAATCAACATAATCCTTGATGTCGCAGGTCATCTTATATAGATATAAAACAAAACTGATGAAAATCAACAAAGCAGCAAGCTGAGCAAACCCACATTCTTCTGCATTGGACCGCTAACGTCCTGACTGTTTCCAGATAACAGACCTGCTGGATGTGGTGCTGGACAGCTTTATTAAGACCAGTGCTACAGGAGGCCTGGGCTCCATCAAAGCAGAGGTCATGGCTGATACAGCAGTGGCGCTTGCCTCAGGAAATGTCAAATTGGTCTCCAGCAAGGTAAGATTCCATTCCAACCAATGACACGGTGTAATAATCAGATTTTGACACATGCAAATAATCCAGTCACAGTGCAGGGCAGTTGTTCTCTGTTTTTAGACCTATAACCTGTTAAGTATCATTACTATTTAAATACTTGCTTATTATTATTTGAGCATTAGGATTATGTGAAAGTATAAATAAAAAATGTAGTTGTACTTTTTACTAAGATCTAACCGTTTCGCTTCGAGCAGCCAGCTGCAGTATGCATACAAGTAAAAAAAGGGGAAGGATGTCGACCTTGGCCCAGGTGTCATTTCCACTGCGTTCATCCAGTCTGTTGAGCAAGAAGCAGAAATACTTGACGTTAACTACCTCAATTTGAATGAGAATTTTGGCTTTGCTGCTATTAATTCAAATTTACCTTGCGGATAGAAGCGACCTCAAAGGTTGACCTTTTTGTTTGAGAAGTACATATGATAGCAAGTGAGCAATGTATTTTTGCAATGTATGCCATTACACTCTCTTAGTTATGGCCTGGCCAAGCATCTAATAGTGAAATGACTTCTGGGTCAAAGCTTTGAGAAAAGAAAACTGCATTGTTTTTTTCATTTGTTGTGCTTCCGTGCGTGTGTGTTTGCAAGTAATGTGAACTAAATGAACTCTTCTCAGCCCTCAGCCTCCTACAATACATCAACCTGTATAGTCGTATTATTTTGGTCCACTGGGGGATAAAAAAAAAACAAGACGTACATATTTATGCACACACACAAACGAACACCAATACCCGCAACTTTACACGTGACAAATTTGTATCTGGGTTATGCGAGAAGATAATTGGTCTGCACCGAAAGTAAGATTGAAACTGAGTTCATCTGCTGCGTCTATGCTCTGAATAGATCAGTTTGTGCAGAGGACCAAAGGGCCCTGGTTCACCTCGTGAGTGTCTCTTGCACAGGATGTGTCGCTGGCCGCTGTTTTGATCGCGACAGTCATTTGAGGAAGAGAAAGCCTCGACAAAAAGCACATTCTCACTGCGATCTTTGTTTCTCGCTGTTAGTCAACTTCTTTCTCATCTCAGGGTGTAATAGGCTCTTTCGTTGAGGTTGAGGATGGTCTGACACAGCAATCTTGAATCTGAAACATTTCTTCTCCACTTTTCCCGTTCAGTTTAAATCCCAATTTTTTTTGTGTCATTAGAAACGTGCACAGTCTCTCTGCTGATTTCGTGTCCATGTCAGAAATCAGAAATTGTCATCAGAAATTGAATCACTTACTTCCCGTTGGAATAAATGAATCCGAAAGCCGCGAATTGCTCCTCAGAGTCTCCGCAGAGGCAAACACTTCCACTCAGCAGCCATGGTCCTTGTGCTCTGAGGCAAAATTCAGCCTGCTTACCCCCCCGATAAACAAATGCAACATACACAGGCAGACACAATAGAAAAGGCAGGTCCCGGCTCCTATTATGGCACTGAGCAGCACGGCGCTGAATGGCAACCATTGTGGAGACTTGTGGCTCAACTCGGCCAGTGTTTAAGTCAAAATGTGGCTTCTACCTCTCCGATCTACTGCAGTTTTATTAATGTGGGGGCTGAATTGAGAAACATCAAATTAAAAGTGGACTTGGCCGCCCAAGGCACACACACACACACACACACACACAAACACACATGTTTTGCGTGGGGCTCTGGTCCTCATGTCGTGGCCAAAGCAGCCAACCAAGAGACAATGGAGGCTTGTCTGCTGCTCTTGACCTCTGTGTCACCCAGCAGTTGAGCGATGCTCCTCTTGAACAAGATAGAACCAACGCTGCTGTTGTTGTTGTTGTTGTTACACATATCAGGTCTATCGCCAAAAAGAAGAAGCTCAGTGTTTCTGCCGTAGATCTCAGCCAACAACTGTAGCTGAATGACTCGTTAAGACACTGAACGTGTGTGGACTCGACGTGTTGTTTTTTTTCTCCAAAAATCTTGCTGCTCAGGACAATACCGAATTCTTTTCTATGAGCACTTTGTGAAGCTTCTCTCTCTGCTCTAAAGAGTGTAAAATAGATAAAATGACAACATGTTGCTTTTTTCCTGTTTGTTTGGGGTCAGCTTCCTCTTTTACTGTGTCTTTTCTGCTTTCAAAGCTCAACAGCTCTTTAGTTGCCCTCAGACCGGACAAATGAACTGCATTTGCTGGCGCCTCTACACTATAACCTGGAGACAGAAACATGTCTTAACTATTTTTGGAACTCAATGAAGCATTAAGCCGCAAAAGAGCCAAACTCAGAAAACCATCCTCAAAAACATAATAAAAACATGCATTTGACACGCAAGCAGAGGTTTTTATCAAAATAGCACTCACAGTAGCCAGCTCCCTTTGCACCTAGTGACTTTTAACGTGACATTTTTCTGTTGTAATGTTCTGAAACGACATTAAATTTAACATTTAAAGGAGTCCCATTACAAAAAACTGACCTTTTCGGTTCTTTAACGTGTCTTTTTGTGCTACTGGCATGCCAACGTACAAAAAATTACACCTTGGGCATTTCTAGATGGGCTGGCTTTGTCCGTGTTGCCGTGCTGAAACAAGAAAATGTTGACAGGGCATCGCTGCACGAGAGCAGGGAGTCATCTTTCCCTCTAGCCATCGCGAGCAGTGATCAGCTAGCCCAGGCATGGGCAAACTACGACCCAGGGGCCATATGTGGCCTGATAAGCTTTTTAATCAGGCCTGCCAGAACTTACTATTAAATTATTTTAATAGTAAGTGAGTAATAAATAGCTTTATTTTATGTTTTCAGTGTTTTAAGAGTTATTTCAATGACGAGCTACATGCCGTTGGGGATTTTATTTTGTTGTTCATTTTCAGTTGACATTCAAGCACATTTTCTACGTATCCCGTGATATATTTCTTCCTTCCTCCTAACCACCTCCATCCATTTGCTCCTGCGCCGGCCCCTTTGTCACATTTTAGAACCAATTGTGCCCCACCAGGCAAAACGTTTGCCAACCGGTGAGCTGGCCAATTGCAAGGGTACTGTGGCTCTTCCAACGCGGAGCCACGGATGTGGTCACAGAGCATCTGGACTGATGATCCAGAATTTGTTTGTGACCTGACTTTATTTTCAGCGCTCCGTTGTTTGCCTCCTCCGCCCCTTCACCCCCTCCAACAGGTTATCGGCCGGATGTGCAAGATCATCGACAAGACGTGTTTGTCACCGACGCCCACTCTGGAGCAGCACCTTATGTGGGACGACATCGCCATCTTGGCGCGCTACATGCTCATGCTGTCCTTCAACAACTCGCTGGACGTAGCCGCCCACCTGCCCTACCTGTTCCACGTGGTGACGCTGCTGGTGGCTACAGGGCCACTGTCCCTGCGGGCCTCCACCCACGGCCTAGTCATCAACATCATCCACTCTCTCTGCACCTGCTCGCAGCTCAACTTCAGCGGTGAGCTTTTCAATTCAAGATTGTTGGACATTGATATGTGGAAGTGAAGCTAAGAAAAACTGAAGGCTGATTTTATTTGGAGGCTGGTGTGAACCTTTTAATCTTTCCAGAGGAAACAAAGCAGGTCCTGAGGCTGAGCCTGACCGAATTCTCCTTGCCCAAGTTCTACCTGCTGTTCGGCATCAGCAAGGTCAAGTCGGCCGCCGTTATCGCCTTCCGCTCCAGCTACAGGGACCGCTCCTTCTCACCGGGCTCCTATGAGAGGGAAACGTTTGCCTTGTCCTCCCTGGAGACCGTCACCGAGGCCTTACTGGAGATCATGGAGGTCAGGAGAGTTTTTATTGGAGGAAAACTCAGCTTGGTGTGAACTTTGCTTAAATGTCCAGTTTGTAATATTTTACTTGATTTATGATTATTATATTGATAAAACCGTAATATACTGGCCATAACTACATGAATAAAAGTGTATAATTGCAGTACAATAAAAGTCTCAAAATCTCCAAACACTACTTACTTATTAATCTTTCAGGGAAACACAAAGTGGAACTTTTTTTTTTTTTTTTTTTTCAAGTCAATAAAAAATTAAAATAATCTCAAATGCATTGCTGTGTTTTGGAGGTAATACTTTGATGTTCTGCCTTCTCTTTCCCTCAGGCGTGTATGAGGGACATACCATCCTGCAAGTGGTTGGACCAGTGGACGGAGCTCGCTCAAAAGTACTGCCCCCCCCCCGTCAACTCCCATTCAGTGACGTGCTGTTGCGTCTCATTGCGTGGCGTGACTTTGAATGCCGATCTGTTTGGGTTTCAGGTTTGCGTTCCAGTACAATCCGTCCCTCCAGCCAAGGGCTCTGGTAGTGTTTGGTTGCATCAGCAAGAGGGTGAGCCACGGCCAGATCAAACAGATCATCCGCATCCTCAGCAAGGCCAGCCCTCTGCTCAGCATTGACCGGGTGAGACCATCCCGCCTTACCTGTTGCAGTCCCTCCCCTGCAGCACCTTCATCCTCCAAACTAATTAAAAGTCCATTTAGGGCACACTACCCTTTGTTTTGTGGGGAATCACATAACGATCTAGAACGTATTTGTAAAAACAGATGGTTTGCGTGATTTGTCTAGTGTGATAGCATCGCCCCTCTTTTCATGGGCAGGGCTGAGTACCCAACTTTGATTAATTTGTCGAACCAACCAAAATGTTCAGATTGTATTGAATATCAAAAATGGTGCTGAATTCTGATAGCCAAGAAAATTAAAACTTCGGTTGAATTTAGAATGAAAATTAGCAACATGTGTCGCTCCATGTCATCAAGGTGGATCAAATTTAAGCAAAATGCTACGTCTGTACCAAGGATGTTGCAGCAAAGGACGGGAATACAACAAACATTCTGAATGTCATTCTGAAAATCGAAATAGGCATTGTGTCAATAAAAAATAAATGATACCCAGACTAGGGCTGCAAAGATTCGGCGACGTTGTCGACAGAAATCGATAATAAGAATAGTCGACGACGAATTCCGTTGTCGACACATTTCTCCAGTGGAGTGAGCCATCTCACGTCATTACAATCTCTCCTGAGAGTCGCACATCTGCAATAGCGTCTCTACTGAGCGGTAGTGTATATATTGCGGCGTCCCGGACAGCAGCTACGCATGCAGAAATTAACACTCGGGAGCATTTTAGCTTTTAGAAAGCACATTGGACAGTTGATTGAAACGGAGTCGAAGTCTGACTTGCTTCGGTGATATATTAGCTTCTAAGCTAACAAGCAGATCGAGACATCACAAATAAATTGTCTTGGCTTGAATCTACATTTTATATGCGTGTTTTGTATTTGACAGTGAAATTGTGTGAGCCGTTGTGAATCGATATCACAACTACTGCGTACTGGCCGCGTAGAGTCGAAGGCTATGAATTGGGATCGCTTGTTCTTTTCAGCTTTACTTATTCAACTCCTTTGTAAAAGCCATCCATCCTGCACTTTATTGATTATTGTGTAAAAACATGTTCAATCGAAAGATTTCAATACAATTTAAACATTATTTCTAATGTCTGTTGGTAACAAAGCAGTTCAAACTATGTGAACCATATACCTTTTATAAAGTATACGGGACAAAGATTATTAATTTAACTTATTTATGAATGTATTTCTAAACTGAAGTTTTACTTACTTTTTGTATGAACCAGCCTATCAGCAGCAAAGTTGAATAAAATATGTATTTTTTTTTATTTAAGTACCCATCTTTCTTGTGTTTATTAATTTCCCACATAATTAAAGCAACCTCATGCTAAATTTAAGAAAAATGCAGTAATTATCCGACTAGTCGACTATTAAAATAGTCCTTAGTTGCACCCCTAACCTAGACTTAAGGACTTTTAACCTGGAAACTTGTTAAATTTAAATAAGATTAAACCTCGAGCTGCTCAGATGTCTGCGGTCGCAGAGGTTGCTGTTGCATTGTTTTCCACCTTCTGTTTAAAATCCTTCTGTTTCTCCTCCTCTCTCGCCACAGGGTCTAGAGAGCTGTCTGAAGGGGCCAGATTATTGTAATAGCCAAGTATTAATAGAGGCCACAGTCATTGCTTTGACGAAGCTGCAGCCTCTGCTCAGCAAGGTACGCCGCCACTGTACACCCACATCCCCCCTGGTGCACAGTTTGTATTATCACATGAGAAAGACAAATAGAAATGAAACTACCCTTGCATAGCATTACATTTTGAAGGGCTCGTTTCTCAGCAGCTCTGGTGAATAGTGTAGCCTGCTGAGTTCTGCAACCTACTAATGGACGTATACATATGTTGCTGCTGAGACACTCAAAATGCAATGCAAGACAAGGGTTGTTCTATTTCTAACATTGTTCTATCAACACAGAATAGAGACTGATATCTCAGAATGAGTCAGAATAGACTGCGGTTGCCTCGGGTGAGATTGTCTTCATTGACAGGTTAGCAGAAATGGTTGACTTGTGGTAGCCTTGCTGGACTGGGTGAATATTTTTTGCTCTTGATAAATGGCACGCTGGCAAACATCGAAATGAGGTCTTTGTCCAAAATGCTCAACCACCGCTTTTAAGACACACGTTTTTTAATCTTGAGCATATTCACTTCACATAAAGTTGTTTCCTGCAGCCATTTAACATGTGACTAGTTTCACAGCAGTAGAGTGGGGGTTCACTTTAACCTTGAGGAAAACAAAAGAGTTGTTGTAACCGCTTAAAGATGCTGATTTGAATTGAAGTGGATCGATCGCGGCTCCATTGTGCGTCGTTGCAGGAGTCCCCCATGCACAAAGCTCTGTTCTGGGTGGCGGTCGCCGTTCTTCAGCTGGACGAGGTCAACCTTTACTCCGCTGGAACCGCTCTGCTGGAGCAGAACCTCCATACTTTGGACACCATGCGGGTCTTTAACGACAAGGTAACACGCCACACCACACCACAATGCTGGCGTTCTCAACACATTCTTTCAATTTCTACTATGAAGCATCTTGAGTGTTTCATTTTTACAGTAAATCATTCCTCTCGTTCAGAGTCCAGAGGAAGTGTTCATGGAGATCAGGCGCCCATTGGAGTGGCACTGCAAGCAGATGGATCACTTTGTGGGCTTGAACTTCAGCGCCAACTTCAACTTTGCTCTGGTGGGCCACCTTCTTAAAGGTACGGCACCCTCTGAGATGCACGCTCACAGATGATCTGAGGTGTCATATCTGTCACAAGACAAAAAAAAACAACAACTTCAATTTAATTGTGCATGATGACATACAGATTGTGCAGCGTGGGTAATGTAAAACTTGCCAAAGGCATTTTGATCAGCTTCCTGTTGCCCTGTGTGCTGTGTCTTCAGGCTACAGGCACCCGTCACCCACCACGGTAGCGAGGACAGTGAGAATCCTGCACACTCTGTTGGCTCTCATCAGCAAGCATCTGAAATGTGACAAGTTCGAAGTCAACACCCACAGCGTGGCCTACCTGGCAGGTGCGTAGCACACGCACATGTTCACATCATTGCTTTTTTTCAAATTTTATTCAGTGATTCAACTGTTTTTAGATTGGGACAGATTGTATTGTTTAACATATATGCGTAAATGCAAGCGATTAAAGCCACACGGCTAATTTCCATCTCAAGTCCCGTTGGCAGGTGAAAAAAAAAAAAAGACAAATAATGCACAATATCACAAGTGAATAACGACATAAACAAGAAGAAAAATAAGCGTTCAACGTGCAGTCATACATAGTGCATAGAAACGGGGACCGTGGAATGCTATCAAGTATTAATTAATTACCATTTATACATGATTATTTGGCAGGTCTCACTCTGTCTAATGCACATTGTTATACTACACGTACACCCCCATCTACCATTACTCGGCAATACGCGGCTCATGGCTCCCCTTTTCTGTGTGTGTGTGTGTGTGTGTGTGTGTGTGTGTGTGTGTGTGTGTGTGTGTGTGTGTGTGTGTGTGTGTGTGTGTGTGTGTGTGTGTGTGTGTGTGTGTGTGTGTGTGTGTGTGTGTGTGTGTGTGTGTGTGTGTGTTCTTTTTTGTTTGTGCATTCTGAGTAAGATCGGTCAGGCGAACAATCATTATACCCTTCAGGACCTGATAGACATTGGCTACCGAAACAAGATACAAGTCCTTAGTGTCTTTAACTATGATGTACCGGACGACTAGCGAGACCGCTGGGATCTCTCGATAGTTGTCGGGTTTGGGAAGCAGCGCAGGTGGAGGAGAGAGAGGAAGCAGAAGCGGGGTCGCAGGTCCATTCTCCTGCTAAAGCTACAGAACCATCTACACAAGCCACCTTTACCAAGCCTGTACCTCACCAACGCCAGGTCCCTCACCCACAAAACAGATGACCTGGAATGACAACTTGCTCCCCCGACATTGAGTACATGTCAGTCCAATGCTGGCCTTCTTTTCTCCTAAGAGAGCTAACAGGAGTAATCGTCACTGCGGTTTACATCCCTCCAGATGCAACGCAGAGACGCAACGGAGAGAGAGAGCGCATCGAGATGTTCTCATATCAAATGCCGTAAATGAACAAGTGAGCCCACCCTGTTGGCGTTCACATCATTGCAGGGGACTTTAATAAGACCAGGATTAAAACTGTACTGCCGAAGTTCCACCAACATGTAAGATGTCCCACTAGAGGAGGAAATGCATTAGACCATGTGTACTCTAATATCAAGCACGCCTACAGAACTCCGCCCCCCCCGCCCCGACCCCCACCTCAGCCAGTCTGACCATCTTTCTCTCCTGCTCATCCCTGCATACACTCCTCTCAGATGCAAATCCAGGCCCACCACAAAAACATGAACAGCTTGGCCTGAAAATGCACTTGGACAACTGTAAGACTGCTTTCAACACAGCGAGTGGGATCTTTTCAAAAACCAGGACCTAGAAACATTCACAGGGACAGTACTGGACTACATCAAGTTCTGTATGGAAACTGTGAGTGTGGACAAAGTTATTCAGGTTTTCCCAAATCAAAAACCCTGGATGACCAGCCAGGTCCGCTCACTCCTCATGGCCCGCAACACTGCCTTCAGGTCGGGCGACAGAGCACTTCACAGCACTGCCCGTGCTGGTCTGATAAAAAGAATTAAAGTAGCTAAAGCGGACTATAAGAGGAGGATGGAGTCCCACCTAATCAGTAACAGACCCCCTGGGAGGTGTGGTCAGGGTCTGCAGTGCATCACCAACTTCAGGGACTGTGACAGGCCACCAGGAGACCTGGGCAAGTCGCTGGCAGACTGTTTCTTTGCTCGATTTGAACCACTGCAGCAACACCCACCTACTCCCGTTATGCCTACATCACAGCCGGGTCTCAGCACCCACTGACAACAACCTGGACAGAGAGCTGCTGCTGGCCTTCTACCGCGCATTTATGGAGAGCCTGCTGATGTACTGTGTCACCACCTGGTACGAAAGCTGCACTGAGGCAGACGGAGCGAAGCTGCGGAGGATCGTCAAGGTTGCACACAAAATTATTGGCTGCCCACTCCCCTCCCTGTCTGACATCTACACCATCCGGTGCCTTAAAAGAACTTAGAGCATTATTAAGGACTATTCACCTCCTGGCTCACAGCTGTTTGATCTGTTGCCCACTGGGAAGCGCTACAGATGCATCAAAACAAAAAATAAACAGACTGAAAAACAGTTTCTTCCCAAGAGCTGTAACCATCCTGAACTGAGAGAAATCACCTCATGACATAAATAAGCAATATACATGTAGTCAACGGTTTACCTCTTATTTATAACTTTTTAACACTTTAATATTTATTGTTTTTTAACCTATGAGGTTCCTTGTGTGTGGAGAGTCTTTGCACCTTTAAACTGTCTTTCTTTTCAGTTGTCTAACTGCATTCACGGGGCGAAGCTTTTTCATTCGTTTTATGTTGACAATAAAGGGCATTCTTATTCTGATATTCTGATTCTGAACCTGAACTTTCAGGCTCTGTTTTTATGGAGACAGATTTTTTGCTTTCCTACAAAGAACTATAAGTCTGTGCCATCTAAACACTTTAGACGTCACTGTCTTGGCATTTACATGAGTCTGTCACCCTGGACTCATTCGGCAATACATCTGCCCAAAAAGGAAGAGCCAGAAGTTTATGTCAACAACACATACTGTATGAGCAGCTTTCTCAAGTTGATCAGTATCAGTTGAGAAAGAGGGGTGCGGGGGGGGATAAGATATGTTTCAAACGGCAGAGGCCTCAGTGACAACATGTTTTAGTGTTAATAATCTATGAAACATTCAATTTTGTTGTGTTGTGCAGCATTGCTGACTGTATCCGAAGAGGTCCGAAGCCGCTGCAGCCTCAAACACAGGAAGTCACTACTGATATCCGACCTCTCCATGGACCCTGTGCCCATGGACTACTCCAGTCACATAAACGATCCCAGTTGCAGGTGAGGCAACAGAGAGGGGAAAGTGGGGGGTTGTGTGTTAGTGTGTGTGTGGATCTCACCCTGAATATCTAAAGAAGCAAAAGTTCGGGATGCACTCCCTCACACCGAGCACATTTGAGCCTGGAAGTCCAGATTATTTGACCAGTGTGAGTGCACCGTTCCGTGCTTCAGCAGCATACACCTCCTTCCCTGACATGGTACGGTTGGAGGAGGTGTGCATCTTCAAGGCTGAGAAAATTGTTTGAGAGTCCCAGGTGTTTCACTGCCACTTCACTTCAGGCGACAGGTTTCTTTCCACCTTGGTGGTTAAGTACTTTCAGTTTGTAAGTAATGACGTACAAATACTTTGTTCTTTATATATTTATATTTATTTATATCTTTGTTACTGTAGTTAAGCAGATCTGTCATTTACCAGATTATTCATTTTTCCAAAAACTTTTACTGCCTTCATTTGTACACTAATAGATGTACTTTTTACTTCATATATTGGAAAAAAATGGTTGTTAGTTTTGTGTTTAAAAGCATTTGAAAGATACATGTTAAAAGTCATTTGTTGTTTTTGCTTGAAGTGGAGCTTTAATGAACTATGCTGTTGTGTAGTTCAATATAAAAGTGGATGATATTATCGAGGGAGATTATTTTAGAGTACTTTGGTTTTGGAGTCACTGTTCAGTATGTTTTCAGGGACAGAAAAATAAACGTGTAGAAAATAACATTGGTTATTGTTTTTAACTTTTTATACATCCAATAATAGTCTTTTTTTTATTATTGAAGACTGTTTGTGTTGTCCTGCAGTTGAAAAAAGGAAATGAACAATAGTACTGAGAGTAGCAAAGCTGTTAAAGGGATAAAATGGTGATCAGTTCAGCCCAGATTATTCTGCCACAACTTTTTAACTTTTTTCAAAATTATCAACGAATGTATTGTTTCAATGATATTATTTAATTTATATTAATTTATTTTATTTTAGTTTGACTTCTTACTGATGTACATTTCAGAACCTGTGCTTTCTTACTCTTACTTGAGTAAAGGAGTTGACGAAGCCTGGGTGTTACACAAGTATCCCTACTTCTACTTAAGTACAGATTGTGAATACTATTGTGCCACCTCTGTATACCGTGGCCTCTCCTACCAGATTTTTTGGAACCGCTAATCAGGCTGGCAAAACCACCATCCATTTCCCTCAACTTCAATCCTCTCAAGTGCACTGGCTGAAGGCTCACTGACGGACTTGTTGTCACGTTGCCGCGATTGTTGTCTGTATTCCCCGCATCAGGACACTGCGCGAAACTCAGCCGTGGACGTCACCTCAGGTTTCCGATCGCTACCTTTCGGCCCATCCCTACCCCACTGTCGGCCAGATCAGTCCGCGCACACGCAAGTCCATGAGCCTGGACATGGGCCAGCCATCCCAGGCCAACACCAAGAAGCTCCTGGGTGCGTATGACTTCATTCATTCGCGACACGCTTTGTTACTGGTCATTTACTTTGGAGGAGTATTTCCAAAAAAAAAAAAAAAAAAAAAGTCTGCGTTATGTCCTTTCACCATGGGTTCATGTGTACCTTGTCTGCCCTTCAGGTACCAGGAAGAGCTTTGATCATCTCATATCGGATTCAAAAGCACCAAAGAGACCAGAGATGGAGTCGGGTATGACGACCCCACCGAAGATGAGGCGTGTAGCAGAGAATGACTATGAGATAGGTAGGCCTTCACGCATTTACATTAGTCTTTCATGGAAAACAAGACATTTAAGGTGTCTTAACACAACAGTTAAGATGCCTTTAGACTTTTTACTAGTGATGCACAATATGAAAAATTCCAACCGATAATTTCCTGCTTCTCACGGCCGATGCCGATAAATTCGTATTTTTATATTTAGTACAATCTCCATATAATCTGCAGTTTGTGCAGGATGCAGCCATGAAAACGTATATTTTAGTTGCTCTTCAAATATTTATTTTTTTCATGTCATCACAGAAATATAACAGAGCAAATAACTCAATTTTAACAAAAACTGCTACCCTTAAATTGTTTAACAGAAAAATGGCTTTTCTGTAAAGGTATTTGTGGAGGTAAGTCAAGTATTTTTCAAATATAAAATTTTATGCATTGACATATGTCGTCCTCAATTACAAAATTGTTATCAAATAAATAAAACAAAGTGAATCCTCAAAAATAAAGTGTATTATCAACCAAGGTTTACAGAGTTATTAATGCTTTGATTGCATCAGGCATGGTAGAAAAATTCATTTAGTTCAAAATAAAAAATTAAAAAAAGCGACTTAATATGGAGTGCGGGGAGGGACACGTCTGAGAAGGAGGGGCGGCTTGGAGGAGTGTAACGTGGCTCCAAATGTGCTATTAACGTCGTCAAAGACAGAAAAGGGCTGGTCGTCGAGCGGTATAAATTCCATCACTTTGTCGTTGATGGCTAATGCCTTTTCACACTCGAAAAGGTATTACAGTGTTGTTTTAGCTTTAAGTACTGTTAGCGACTAAGGCAGCTGCCTCATATTCTTTCAATACCGCTTCGCCACAATGACGACTTTTCAGGTGAGCTATAATATTCGTTGTGTTAAAACTTGACGTCTTCTTTGTTATTCGTCAGGCAGTGACGGGGCCAGGCTTGGGTCCTGCTAATAAGGTGCAATAGATGAAAATGTGCACGTTGGTGGTGGCCGACTGCACCAAAAGAGATTGCACTCGGACACTTGAGAGTGATTGTTAATGCAAGATAGCATAAATGAGGACTGTGGAATTGCAATTTTTTTGGGGGAGGCTTAACTGAACGCAGTGCATGTGCTTTGTGATTGCAGAGACGCAGAGAATGGGCAACTCTCACCTTCGCAAGGTTTCAGTGTCCGAGTCCAACGTTCTGCTGGACGAGGAGGTGCTGACGGATCCAAAGATCCAGGCCCTGCTGCTCACTGTGCTGGTGAGGACGATAACAGAGTTGTATTTTTAATAATTAGGTTCCCATCTGTTTGTTAATGTTGCTACCTCTATGATTTTTGTTTGTTCTCCTCCTCCCAGGCCACCCAGGTCAAATATACCACCGACGACTTTGACCAGCGAATTTTGTACGAGTACTTGGCCGAAGCAAGTGTCGTCTTCCCAAAGGTTTTCCCAGTTGTGTAAGTAGCTGAAACGCCGGCTGTTCTGTGCTGTTGCATATGGTATGAGGTCACAATGCAAAAGTCCCCGAAGATTTGTGCCATTTGTTTGAACACTTAAATTACCGATCATTTTATTTTTATTTGCTTTTCATTTAATAACAGCCTTTTTTAGCCTTTTTCTTAGCTACTGTCTTCATTAATTTTAGGTTGTTTTTTTTTTCTATTTTTTTTTTATTTTATTTTATTTTTTTAAACATTTCAACGCACTACATACCTCGCTGTCGTATTATAAGGTGCCCCTGTGGCTTCTCAGCTCGCTGCGTCAACTTAAGGTGGCAGCTGATTTGCATTTTATGTAGTAGGAGGAGGATGATTGATTAATTTAAGCAATCAAACTCACGAAGAAATGGAAACGGGACATTGCATATGTATTAGGGTTGTGCATCTCTGGTCTGTGGCCGATACAATACCTATCTCGATACACTACCAACGATTCGATACATTAAAGATACGATACGATTCGTATATTTACGATACGATACGATTCGTACATTTACGATACGATTCGTATATTTACGGTACGATACGATTCCAACCTAATACGATGCAGTGCGACTCAGCACAGTTTGATCCAACACAACGCGATTTGATTTGAGACTCCGATGCAAAGGAATGATGCTATGCAATTCAATGAGTTTGATTATTTATTCACCAAAATACAAACATTCTGTATTTTTTTTTTTTTTTTTAATTTAAAGGTCTTTTGTGAACAACTGGTTCACAATTAACAATCACAAGGCAAGTGCAATATACTTTATGAAAAATAAATTAACCTTTCCTTATTGCTTACAAATGGAATAAATGTAAGCTCTTCTTGCTGTTGCTGTAAACAGACACCAGCCTAACTGGCATAATAAAACAGTCACGACAGTGAAATAGCTTGGCTGTGATAAGAAACTGAAGACAGAAAAAGATTCTCAAAAAAAATAATGTCATGGTTCCTTGAACTCAATCAAAATTAGTGCGCAATGCAACTACTCATCGGTGTGTCACTTTCAGTCCATACTGTATTATTCAACCGACATGTTCCACTCTAAGGTTTTTCTTTAGGAATATCAGTTGATCCACATGATCGGGGTGAAGCAAACTGCGCATTGCTGTAACTTCCAGCACAGCGCAGTGCTGTAACTTTCAGCACAGCACCCCTACTGCTGCGCCAGAATTCAGGAGTCCGGCGGTGGCCAGTGTTCTTTGTTGTCGGGCACTGTTGGCTGTAGAATCGTTCCACGAATAGCCGCGGAACGAGAGTGTCTTTCACGCCAGAAATGAAGCGGCACATACCTCTGTGGCCGGATCGTTTCGGCATCTGGTCTACTTTTTTTTTGTTTTTTTTTTAACTGCGTTTTGCTCTGCGCTGTGCAGTGCTCTATCTGTCTGTGACAGACGTAAAAACCAATGCATCTAGATTTAATCCCAAAATTACATCCATTCACGGCTGCTCTACCGATGCACTCGCATCGCGCACGCACGCGTCCGTGTATCGATATGTATCGGTTAATCTTCCCATCCCTAATATGTATACATGGGTTTGGCATGCAATTCTTACTCTGGCCACCAGAAGGATTCTGTGGTGGGTAGGAATGCCATGTAATGCAGTTTCTACCATCACCACTAGACAGGAAAATAATATAATATTGACGGAGCACCACTTGCCTTTTGGATTATCAGCGTCGGCAAGAAACGCTAGAATTAGTCTCAATACCATTTCACATTAGCGGTGAGTTCTTGGCCAGTACGCAGGGATTTGAACCACACTTTAATAACCCAGTCAAACGACGACGTCAGACTCAATGCTCATTTATTTTGGTAAATAGCAAATAGTTCAAACGGAGCATTCATTCATTCATTCATCTTCTATACCCGCTTATTCCTATTCAGGGTCACGGGGGTCTGCTGGAGCCTCTCCCAGCTGTCTTAGGGCGAAGGCAGGGTGACACCCTGGACAAGTCGCCAGTTCATCGCAGGGCCACATAGAGACAAACAACCATTCACACTCACATGCACACCTACGGACAATTTAGAACGTTCAATTGACCTCACATGCATGTTTTTGGAGTGTGAGAGGAAGCCGGAGAACCCGGAGAGAACCCACGCAGACACAGGGAGAACATGCAAACTCCACACAGAAAGGTCCCAGGCCCGGGCCTCAAACGGAGCAGTATGACATAAAAATGTCATACCATTAAGACACAACCAGCAACGAAAGGTATTTCTGTACGTGTTGTTGGTTGTTATAATTAAGCCTAGCAAAAATCGTTTGCGAGATTGTGATTTAAGAAAATTAACATTGTAATAGATGCAACCACTGGCAGAGCGTCAGAGGGGGGCTGAGGGTGCAGTTGTCCCCAGGCCTGGGACCCAAATACAACATTTCATTGTATTTGACAATGAAATGTTGTGTCCCGTTTTGAGTCGATTCGGGACGGGGTTTCTCTCGTATTTCTGAGTTGTCTTGAACGTAACTTTATTTTCGACAGGATCTCACGTTCGTTCCAGAGAGTTTGCGTTCAAAACCGTAATCTACGTCGCTGCCAGCAATACCATTGCACAAGCCATTCACAAAAACTGCGTATTGGCTGCGTACCTTGCATAGAGTAGGCTATGAATCAGGATCACTTGTTCTTTTCACCAGCGAACGAAAATGGCTGAGGCTCCTCTCACTTTTGAGAAGTGAGCGCTCCATCACGCTCAACTTTAAGAGTTTTACTGTTTTGAATGAGAAACAGCTACTCAGTGCTACAAGTGAGAAGAAATACACACCAAAAAAGGAAGTAACACAGTGAAAAAGAGAGATTGCGAACAAAGCAGTTCAAACTATGTGAACCCTATTTTAAGGGGGGAGACCGGTCGTGTAGCCCTGCCCTCGGGCCCACCTCTGACTTGTTCCGCCACTGGATGCAACTCCAGACTTATGAAGAGTGAGCGAGTGGTGAGGGGTTTACGTGGGATGAGTGTTAAGCCCGCTGTGGATCGGGAGAACGCCGGTTTTGATGGCCCTCCAAGGTGTTCCTGGGAGATTGTACCGAGTCATTCGGGTCCGGTAACGCAGGAAGCTCAGATCCACTCGCCAGTCTGAACTCGCTGAATTGCCCGTTCTGCTCTGTCCTACAGATGTCTTCACTGGCGCTTTAGCATCGAAGTTTTTTCTTCTTTCGTAATCAATGACAATCACGGTGATCAGACTAATTATCCGGTTACTTGGAAGGCAAAAATGTTGGGCTGGTTCAAAAAGGAAAAATGTCAAAAATCGAATAAAACGTTGGCATGATGCCAGGTTAAAAAAAATTTTTTTTTTAAATAAGCGATAGTAAGTTGACAAAGCGTTGATCATGACAAAAATTAAGACCAAGACAGGACTAAGTATGGGAGGGAAGATGACGTAATTTCGAACTAAAGGAATTGAATTCAAGCTTAAAGTTTCGGGATGGGGGCGGTATCCCGCACTACGAGAGCCAATGAAAAGGCTGTTCAGAACCTAAAAGCGGTGACCCTCCTATGCTGTTTGTATCTGATGAGTATGTATTTGGTGTAGATTTCGTTGCTGGCAAAGAAATAAGACAACAACAAAATTAAAGAACAGAATGAATAAATAAAAACTGTTTATCCTTTTTGGCAAGGCAAGGATACCTGTGCAACGTCATGAAACATTTGGTGAAGGTACCACATGTAAGAGCACATTGGGCCTTCAGTTTATCATTTGTAAACATATATCTAAACATCCATACCTGAGAAAAGGAGACTTTACTCAAACAGATAAAGAGAGGTAGAATGAATGCTTTTATATTGGCCTATGGGCACAAGTACCAACATCATTTTAAATGTGTAAAAATAAAGACACACGTGTGTGTGAATTTAGAGGTAGTAAAGATATGAGTGTGCTCTGGTCCCAAAGGGTACCATCTCCGCTAGGAGTCAAGCCGTCTGAGAATGTTTCGAGGCTGACCCCCAACTGTGATTTGTGGGTGGGAGTGTTTCACCCAGAGTGTATGTTTTATGGCTTCTTGATCTCAAGTGAGATCACACCTTCCGAAAGAGGAGCATCACAGCCAATCAAGTGCCACCTCTAGTTCCCCCCAACGAGGTTCACCGGAGGCCTGTGCTGCAATAAATTCCAAGTGTCCTGCGAGAAGGACTTTAGGTTCAGATGTGGCACTACACTCTCTAGCAGCTGTGTGAAAATCTGAAAGTCTCTTTGTTCATCTCCTGCTCAGAGTGGGGGTTTTAGTTTTTTTTTTTGTTTGTTTTTGTGTCCCTCCGCAGTCACAACCTGCTGGACTCCAAGATCAACACTGTGCTGTCCATGTGCCAGGACACCAATCTG
The DNA here is from genome assembly GCF_046127955.1 of Nelusetta ayraudi. Classification (NCBI taxonomy): domain Eukaryota; kingdom Metazoa; phylum Chordata; class Actinopteri; order Tetraodontiformes; family Monacanthidae; genus Nelusetta; species Nelusetta ayraudi. Next base: position 4,045,903 of record NW_027466098.1, read on the forward strand.
CTGAACCCCGTGCACGGCATCATCCAGAGCGTGGTGTACCACGAGGAGTCGCCCCCCCAGTACCAGCCCTCCTACTTACAAAGTACTGCACCGCACTGTGACATTTTCCACTTCATCGCACGTCATCACAAATGCACACGTGTCGATACAATACTATACTATAGTGTGTGTGTGTGTGTGTGTGTGTGTGTGTGTGTGTGTGTGTGTGTGTGTGTGTGTGTGTGTGTGTGTGTGTGTGTGTGTGTGTGTGTGTGTGTGTGTGTGTGTGTGAAAATATATGTATGTATGTATATATGTATGTATATATATATATATATTTATATATATATATATATATATATATATGTATATGTATGTATATATATATGTATGTGTGTGTGTGTGTGTGTGTATATATATACATCTACATATATATACATATACATTTATGTGTGTGTGTGTGTGTGTGTACAGTCTGTCAGTGGAGGAGGACGCACATTTTTTCTGAGGATTTTCGCTGCCTCCGTTTATGTCTCTCCCATCTGTCCCCTTTTTCTCTCGTTTTCACAGGCTTCGGCTTCAATGGATTGTGGAGATTCGCTGGACCCTTTTCCAAGGTAGATGCAATGCACCATTGGCTGCCTCACGGGAAAAATTTAGCTTGCTAAGCAATTACGTGACAGCTCCGCAAACATCTTGCCAACTGGTAGCTGGTGAGAAGGAGAGCGAAAACGATCTTTTTCTGTCTGCGCTTCCAAGTACACACAGATACAGTACAAGCACAGAGGCTGCAGATCAGCAATGGGAAGTTGAACATTTTGAAAAATCTTTCGACGCTCAGGTTGTCATCCTCCTCCCACTGTACAAAAAAAGTGAGACAAGCACATCCAGAAATGAATGCCGTCAATATGTCACATTCAGTCCAGAGGGTCCAAGGGAACTGTTTCACATCAGCAGACCATCAGGGCCTGCAACGCCCTCTCTGCTCTCCTGAACATACTCAGAAAAAACTATTTTTTCTACTTCAATAAAATACATGTATATGAGTGCGTGTGTGTGCGTGTGCGTGTGTGTGCGTGTGTGTTTCAATAGCCTGCTATCAATTTTTGAAAATACTCAGTTTCAGGAAGTGCTGAAAAATGGGAAACAGAAGCAGCTTTTGATTAAACACGTCTGAGCACCTCCCTTCCCTGTCTGTGTGATCCCCCTCCCATTTCAGAGAGTTTTTTCTAAAATACACCTATATATGTATACAGATTTCTTTTTTTTTTTGCAAGCATAGAAAGAGCTAACGTAATGTTAATGGCAAGTAATTGCAACGTTTCCCTCTTCTTTGCCCCCCACCCCATCCTACCCTTGTGTCCCCCCACCAGCAAACTCAGATCCCAGACTACGCTGAGCTGATCGTCAAGTTCCTGGACGCGCTGATCGACAGCTACCTGCCGGCGGCCGACGAGGAGCGGGGGGAGGAGCAGCTGCGGACACCCACCTCGCCGTACCCTCCCACCAGCCAGAGCCAGCTCAGCATCACTGCCAACCTCAACCTGTCCAACTCCATGACCTCGCTGGCCACGTCGCAGCACTCGCCAGGTGAACAACATGGCGGAGGTGGAGGCAATGGCGGCGGCAGCGCTGCTTGCAGGAGGAGGAGGAGGAGGCCAAAGACATTTGATTCAAATGCTGCTCCCGCTTCAGAATCTGAGTGATTGGCCAAGTTAGTGTTTGCCAAACAAGGAATTTTGACCCCATTGTATATTTTCCCTTCTGTGTTACTGTATTTGAGGGAACAAGTATAAAAAAAATATATATACAAAGAATCCAGAAAGATTAGAAGAAAAGTGGATCAGCTACTGTAAATGAACTACAACTATAACAATGTCGAGGTCCAGGAGTGCATGACGGTCCAAATGGGGCATCAGTGCAATAGGTGGGAGAAAAGACTAGTATGATATACACTAATGCAGGGGTGGGTCTAAGACTTGACAAAGGCGCTAGAGCAGGAGTAGATGGATGGAGTGTTATGGCAACTCTCCTCATAGGAGAAAAGATATACTGTATATCATGGGATATATAGAAAACATAAAGAAAACAATTGAAAATGAACAAAAGCATTACAAAACAAAACAAAACTTAGAAAATATGTGTCTTTGAAGCCGCACTGTATTTAGCTCTTTATTGAAATGACTCTTAAAGCAATGAAAAATGGATGAAAGACAGCTATTTTCTCACTTTTTTTTCTCCCTTGTCCTGTCTGGCCATAATGACAACCAGAAATGTGTCTGAATGTCTTTAATTATTTTTATTTTTTATTTATGTCTATTTTATGACTTATTTACTTCCAAGTTCGGTGGGCTGGATTGAAAAGCTTAATGGGCCGCATGTGGCCCCCGGGCCTTAGGTTGCCCATGCCTGGACTAATGCATGTTTGGACTACTAAAGTGAAAGCATGGATTTCAACTATAACTGCAGCTAGAGAAAAGAAAAGCTGATGCTATTGCAATAGCTCCCCCTGTTGGATAATTACATGATTAGTACAGTTGAAAATTACTAAGATATAATCACCCAAGCTGTTTTGGCCTCTTCATTTTTTGGCCACTAATGTGAGTTAATGTGAAAGGAGGAAAGAAGACAAATCTAGATTCGATGGCAGAGAAACGAAAAGATTGATCATCATCTTAACGAAAACATTCAAGTTTCTCTCTTCGACCTAAACCGAGACGCTCATCGATAGAGGTGATGCTGTCATTCAGAATTTGTCAGTGTTGTAAGTTAAATTGTGAAGACTTTTTCACACTCAGTTTGTAGGTTGTCTTTCGGGTGGATCACTGAACTGCTGCGCTGCTGCTGCCCTTTTGAAGCTAGCATGTTTGTCGCCCCCCCCCCTCCCTCCCCCCAAACCCCACCCCACCCACCTCCCTACCCCCCACCCCCCACTTCCTCGCAGGTGTTGACAAGGAGAACGTCCAGCTGTCGCCGAGCTCCGCCCTGTCCAGCGGGGGACGCACTCGCCACGGGTCAGCCAGTCAGGTCCAGAAGCAGCGCAGCGCTGGCAGCTTCAAGCGGCCCAGCATCAAGAAGATTGTCTGAGGGTCTGCGTCCCATCCGTCCCTCCTTGTGCTGCTCCTCCTCCCTTCTCCTCCTCCTCTTCATCTCCTCCTTCTTCATCCACACACTCTCCCTCCCTCCCCCACTCCCGCCAAGTCTACCAGGCCTCATCACTGCACTCAGATTTTTACTCTTTTCATCTCCAAACTCCATCTTCACGGCTGTCGTCCCTGGCCGGAGTGGGTTTGCGTTCTGCACGGAGGAGGAGAATCAAGAGCTTTTTGGAGTTGCTCGGGGGGGAACTTTGAACTTTTAGGTGAAAAGGAATTCGTCGCCTAGTGGAGGTGGAGGTAGAAGGGTTTTTTTGTTGCGTGTATTGGGTGCTCGATGCTGATATTGGCGTCCTGCCACGGCGACGGAGAAAGATTCCGGAACCTGACGCGGCTACTGAAGTTTTTGGCCAATTTTTCTCAAGACAGTCATCTAGGAGTCGCGGAGTGAAAGTTCTGCTATTTGGTTCCTTAATAACACATCTCTTTGCTGGGTTTTGTTTTGTTTTTTTCGTTTTTTTTTCTCTGATTTAACACTCCAAACACGGACCAGACGGACCAAATGACGGTGGTAGCAGTGATGGAGGGGCAGGGTTGGTGTCGGGGGAGGGGTCGGGGGCTAGCTAATTACCTGGCTCGGACGACCTCCGCACAGCTTCCCTTCTTTGTACATATTTTACATTAGACAGATTATGTATAACTAGTCCCTAATGTTCAATTTTGATGTTGACGTTTTTCTCCATGGTGTGCCTTTGTCAGGGTTTTTTCCAATTGTGTACAATATTGTAAAGCAAAAAGTCAAATGTTGCTGGGGACAACAACAAAAAACCACGAGCAGGTACTAATGATGGAGGCGCGCCGTCCATATCACCACAAGTTCACCCGAGCTGCCTCAAGAGACCGGCCTCCAATGATCGTCAAGTATTACAATCACTCATATACCCTGTTGCCTGAACGTATTTATCCTGTACAGTTAGATACAGTGCCACACTGAGGTTCTCGTTTTTTTTTTTTTTTTGGTTTTCAAACACCTGCTGATTGCAGAACGCACACTGGGGGGGAGGGGGTGTAAATAGCTCCAGCCCTCATTTATTTTATTTTTTATTATTTTGCTTCTATTTTGCTGTTTTATTTTTGTTTTGTTTTTCTTCTTTTGTCTCTAATTACCTCTTCGCTATTAGGACATGTATTCCCAGCAGCTTTGCTCTTTTAAAATTAGTTCACACGGCAGCAAGGAGAAAAAAAAATTATTTAGCAGGCAATAATCCTCGACTCTTTTTATTTCTATTCGTCTTTGTCCGTACTGTGAACATCAGCTCAGCGTGCGTGTTGACCTTTTTTTTTATTTTTTTAATTATTATTATTGAAGGCTAAAAATCCGTCTTAAAAAGAAGAACGTTTACATCTTCAGGGCCATCGCCTTATAGTAGCCCTAATAACTACAACAATAATGCTAATACTATTAATGAGTAACATTTTAATTTTTGAGAAATGGTTGAGCGTTGTATATCACGATATATTGGGTTCCCCTCCAATAGAAGTCATTTAATTGTATTAATCACTTGGAGAACCTGACGGCAAGAGTTTTGCAGCAGCCTAAATGACATAAAAGCTGATATGAATGTCTCAGTAACCCGCTTTTTTTCTGGGAACCTTAGCATTGCTGACTGTATTCAGATAGACACTACATCCATCCTTGTTGAAGTTCAAGCATTCGCTGCAGGGAAACTTTTATCTTAGCAAAAAAATGAGCAGCGTTGTCCTTGTTGTAGCCTAAAGTAGGTTTTTGTTTGTTTTACTTCCTCAAGTCTAACACAACTGATACTAATCGGCAGAAATCTTCCTCCAGTGCGGTTCTAGTTTGTCACGAGAGGACGACCCCTGTGGCTGTTCTTCATTTGCCTCAAGTCACCTGTGAGTTTGTTGTCTGAGGCCATTTTCAAGCGTTTGTCTCGGTCCACTGAAAGGGACTTACCCAAACTGTGGTTCAATCACTTTCCCAAGGTTAAACTCTCCATCTGCTGCCAGTCGGCCTGGCTTGGAATCTGATCACAACTCCTGCAATCAGTCCGGAGCTCCCAAACTCTCCTCTCCATTCACTTCACAGCGGCTCTTTGATGTCTCCTCAGAGTTTGTGAATAACCAACGAGCCTCCCGTTTGATCTCGGTTGAGTGGCCGTGAAGAGATTCTCCTCATTTAGGCTGCACTGAGACCGTTAACCAGTCGTAGCTCGTCACACGTGCGTCGCGTTCTCTGCGTGGTTGAGGTCACTAGCTTTTTTTGGGGGGCTTTTTGCTCCGTCAGGGGAGATGTTTTTTATGCAAAAAAGAAATGTCCAAACGTCGACACTTGCTCCGTGCTTTCAAACATTGTACGCCGGCGTCCTAGAAAAGTGTAGTTGTCATAGGTGCATCACTGTTAGCCTGCTGTGGTAATTAATGAATGAAAGAGACAGTCAGGGGAGTCATTGTGGTAGGTCTTTGCTTGCAAGGTTGATTTCGATGTCCAATCGGACCAAGTGGGAGGGAAGAAACTTGAGCCTTGTTGCCACGGTCACGTAGTTCATTATAAATACTCCAAACAGACTGCCTAAATACATAATAGTAGATGAAAAAGCCCCCCCAAAAATGAAGCCATAATACCTCTACTGTCTCCTCATGGCTGGTTGCAGGATCGCATGTACAGCCTTCAATCTTTCATAGTTAGCAAATGCGTCAGATTCTAAATGCACTTCAGCCAAACGTTTTCTCTCGTCTGTTTAAATATCCAGCTCGGCCACAACATTAAACCACCAGAGCAGCAAGAGTACAGCAGCAATTGTGGGTTTTTGCCTCCCCTGTTATGTTTAAGTTTAGTTTTCAGTCGTTAGCCAGCCGCTTATTCGACCTTCCTGTGCATGACAACATTTGAGCGTCACCACTCAATATGTCTTGGCAATGTATGCCCACTGAAAAGATCCATTGTTTGTGCCTGCTGAGTCCTCCTGTGAAAGCTATCCTGCATTCTTCTATCCCTGGCTGCGCATTTGGTCGACTTGGTTGACTTTGGTTGCCCTCACACTTGGAACTCAAGATCTTTTAGGTAAAAAAAATAATAATAATAAAAAACCTTTTCATCCAGGATGGTATTTGGTAACGCAGCCTCAAAAGGAGACGCAAGATGACAGAACTGAGTTTCCCCTATAATATGAAAATGATTTTTTTTTCTTTCTTTTTTTTTTATCCCCCCCCCCACATCTCTCTGTCTGTAATGTTTTAACCAGGACCAAGCTTAGGATTTCAAGTCCCGGGACAAGTTCCTTGTAGGATATCTACTGAATTCACTGTGGCGTTTCAAGACACTTTGTGCTTTCTAACTCCTCACAATCTTCATTTTTACTGAGCAGTCGATTAATCTATCCATTATCGCATGTAAATAGACCAAACCTCAGTTCACCTGTAAGCATAGAGCTCCCCCCGTCAGTCACGTTTTCTCTGATTGTGCAGGATGTTATACCCCAATGTAACTGCATTAGGTGTACAGATTTTTTTTTAATTTAAGTCCAATCCATCAGTCATCCCACCGACTCCTCTTGCCGTCCAGCTTCTCTCGAAGCTCCACCCGCTGACACCTGCTCTCCTTAAAAGACGCAACGCAACAAAGAGTGAAAAATCTGAAGATTCGGTCGAGCATCGTGCAAGCGGGTTTCTTTTTCAAGGCTTTCGTTTGACTTGTGCGTGAATGGAAATGAGGATCATGTATCTGTAACCTCTTAAAGAAAGTGGTTGACTTGCACTAATTTAAAAAAAAAAAAAAACAGTCATGGGTTTGTAAAGGTGAAAACAGAAACCCTCGAAATGTGGCATGTTTTATTTGATGTTATGCAAAATCTTACAGTCTGTAGAGTACTAGTCTTGAGTTTTGTTTTTAATGCAGTACTTGTGACAATTGTAAATACTTTGTGTACAATTTGAGATGGTATATTTACTACACTGTACATACATGTGATATTGTATCATTTTGTTTTTGTAAAGCAGTTAGTTTCTGTATAATAATATACAAATTGAACTATTCCAGTGTTAGTAATAAAATGTTTTGCCCTCCACAATACCGGAACCTGTGTGGTGACACTAACAGGGTTTATTTTTCAAGAATATACTCACCTATTCTAGTGATTTTATTTTTTTTTCTAATGGAAATAATAGATCCATTTACAGAATCCTCTTGAATGGAAATAGCAGTTTGAAATCAGGCAGTGATTAGTGGTGCACTCTGAATAATAATAATAATAATAAACTTTTATTTGTACAGCGCTAAATCACAGCCAAAGGCGTCTCAAAGCGCTTCATACAATCAGAGAGAACCAACCGGGCCCCCGGAGCAAGCAAGATGCGACAGTGGCTGGGAAAAACTCCCCTGTGGGCAGAAACCTAGGGCAGAACCAGACTCCAGAGGGCGATCATCTGCCTATGAGTAGTTGGGGTGAAGTAGAAAGATAGAGGAGAGACAGAGAAAGAGAGAAAGGAGCAGAGTGAGCCAGGGTGGCAGACAGGACAGAGTGAAAAACAGATACACCAACCAGGCAAAACGGATATAAACACAAAGAATAGGAAATAATTCAAGGCTGCTGTCCATGTGGAGTGTAAGTGTCCATGCTTTGGAAGGCAAGAGCCTAGCTCGATGGACAATATGTCAATAGGACTAGTCCAGGTCCTAAGCATGGTGGTGGGATGAAGCGATGACAGCAAGACCCCCAGGACAGCACAATCCAGCTCCTGGTGCAGTGGTCATCACCTGCCGGGGACACAGAGACTGCGGCAGTATCATGCATATCGAGCATACTGTACAAAGCATAATGAGAGCTTGGACAGAGTGGATAGAGTAAAAGATTGATTGGGTGAGGAGAGTGATAAAGGCTCCGCCTGCACAGAGCAACGATCCCTGTAACGGGAGCGAAAGATCTCCCTCCACGGCGTAAGCCTACAGCAGCTTAACTGACAGTGGATGGAGTCTAACTATAAGCTTTAAGAAAAAGGAAAGTCTTAAGTCTACTCCTAAATAAACTAACTGTGTCTGCCCCCCTCACCGAGGCTGGAAGATGGTTCCAAAATAGAGGTGCCAGGAAACTGAAACACCTACCTCCTGATCTAACTCTAGAAATTTGTGGGATAACTAAAAGACCTGAATCCTCAGAGCGAAGGGCTCTTGGAGGATGATAAAGTTCAATGAGTTCCCTAATATAAGAAGGAGCCTGAGAATCAAGAGCTTTGTAAGTTAAAACTAGAATCTTAAATTCAATTCTAAATTTGACAGGCAGCCAATGCAAGGAAGCTAAAATTGGAGTAATATGCTGCCTCCTTCTAGTTCCGGTTAACAATCGTGCCGCGGAGTTTTGGATTAACTGTAATGTCCTAAGGGATGAATTTGGGCATCCTGCTAGTACCGAGTTACAGTAATCTAGCCTAGACGTAACAAAAGCATGGATTATTTTTTCCGCATCTTTGAAGGACAAAAAACTTCGAATTTTGGCAATGTTTCTTAAGTGGAAGAAAGCTGACCTCCCTACATTCTGTATATGAGAATTAAAGGTCAGGTCCTGATCAAAAGTGACTCCTAGGTTCCGCACAGTAGAACTGGGTGTAGTACCAAATAGACCACTTTGTCCATCAAAAACTCTGTCCCTACTCTCTCGCGATCCAAATATAATGACCTCAGTTTTGTCGGTATTAAGCAACAGGAAATTCTGTGTCATCCAAGTTCTGACATCACGAAGACAAGATTCCAATTTGGCCAACTGATGAGCCTCGTTTGCCTTAAAAGAAAAGTACAACTGTGTGTCATCTGCGTAAGAATGGAAACTGATGCTATGCTTTCTGATGATGTCACCAAGAGGTGACATGTAGATGTTGAAGAGGAGTGGCCCAAGTACAGATCCTTGCGGGACACCATGACTAACCCTCCTACATTCTGACGAATGATTATGAACATGAACAAACTGAAAACGGTCAGACAAGTAAGATCCAAACCAGTCCAAGGCGCGATCCTTGATGCCGATAGTATCTTCTAATCTCCTAAGAAGAATGCTGTGGTCAACTGTATCAAATGCTGCACTGAGATCTAGGAGGACCAGAACAGAGAGAAGACCTTTGTCAGATGCACACAAGAGGTCATTACTTACCTTAAGCAATGCAGTTTCAGTGCTGTGACCAAAACTAGAATAGCTTTGGCGCTTATACTTCAAACTCTGAAGAATAGTAAATACAGAAATTAAAACGCGGAAATCAAAATCCAAATTGAAAATAAATATTAAACTATTAATCGTCTGTAAAACTCTTAACAAAAACGTGATTTGAGTAAATATTGAGGGAAATACATGAATTATTGAAAAGGCTACATACTGTCAATCTAGTTTCTCAGTGGTGAGTGTTTGCAAGAACAGAGCCAGTAGATCTCATAGTAGTAGTATTATAGTAGTAGCAGATCGACTTACTGCCTGATATACAAAGACCCCCTCAAAAATGAGATGGTGCATTTCAAAGGGCTATCCATGAATTAAATAAGATGACTAAATACATTATGCTGCTGACTTACACACAGTGACCTATCGGTCCAGCGTAAGTATTGCACATGCACTGTTTATTCTTGTATAATCAGATAAGTAAATCTCCTGGTTGTAGCGACACGCCTTTGTAAATGCATCATTTTTAGTGTGAACTTTCACCAGTTGTGGATTCAGTATAATTACCCGGTGGTAATTCTACTGAATGATGCACTGATGATACCTTCGGTAATTAGTGAAGGATTGTTTCAGGCCAAAGAACACTCGTTAGCACAGTGGTGGCAAGTTGGTTGTGGGTGTAAATTCCTGCCCGTGTTCTTCCTGTACCTGCATGGATTCTCTGTGGTTTCCTTATACAGTCCAAAGATGAGCACGTCGGTGCTAATTGGGAACTCTGTTATCCAAGGGTGTGTAGATTGCCTTTTGTCTGTGTCTCTCGGCACTGTAATAAACTGCCGACTCTTCCAGGGCGTCACCCTGTCATCACCCCCAGACAGCTGAGCTGAGACAGGCTCAAACAGCATACAGATTAGTGGTGATAGAAAATGGATGGATGATAATTAATGAATTAATAAACAAAAAAAAACTTTGATCAAACTAATCCCGTTTATTCATATTGACCACCCATATGTTTTTACTGAAACATTTAAATAATAATAATAATAATAATAATGATAATAATAATAATAATAATAATAATAATAATAATAATAATAATGATAATAATAATAATAATAATAATAATAATAAACTGTATATATCACTGCTCATACACAACATGTGCAACCCATAGTGCTTAACAAAACAAAGAAAGATAATAATAATAATAATAATAATAATAATAATAATAATAATAATAATAATAATAATGATAAGAAGAAGAAGAAGAAGAAGAAGAAGAAGAACAATCATAATATTAACAATGAGAAAAAATAAAAAGCTCCACTGCCGCCCCCCCATACGGACCCACCCCTCCCCACCAACGCACACAGACAAACGCCCACCCCCATATTCACACAGACATTACTTGGCACTGAAGAATCTGATGAGGAAAGGCCACTATGGGGAGCCGTCCACACAAGGGGGCACCATGGCCTGCAGCGCCCCTATGGGCAGACCAGGCGTAGCTCCCAGCGTGGAGGGCCCCCCATGAGGAAACACTGGCACTAAAAGTATAAAAGGGAGAATAATAACAATGAGAAATTTGAATTGTATTTTGAGGCTGACAAATTAGAGTAACGATGCTCGAAGAGTGATCATTCAAACCAATCCAAACGTGTTCGCGCCACTGATGCGTGGCGCAGTTCTTTCAGCTTCATAGCACCACCTAGTGGCCGCCTGAGGAGATGCAACATTGCACCTGGAAAGCTTACCACATATATGGAATGGTTCTTTAGATACTTTACAAGTCTTGATCGGTGAAGAAATACAATTGGCTGCATTGACTTTGACTGTGGCTCGTGTGTAACTCGGAATAGACGAACTTAGATTTTATTTGCTCAACTCAAAAGTTGCTGTGAAGAATCCGAAAACTCTGAGTTTCAAAACCCAGAATGTGTGAGTGAGTATTAACTCCAGAGTGATAGAACTCGGGGGTTTGTTAAACATCCTTTGTAAATAGGACCCAATATTTTCTGACCAACACTGGGTTCATCGTGGTTGATGGAGGTGTTTAGTTTCAACACATTCAACGCACACCACTGTCCATGTTGTTGTCAAAGGGATTTTTAGAGGGTGACTAAAAACTACATTTGTATCACAGTCGCTGATTCTGATTCTGATATGTCTGAAATACTGAGGTGGTGAAGATAGTGTTCTTAAAGCTGATTGTCTTTCAGCCAGTTTCACTGAAATGCATGCGTGTGTTGTCTGCATATGTTCAGTAGTAGGACAGCCACATCTGTCCAGTTATTCTACTGACAGGTGTGTGGAACTGCACAACATGTTGTGTCCATCCGTTCTACGACCTACCAAGCTAGTATTGATTTGCTAAACATGCAGTCCAGAAACAACAACAACAGCAACAACAACAACAACAAAACTATAACACAGGCAGTCCCTGCTGCTCTCATGTGGACCGACCACTAAATAAGTTCAATGTTTGCTTCTGGGCGTAATAACATCAAGCTGGGCCACATATTGATCACAAATCAATCATAGATTTTGGCTGGAGAACATTGATGGAAAAACAGGAAACTATTCACATTTGACCAAAAAAGACAAAGTTTGTTTGACAAAGCTGAACATTATTTGCTATCAGTTTCATGTAAATGTAATAGATTGATTTGTTTGACGGACCTGAAACGACACTTAGACCGCATATATACACAAGCAGAAAGACAAAAGCGTAGGTTTTTTTTTAAATAGCATATCAGAAATACTTACCTGAACACCACTTGTTATCACAAAGGTAAATAACACCTGTCAATTGCCTTATGAGGGCGACACGGTGGCGCAGTTGTTAGCACTGCTGCCTCACAGCAAGAAGGTCGTGGGTTCGATTCCGGGGCCCGGACCTGGGACCTTTCTGTGTGGAGTTTGCATGTTCTCCCTGTGTCTGCGTGGGTTCTCTCCGGGTTCTCTGGCTTCCTCCCACACTCCAAAAACATGCATGTGAGGTCAATTGAACACTCTAAATTGTCAGTACTTGTGCATGTGAGTGTGAATGGTTGTTTGTCTCTATGTGGCCCTGCGATGAACCGGCGGCTTGTCCAGGGTGTCACCCTGCCTTCGCCCTAAGACAGCTGGGATAGGCTCCAGCAGACCCCCGTGACCCTATTTCTATGATATAGAAATAAATGATAATATCAATTTGTCTGATTGGGCTAATTCTACATGTGATTGTTCTAAATTTGAGCGACTGTGAAAAAACAAAAAGCAGAAGCGGTAGTTAAGAATGCATTTGTTTTTATTGTGAATCTCCTTTCCCACAGACAATAAGACGTATACATTTGACTTAGGACAACAACTGTGTTGGAATGCTTGTCAGTACTCTTTTAACAGAATAAAATGACCTGCATCACACGCCAAGTGTCACACAAGACAGAAATACAAAATTATCGGAGTGGATCCGTTTATAGAACAGGGGAAGCAAATACTAATTTGTTTTTTTGGGGGGGGGGGTTGATGTCCCTTTAACCTTGAGCATCCTCAATAGTCTACGTTGGTGGTGGTTGGACAAGTTCAGGTGGATCGATTGTGTTCATAATAATTATAATAATGTTTACGGTGAAACTTCTTAATATTGCATTAATATTACGCAACACTGTCATCATCAAGAGGAGGTAGGGGGCACGTACGCGTATAACTGGTAAAGCGCCTTGACTGCATTCTCCATTTCCGTGTGACTACCGTTGGCTGAGCGCGCAAATCTCGCGATAGTTGCCCAGCTGTTTCGTCTGTGTTAAGAAAAAAAAACTGGTGCTAGTCGGTCAACACGTGGGGAGGTGAGGTTGACTTTCCAACGGGGGGACACGTTTGGGGAAAAAAAATCCCGCATGATAGTCACACTCACCGTGGCGGCACCAAGGTCCATCAAATTCTGTAAGTAAATCGATCGAAACAAAATGCGACGAGAAAGGCGAGCCGTTGTGTTAGCTAACAGTAAGTGCTGTCGGGTTGGACAAGCAAACCCGATAGCCGTGCCATGCAAAATGTCCACAAAGCGTGACTTAGTTCAATTTTAACGCACGCGGGTGCGTGCAGAACGCAAGCGGCACTATTTAGGATGTGTTCCCCGATATGTCTGCAGCCGAGCCACTGTGTATTGTGTCACAGTCGGAGCGCTGTAGTCCCATGTCATTGAAACATCCAGCCTACTCATCTTACTTTTAACAGCCGGTCACACTAGAGCAGAGCTAGCCGCAACCGTTGTGTAACTTAGATTAGCTACCGTTAATTCTCCTATCTCCCTGCGGTTTCCCCCACACCTCTGTTCTCACCACAAGGTCGTGAATCAGAACACATGTATGCTAAGTTTGCAGAAAGCAAGTTGTTTCAGTTGACACATTTTATTTATTGATTTATTTGTACCAGGCCGGCTAGCCAAGCTAGCCCGAAGGGACCGAGGCCCGTGTAGGAGGCACCGTTTGGCTTAACATGTCCTTTAACCCTGCGTCAGTGTGGCACAGGTGCTCATCGGGTTACTCAGTTGCTTCCAAAGCTGTCTGATGTGTGACGTTTCGTGTCGTCGAGGTCCGGTGGTATCGTACACTACCACTAGGATAACGGCGTTTGTCTTTTCGATCGACTGTTAAGAACGATGCTGTACTTACGCGGCGAAGTAAGCACCGGGCATGGACTGGTCTCCGGGTCAAAAATAGTGCAGCGCAGTGGGCTTTGCGATTAGCCACGTTACGTTTGTTTTAACGTGTGTGTGTGTGTGTGTGTGTGTGTGTGTGTGTGTGTGTGTGTGTGTGTGTGTGTGTGTGTGTGTGTGTGTGTGTGTGTGTGTGTGTGTGTGTGTTTTAATCTTACTTAAATGCACGTTGTTGCCAACAACACGCTCGTACACGGTTCGCTAACTTGGGTTAACGTTACGCCCACTAGTTTCTGGCGTTTCTTGTGCATTGTTTGGAAAAGGGGAATGGCATATTCTTGAAATGCGCCACATGGTGACATCGTGTGAGGTCGGCACTGGAGAACCCATGCTCTCTCAATTTAAACTGCCTATACTTCACGACCCGTCTCAATGTTGTCAAAACGGTCAGACTCGTTTGTTCAGTGCTAGGCGATTGCTAACTTCCCCGGTAATTTGGCTGATTTGTGTCGTGATTGAGTTACATTTAAAAAAAAAAAAAAAATTTTTTTGTTTTAACAAATTCTGCTTCACGGAATGGCAAAGGGATTTTTTTTTTTGAAGGGTAGCATGACCACCTAGCTAACCCAGCTAGTCGTTTAGCTGTAGCTAAGCCTGCCTCCCCGTGCCGTGCAGTTACAGTAGACGAACTAAGTCAAACCTATATTGCATTTTTTTTTTAAACAAAATTAATAATTCACTGTGTTGTTTAGACTCGCATTATTTTTAGATAGTGAAGTTAGCACTTGACCAACGAAGCTCTTATTTATTTGACATTGCTTATTATCATACTTCTCGCTAAATTAGAAAGTTACTGAATAGTAACGCGATTTCCCGGAGAACTTGGACTTTCGCAATTTTCGCATTAACGTAAAGTTCTCGCATGAGTGCCGGTAGTAAATGTGGCTTTAATGCTGCGGTGTTCGGGTCGGAGTTCTGAGGAAGCTTTACGGGTTGTGTGCGGACTCCAAGGTCACAGAGTGAGTCTGGACTGCGAGGCTTACAAGTTGTGAGGCTTGACCTGTGAGAATGGCTTGATTTCGGTCCCACGGCTCGTTGTCACCTTGTCCAAGGTGAATATGGGGAGTGCCACCCCCTCCCACGCACACACACACACACACACACACACACTCACACACACACACACACGCACCAGCTCATTCCGTGTTCTGCAGGTGAATCCTTGACTTTGGATGGGGAGGGATTCTTGTGACAGCTGCAATATTGCCTCATCAGCAGTGTGGTCACAGTGGTCACTGAGAGGAAGGAATGAGCAGTTTACACCTGTGGAACCCTGCACCTTAGTTTTAGATTAGAGCTGAAGACTAAATATACTAAACCATTTACTCTTTACTCTTCTTAACTGTGAGTTGCGTTTTTCCATCCGTCTTGACTTTTTCTCAATCTTTATTCAAGTTCACTCATACGTTCCAGCGCTGGTGGTCGTGCCTGTCCTGTCCCTCGTGAACTTAAGCAGCGCTCAACTCTGAAATGATAGCTTCCGTGGGAATGGACGATCCAATTTTTCCACTAGGCATCGCATTTGAAAACATTCTCCAACCTTTCTGGGATTTAAAATTTGAACGTTAGCATTTTACCTTTTTCAAATTTGCTAGACACACAAACTGTTTTGATTAAAATGTGCTTGTGATATTCCCTGTATGTAGTTGAAAGTCTCTCATCTTCAAACCGAGCACACTTGTGCTGTGTCAGCTTTAAACACATTAGCAGTTACAAGATGTGTGGTCTGAGCTATCGCATTAGCCCAGTTCACTTTTATTGCTATCCAGTGACTGATTAATACGCTGGCAACGGCTGTACAGTCAGTAACCTCCCAAACACCTTAGAGAGTGTTTATCAGAGGTAGCAGCGACCTTTGCCGTCTGTTCCTTGAAGGGCACAGAACGTTCGTTCAAAGCGTGAGCCAAGTAGTGGCACTCGTTGTAAACGTCAGCGTTGGGAAGTGCAAATGTTTCAGCGCGGCATGACAGCTGTGTCTGGGAGCATGGCAGGTTGTGACCAAGTCCTTCCCCGGCCCATGTGATTGCTCCTGCTTTCGGCAGCTCTGTTAAGGAATGGTATGTGCACATGGCCTTTCCTTAACATGGTCAGGGAGTCAACTGGTGTTGGGCTGCACACCAGGAATGGTCAATGTACTGCTCCGCCCTTCATTTTGGGATCATCATTGTGTAACCCCGCCCCTTTTACATTATTGATGATTTTTGACAATCCTTTTATTTGGATTATATTCACCATTTTAATTCATAATCTGAGATGGGTTTTATTTTAATATATGTATTTTGTTTTAAGTTAACAAAAACACTAATATTCCTCTGACTAACTGCTACGATATTCTCAGACACTATTTTCTATTCTCCCTCTTTCTCTAAATTTAGATGGCTATATTGTTAGTTTTTTACAAGTGATTTCTGAATTAAATGTGAGAAGTCTTGGAAGTGCACTTTTTGTCAGTTTAGTATCTTTCTCCTGTGTGTTGCCTTAAAACAGATGGGAGGAGGGGGGGGGGCATACTGTCGTCTATTTGATTTGTCAGAGCCCTCAGATTAAGTGATGTGAACCTGATGTCTGTGTTGCACATGGTCACATTTTCAAATATATCAATAGAGCTCAAATTCAAAATTGGCTACGGTGCACCTGTCAGGGAGTCATTTGCAAGAATTAGCTCTCCACTGTTTGAAACTTTATTTTTGTCTTGATTTTATTCCAGACAGTCCAAAAACATGCATGTGAGGTCAATTGAACACTCTAAATTGTCCGTAGGTGTGCATGTGAGTGTGAATGGTTGTCTGTCTCTATGTGGCCCTGTGATGAACTGGCGACTTGTCCAGGGTGTCACCCTGCCTTCGCCCTAAGACAGCTGGGAGAGGCTCCAGCAGACCCCCGTGACCCTGAATAGGAATAAGCGGGTATAGAAGATGAATGAATGAATGAATGAATGAATGAATAATGCCAAATTAAAAGGTCTCGTGCTTGTTTCTTCTCACCCTTCCAGGTGTAGCTGCTAGTGCCCAGAGGAAATGCCGCTGAGGTTTCGTGCGGTCGTGCCCTACACGCTCCCCGGGGTCCTGGCACTAATTGGTTGGTGGTGGTACATCTCGCGGAAGAAACAGCGATTCATCGGCAGCCAGGACGGGGACCCGACCCCCTCGGTCCTCGGTGCGTCGCCACTAGAGGGCAGCAACGGTCTGCTGGAGAAAGGCACCAGGTCTCAGGCGGATGACGCGCAGAGTCCGAGCCACACGGCTCCGGTCGTCGGCCACCAGATATCGCAGGAACACAGAAACATTGCACAGGCGGCCCAGGACTGTGAGGCTGCGCTGCTGCTACAGCAGGGTTCTGTAGAGGCTCTCGCTGTCCACAACAAAGATGACAAATTCTTCCACGAAAGCCCTGCTGCTTTCCCGGCTCTTGGAAGAGGAGACGACCCGCAGGCCGTTGACCATAAAAACCCCGAGCAGCGACGCTCCTCTGCCCTCCCGTCGACGGTGGTTCGAGACGCAGATGTGGTGGTAGAAGAGGAGGTGGTGGTCTCGTCCCTCCAGACTCCCCCCATCTCCCCTCCCGCAAACCTTTCGGACGCCGAGAGGCCCGAGCCGGAGGGGGAGGTGGCGACGTACTGCACCGCCCTTCAAACGCAGGATAAGATGGTTCTGCAGAGAGTCGCCCGGTCGGAGGGCGACTCCCTGGAGATGCCTCTGCTGGCGCAGGAGCTGCACCAGTGCGCTTTAACCAGCACGCCGATCACCGCCCCCACAGCCCTGGCCCTCGACCCCACTGCTCGGTCGGAGGACCCCCAGGAAAACAGAGATCTGGAGCTCCTGGCCTGTGGACTCATCAGCGAGGTGATCTCGGCCGCCACGCAGGAGGTCCTTGGCGTCACGGAGAGCAGCCCGCCCGCCTCCAGCGGCACGTCGCTGGCCGGCGGCGGGCGGGGTTCCCCTCCCGAGGCAAGCCACCCGTTGGCAAGACCCTCGCAGGCTGGCCATAAGTCCAGGGAGGCGGTCCAGAACGGCGAGCAAGGCGTCGCGAACGGGTGTTCCCCGCACAGCGACGGCGTCCATCAGACGAACGGTGGCGCGCAAAGCCCCACATTGTTAAACGCACAGTTGAAGGGCGGTGGCGGTGCGCTGACCGAGGACTCGGCCTGCAGCACGTGCCACTCGAGCGATGCCGCCAACAGCGAGGACCTCCACAGCAAAGTGGAGGCGGCCCAGGCCACGCACTTTTCGGAAAGGGAGGTGGCAACAGCGCCCCTGCTGGCTGAGACCACCGCCGCTGCAGGGACGTCCCTGGCCGGGATGGAAGAGAACTCGGTGGAAGCCATGTGTGAGATCAAGAGGCTCAACGGGACGGTCCTGCTGGGGAATGGAGTGCTGGGCACGTGCGAGCTGGAAACTGATCAGTCTGGAGGTGAGGCGCTCGTCTTTGAAATCTGAATGAATAGTCATTAATTCAGTCAATCATTCAGTGATTCATTCAGTGTTGTGAATGAATCTCTTTTGTATGTTGTTCGTTGTGGATGGAAGCAGGGGGTCCCACCTCTTACAGCCGGCCTTGAGGCTCTGGGAGGTCAGAATTCTTGGACGAAGCGCTGATTGATTCTGATTCTTTGTAATAACCACACAGCCAAGCTGGTGTCTGAGGTTCCAACATCTAAACACAACATAGTTATACATCCAGACAAAAACCCATTCTGACAAACACTAAGGCCATGCAACCCCCCCACCCCTCCATGTTCAGAGTTCAGAATGTTAATTGCAAATGGGACAAAACTGTTTCTGAAGCGGGTTTGTTGTTTTGGAGGCAGTTGACCTGCAGCATCTCCCAGAGCGCAGTAACCTGAAGGCACAGCGTGCTGGCTGAGAGGGATTCGAGGTGGTCTTGCAATGCTCTGCACATTGTCCATTTACAGGTGAAGTGATTGAAGGGACCGTGGGGGTGAGCTGGTGATTTTGGATGCTCCGTTAATGATGCGCTGTAGCTCATTCTCAGGTTATTCAGTCTGCTACTTATCAGTGGAGACCGTTTCAACTGGAGCAGGGCGATGTGACCAAAAGCTCATTTTATATCCCGATACGATATCCATCACCATATAGCACATTTTTGGTTAATTCAATTAATTAACACCCTAAATATATTTTAGGGTGTTTTTTTTTATTTATATGAATAAAAAGAAATATATGTTAGTATAGTATTGTTATAGTATTGTTTTATATGATTGACATTTTCTGCAATTGTGTCTAAAGGAGGTTCATTTGTGTTTCAATGCGCAGTATCGTTGGCTCGTTAATTAGTCAAGAGGTTTGGCTTGTCGGAGCCTCACAGCTGGTTTTATCTTTTGAGTGTCGCATATCTTTAGCTTTTAGTTTTAACCGCCATAAAACCTCCCGTTTTCCTTTCTATTCATTTCCTTTTGAGTCGGCGGACACTGAGGCAGGAAACCTTAATAACAAAAATATTAACTAACTTTTACTGGCACGACGCCCAGTCAACCTTAACATGTACCTTTCAGGTCTTTGTGTTCTAAAGTAACTCTGAAGTTCCACTCTGTCCTTTCTCCACACCGTCTTTTCACGAGTGACCCGTTTGTTCTCAGTGACGCTTGTTTCTAGCGAGCTCCGGCGTGCTCCAGGTCTTCTTCTTCTTCTTCTTCCGCCTTCAGGAGTAAACACGCGGCGCCACACAGGCCGAGCGTAGGCACTACATCATTTTCAGTAGTTTCCAGTGTATTCGTGGAAACAGGATCCCCCCCCCCCAATCCAGCTCCGTGTAAAAGCGTTTCTTTTTTTTCTTTTTTTTGAGTGCAGTTTCGAAGATCTGCGGTTTCAGAAAAATCCGACTTCGTGTAAACAGCCTCTAAATGTATTTGAAGGTTTATTCTTGTCACACTAAAATAAATCACTGCATTTGACTCACACAGCCTCAGTCACTTACTCACCCCTAATTCCAAGAACTTGTCGTCCAACAACAATTCTCTTCAATAAGGTGGTTAAACTGAAAGCTAAAGATGTGTGACACTCATAAAAGCGCCGACTCGCCAAATGCCTTCACTAATTAATGAGCCAACGACACTGCACATTGAAACACAACTGAACCTCTTAGACACAATTCATAAAATGTTCATAAAAATAATATTCGGAAAATTGTAGTAAATATATTTTAATATAATGAATATTTTTTATTGACATAAAAACACCCTAAAACGTATTTAGTGTTTTTATTACTCTCTTTTGTCCCTCTCACACTGATCTCACACTCATCCATTACGATGACGTCATTTGGTGACTTCTAGCGACTTTTAGGACAGCCAATAGCGACTTTCCTTACTGAGCAGTCTGCAACACTGGAATTTATTTATTTATTTATTTCATTATATTGATGTGTATAGAAGAATAACAGAGGCATTTACATGTGAGGAGAAGTGTAAATAGTCCTTAAAAGCACCTTAGACATGGTATTGAAGTAAACGTTGGTTAGAGCTGGGCATAACAGGGTGAGATAACAGGGTGAGCCTTCACATCTGTCACAGGCATCTAACACATTTGGGGAATTCCGGGCCAACCTTGATTTGGAATAGTGACATCTGAATACGACTTTAAACTGTATCAAGGTCAGGCAAGCACAAATAGAGGTTTTGTCGATGACTTTCAGTGCGGATTCCCACCATCTTTCATCAAATCCTGCTCACGCTCCCAAATCTCCTTTGTGTTCATAGTTAGATAGTCATCATATGGCTGGATAGAAGTATAAATCTTTGAAATTAAAGACCTTTGTGAAGGATTAAATTGTAGGAGTTCACGCCACGGCTGCTTAGGCGCAATGTGAGGGAAGTTGGGAAATAAAAATGTTGCACAATTCCTAATCTGGAAATATCTAAAGATATGAGAGGGTGGAAGATTAAATTTAGTGACCAGATCTGTGAAAGAACAGAAGATCCCTTGTAGAAATCCTCAAAACATTTCAGTCCCTTATCGTGCCATAGGGATAAAGTGGAATCAGTAAATGTGGGTTTAAACACAGGACTGTTGTGCGGTTAGACCTCTGGGGGCAGTAAATTTAAACAGTTTTCTAAATCAAAACCATATCTTGAGTGTGGTAATAACCCCAGGGTTGCAGGTAATGCCAGAGGGGTTAGCGATCATCGGGCCTGTCGGCAAAGCTGACAGAGAGAATGGGGGACATGACTGCTTCCAGCTGAGACCATGGTACATTAATGGATTTGGACCAGAATATCATTTTAGCAATGTTTGTAGCCCAGTAGGACAGTTGAAAATCGGGCAGAGAAAGGCCGCCATAGAATTTACAATTCTGAAGTATTTTTTGCCTTACTCTGGCTTTTCGACCATTCCACAAAAAATGACAAGTAATCGAGTCAACCGTTTTAAAACAGAAATTTTTCTGGTAAGACTATAGGCAAGCACTGAAAAAGACAAACTAATTTTGGCATCTTAACAGTATTTATTCTCCCAATCAAAGAGAGAGGAAGTGAACCCCATCTTAGAAAGTCTGTCTTAATCTCAGTTAAAAGGGGAGAGAAAGTTTCGTCGTAAAGACATTTGAAGGACCTGGCTATGTTAACCCCAAGGTACCTAAATCCTCAATGACTTAATTTGAAAGGAGTGTCTAACTGGGAGAGTTGCATCGCCAATTTCTTGACAGGATAGCAGTCGGTCTTCCCAACGTTAACTTTATACCCTGAGAATCGTCCAAATCTATTGAAGAATGAAACGATGGTGGGGCAGGCTCCAACTAGGTTTGTGACGTATAATAACAGATCGTCAGCGTATAATGATAATTTCAGCTCTGTCCTGGTAATGCCATTGATGGTGGGAGAGGTCCTCAAATAAATAGACAAAGCTCTATTGCAAGTGTGAACAATCGAGGGGACCGAGGGCAGCCCCATCTACAACCTCTGTTTAGAAAAAAAACTAAACAGATTGAATATTGTTAGTCGTAATACTGGCCCAGGGGAGAGTATAGAGCAGGGGTGTCCAAACTACGGCCCGCAGTCCATTTTTAATTGGCCGGCTAGAAATGTTATAAATAGAATAGAATATGGCCCGCACTTCAACTTTTGCCTGAGTGTATTGCACTTCTTAGTTTTAACACCAGGGGGCGATAAATAGCAATAATGCGCATCAATTCTTTCACTACCCTGCTTTTGCGCACCACTTTCTGAGATGCGTTTTTCTTGTTAACGCACAGAGTACACACCGCTGTGCACAGCGTACACACTGCACACGCAAAGTCAGCTGATCTCATCTGATGCAGATTTCCTCCTTGATCGAGTGACATTTGTCAGGACCTTTGGCACGAGTGGCGTCGGATCAGCACCGCAGCTGGATGGCCCGGTTTACACACCCAGCGCAGCTGACACTCACCAGAATAATGCAGCACTCCTGTTATTAAGTCCAGTCCAGTCTGTTAATGTTGACAACCGTTTCAAACGAACGTTAACAGCTGTGTTGCTAAGCCTAATAACTTAAATAACAAGCTTGAAATTGACCCGTCCCATTTTCCCCTTTATTGGCTGCTGTTCTGAGAATGAGCTAGCAAAGCTTTTTCTTAATGAATCAATAAAGAGCCATTTATGGAAAGCTGTGATGGAGACAGGTTTGTCTTTAATTATATTCAACAGTTTAACATATTTGACCACTTTTAATTTATTTTTCTGACTTTTAATACACTAAAGTTAAGGCTGTATACCTAATTTCTAGTAAGTGGCCCAGCCCCTCCTATATTATGTATGTGGCCCTCAGTGAAAAAAGTTTGGACACCCCTGGTATAGAGAATGCATAACCATGATATAAAACTTTCACCAAATCCGAATTTAGTTAGGACTGCGAACAAATAATCCCATTTGACTCTATCGACCGCTTTTTCTGTGTGGGTTGATGTCACTACTTCAGGCCTGGTTGTTGATTCTTTTGAATAGGATTATATCGCACAAAGTGCAAGCAACACTGGAATCTAACGAAGACATCACTTTGCTGTCATGTTCCCCAACTCTCAGCTTTCCAAGTCATTCACCTGTGGTGAAAATAAAACAGCATATATTGCTTTGATTGCACACATTTGCTTTAACAGTAAAAATAAATTGAAATGCTTATGACATTTTGGGGTCTTAAATTGTATTTGTTGAAGTCCTAAAATGTCTTAAAAAGCATTAAATCTGACTTTTAAAAAATGGTGCAAGAACCCTGCCTTCAGTTGTGGTGCTGAATATTGCGTGCAAATCAAAACGCGAGAAATGGCACCAATTTGAGGCTGGAGTTGTTAGTGTGGGAAAAGATTGGAAATTTAATTTCAGCCTATATGAACACAATGATGGTGAGGCATTTCCATGTGGCAGCAGTGTAACAACCCATGTACTATGTAGCTGTCCCACCGTTGTGCCTCTACAACTCTAACAGTCAAGCAGGCAGTCTGGTTCATAGATGTAACCCACAGATTTCACTCCATATTCATGTCATTAGGCTGAAATTGAAATATGCTGTCTTAAGAGTTGACTGCAGACTGAGGGAACAAGGGCCACAACCTTCTCACCTTTGGAGCAGTTGTCGTGTTTGGTCAGTTGTGGCGATTTGTTAAAAGGGATGTGACAACAGGCTCATACAACAGGTGGTCCTATGAGTGTCTGAAAGAACTAATACTTCAAAATAAAATAAAATGGAGAATAAATGCTTTCGATGTCAGTCTTCACTTTCACTTTTCCTTATGTGCAGCAAAACGTGTCCAGTTGGAATATGCAATACTATGATGCACAAATGTGGAATTTTCGGTCAAAAAAATAAATTGCCGTGATGGCTAACTGATATGTACAGTGCCCATTCTGAAATACACATCAAAACTCTGAAATTGGAAACCAATGCCTCTTTATTCCAAAACATTTTGAAAAGCTGATGTATCTTATATTGAAGTGGATTTTTTTTCTTTCTTTTTTTCAAAAAACAGAAGTTGGCATCCAATGCAATATGGCAATAGTCGGAATAATAATCCATTGAAAACCAGCAGGTGGGACGAGGATATCAAGTTCGTCTCAGGCTCCACATAATCGACCATATGGGCGTCAAAAAAAAAAAGAAATGAATTAAAAAATGGCATCGGCCAATTCTGATCTGATTGTCGATAATTTGTGCGTCCTGACCAGAATCACAGTTACCTTTGAATTTACACAAACGTCTACAAAGAAAGTTCTAATTTATTTTCCTCTGGTGCACTGTGGAGGTGCGTAAGGCTGTTTTTCAGAAACTGTTGACTTGTGCTGACTTGGCAGCAGCAAACTCTGTAAACTTGAAGGACTGGTCGACACTCGTTGAAAGTCCTCTCCACTGATAAATGGCACGATGGCTAACCTGGAGATGAGGCCCTCGGTCCAAACATTCTGAATCATCCTTTTAAAGGTGAACATGGATTCAGAAATACAACAATGAACTGCACTGCAGCGTCAATTCAAACAATCACACGTTTAAGTACTTGTAGAAAGTGGTTTAAAATGGAATAATAGCCGTTGAGTGTGGATGCTCCTGCCTTGTTTCATCCTGATCCTCATGCGATCGCTGTGCACTCCTCCTCAATATGCTTGCTTGTTTGGGTTCTATCTAAGTAGAACTGAAGGGAAAATAAACAGTCCTCTAAGTAAACCACTGGTCTGGAGAGATTCTTTCAGATACTTGGAACTCTAAACAATACTGCATACTGTACATGTTTTATATGATTCCAGTACATGCTGGCCCAGTCAATCCAAGACTGCAAGTTTCAATAAGAAATGGCACATCTCTCTGAAAAAATGAACAATAATCATTTGGGATGCACCGATACTAATACCAGTATTGGGTATCAGTACCGATACCGGGGTTCAGTACTCTACTGCTCTACATAAAATGTGTCCATACCACGACACAGATACCAGTTGTATACTGTATATATGCATGTATGTATATGACAGTTTTGTTAAATTTGTGTTTGTACTGCAGTGAAACTTGTGAAAGTCACCCATGTTCTAGAAAAACTAATTGTAAGTAAGGAGAAGTAATAAGTAATTCTATAATGTTTAATGGCCTTATTATGTCCTCAGTATCTGTATTTGTGAGTACTGAAATGCAAGTACTCGTGGTATCGGTGCATCTATTAAAAAATCTGTACTGATGCACGTTGAAGTTCTGTAAAATCCTAATCTGTTTCTTTTAGAATGAAGTTCAGTGCAACTCATTAACCTCTGCTCTCGCCACGCTTGGGGCAGAATCTAACACCGTGTGTGTGTCCAGGCTCTGACGTGAACAGCATGGACTCTGTGGACAGCGGCTGCACGATGGGTGCCGGCGACGCCCAGGGCAACCACACCGCGCCCTCCGGCTCGGAGGTCGTCATCTGGGAAATCGAGGTGCCAAAGGCAAGTTGGCACCACCAGCGAAACAAGTAAAAATATTCCAAGCGTAACCACTGTGTAGTGAAACACGGCAGTAAACCTGTTTGTTGACCCTTCGGCAGCACCTCGTCGGGCGGCTAATAGGAAAACAAGGGAGGTACGTGAGCTCGCTGAAGCAGAACTCCGGTGCAAAGATCTACATCTCCACCCTGCCTTATACGTCGGACTTCCAGATCTGTCACATAGAAGGTAACTGGCGATGCCTCAAGTCCTGCACTCATCCATCCCACAATGGGTTGGCTGAATTAAAGGTCCAGTGTGTAATATTTGGCTTGATTAATAATTTTCTTTATTGGTAAAAGCTTAATATACTGCCCATAAATACATTAATAAAAAGTGTATAATGGTACAATAAGTACAATAAAAGTCATTTGGTTTTCTTACCCTTAGAATACATATATTTATGTATATACATACAAATAGATCAAGGGTCTTACTCCCAGTTAGCTGCCATATTTGTAAGGAAGCCTAGTGAGGACAATCCAGCTGCGTTGACGGCGCGTTTTTCAATGAGGGTGACCGCTTGCATCTTCAAATAAACGAAGAACAAAGAAGATGGACGAGTTATCCAGGTTTGGGTGTGCAGGCCACTGTACCGTAGTTCACTGCAAAGCTCAGGAGGGGGAGGGAGAGTGAAAGACGGTGCAATCGAAAATGTAACCACTTGATGTTCCCGTTTCTTCTTCACGTATCTCCAAATATTACACACTTGGGGCCAGATCCACACAGAATGGAGCGTGGTGGTAAATTGCGGCGCCTTTTGCGACATGCACATTGCTAAGCAGTGGAGCACAGACAAAACTAAACGCACATCAGGAATGCTGCAATATGAGTCCGAGTGCGGTTGATTGTGCGGCAAGAACAAACCTCAACCGTTGTGTCAGTTTAATTTGTCGGATTTCAAAAAGAAAAACTCTAGCGCTCCTGTGTGCTTTGGGCATTACGACCGCTGTCATGATGGGAAGGCAGTCAAGGCGCGTCACTATATTTATATATGTTGTCGTTTATTGTTATATATTTGACAGTTACTGCCGCCTGAGTGCAATTTGTAACCATTTAGTGGCTACTGTGATCGAGTAAGTGCGGTGCAGGTTCCATGTGTAAGTAAACTTTAACTTAGCAGTGTTTTGCGTTCTTAAAAATAAAATAAAAATTATTTCACTTATGATAATGTGTGTGTGTGTGTGTGTGTATAACATTGTTCTATATACACACACCTCATCATCAGCTCTTCAGAGAGGAGAGAGTTGCTCTGACACCAGAAACACTTTGACAGATGGAAACTGCACCTGGGTCTTGGCAGGCGCTGTGAGCGCAAAGTCTTTGTCAGGCGCCGTTTCGAATTATTCACATTTGTATAGAAGAGGGTCTACAACCCTGCCGCTAGCTGCTGTAGGGCTGTGCATTTTCTGCCACTTTTCACCTTTACGTCCTCTCTGTGGATAGGAGCCACTTTTTTTTTAGTGCTATTTGCACAGATTTTCTGGTGCAAACGCCGGTTAATGTGGATCTGGCCCTTAACCTTTTTTCAAAGAAATGCTTGCACTTCAGACGAGGTTGTTTAATTTGTTGTCTGGCATGTCGACAGGCTCCCAGCAGCAAGTGGATGCGGCGCTGGCCCTGATTGGGATGAAGTTCAAAGACTTGGATTTGACCAACTTGTACTCCCCTCAGCCCGCCTCCCTCACGTTACCATCGCTGCCCATGACCTCCTGGGTAAGAACATGAGCCTCATGATTTCTGACACTTTTGCTGCTCAAGCAATGAAATGAGATTCTGTCACACTGCGCTATGAAATGTTTCTGAGTGACAATCTGTCTTAAGAAGTGTTTCTGAAACGCCTGGAGAAGTGGGGTCCTCCTGCTACCTGGTCATCTCCTCCACCTAGTCTGTTCTAGTCTTTAGGCCATGTTGCGCACGAGGACATTTTT
This sequence comes from Nelusetta ayraudi, assembly GCF_046127955.1. Lineage (NCBI taxonomy): Eukaryota > Metazoa > Chordata > Actinopteri > Tetraodontiformes > Monacanthidae > Nelusetta > Nelusetta ayraudi. The sequence goes on from NW_027466098.1 coordinate 4,073,193, forward strand.
TTTAAGCAAACTATTTTCTGATTTGCCTTCAAAAGAAGCTTTGTACGGACAAAGCGGACTCCAAAAATGTCGGCGTCTCGATCAGTGTTTCTCAACTGGTGGGTCGCAGCCCAAGAGTGGATCGCGGAGTTGGTTTTGATTGGGTCATGGCTTCATGACCAGTCTTCCTTTTGTTTGTTTTTTTCAAAAAGGTGTTTTAATATGGATATGTATGTATATATACATATATAGAGAGAGAAGGTGTAGGGTATTTATTTTGCAGAACACACAATTCAAGTCAATAATTTTAATGATTTATTTACTAAGACATGATAGAAAGTGGGCTAGCGTTTTTTGTTTTTTTTTTGTGGAAGAAATTTGGGTTGCGACTTCATGATAAGGAAAGAAATGTGGGTTCTGAGACGCCACCAGTTGAGAACTACTGGTCTCGATGAAACTGCTGCATGGTTATTCCCTGAAAGCAAAATAATTTGTCTGCTCAAAGTGACACCTGTCCTGGTGCAAACATTCTCCTTTTTTCACGCGTTTGCCTGTAGATTGAGTTCCCACAACGACGTTAATGTTTTCTATTTAAATAAAAGTTGGCGCATCTCTTTTCCAGCTTCTTCTCCCCAGTGGAGTGATGGTGGAGGTGATCATGGTGAACATCGTGTCAGCGGGCCACATCTTCGTGCAGCAGCACACCCACCCCACCTACCATGCCCTGAGGAGCCTCGACCAGCAGATGTTCCTCTGCTACTCCCAGCCAGGCACCCCTGCCCTGCCCTCGCCTGTGGAAGGTACATCTGCTGTCTGTTGCTCATCTGCTGGAAAAATGTTGCTCTGGTTGCCTGTTCAAAGAATTGAGCAAACCTTTTTTGGAACGACATTTAAACTTAAATCGTGTCCAAACTTGCCGTAATTTCCGGACTATAAAGCGCACCTGAATATAAGCCGCAGCAGCTAAATTTAGGGGAAAAAACAAATGTGTACATATACAAGCCGCACTGGACTATAAGCCGCAGGTGTTTCGTCAGGAAACGGGTCCGCGGATCGGTTCCGCGGCTGCGAGCCTGCGACTCTGGACTCGCACCGCGGATCCTGTTTGCGGGGTCCCGCTGCGAGCGCGCCGTGCTCGGAAACATTATTGCCTTGTTCTGTGTTTGCCCTTTTCTTGTGATATAGAACTGATCAGTATTTCTCTATTTCCTTCTTTGACAGCCAGATCGACTGCCTTTAACTTAAAAGCTGCATCATATGCAATTCTTCGTTTGTTTTCCATAATGAGGGTTTGTGCGTGAAAACTTCCTTTGCGCAAACTGTCTTGCTCTCGTTCTGTCTCTCGTACTGCATTTGGTTCCACTTTTGCTTTCGTTGTTCGCGCGAACTGCCTGTCTCACTCTTTCCCGAGCCCACCCAAAAATCCATAGTTGAGAAGGTCCCCTAGTGGCCGTTAGCTGTAAAAAAACATAGATTAGCCGCACCGTTGTATTAGCCGCAGGGTTCAAAACATGGGGAAAAAGTAGCGGTTTATAGTCCGTAAATTACGGTAGTTTTATGTGAGATTTTTTAAATTGAGATTATCATGTCATCAAATGTCAAGCATAACTGCAATGATAATATTGGTTCTATCCTTTAAAGCAGCGGTGCCCAACCTTTTTACACCACGGCTGGGTTTAATGTGAGACAATATTTTCACGGACCGGCATGAAAACTGTGGTATTTTCTAAATATAATAATAAACATGAATCCACTGTGCACACGTTTGGAGCTTTACCCACATGCTGCACATGCACTGTTCCGTCCAGCTCAGAACTGCATTTCAATTCAATCATTTATGTACCGGACATGAAAGAAAGTGTCAAGCGATTTTATTTTGTGGGAGTTGAGTTGTGGTTCCGAAGACTCTACCAGTTGAGAACCACTCCAATGAACAAAAACATTTCCATTGATTCGTACGTATGCCTTTCAAACGCACACAAAAAAATTGTCTGACAAATTTGCATTGACACTATATTTTGGATTGAGTAAAATTGAAAGGGTGACTGAAAAAACCTTTTCCAACTGCTGTACATCTGCCTTTGGCGACCGTAATCAGAAAAGATCAGCTGATCGGCTGTCCCGTCACAAGGAAGAATCCACAGTTCCACGACCGGCTCCGTACATTCGGGTGCTCGGTACGCCCTCATTACTTTTGAAACTCTGCGGAGTCTCTTCGATGGCATGAGACTGACGGCTGATTGGACTCTGTGTGCAGTCGGTGTGATCTGTGCGGCCCCGGCGTTGGACGGAGCCTGGTGGAGAGCTCAGGTCATCACCTTCTACAAGGAGAACAATGAGGTGGAGATCCGATACGTCGACTACGGCGGCTACGACCGAGTGAAGATCGACACGCTACGGCAGATCAGGTGATCAGGAGAAGTCCTCGTGCAGTGAGGGCGGAAAGTGGAGTTTTACAGCAGCAACCTTTTCTTGCACGTGAACACCGTTTTTATTGTTGCAAGTCCTTGGTTGATGGAGGAACTTTTTCTTTTTCTTTTGTTTTAGGTCGGATTTTGTAACGCTACCGTTTCAAGGTGCTGAAGTACTGCTGGATAATCTCGCCCCACTACCAGGTATGACATAATTTGATGATTTGCCACCTCTGAGGTTTCAGGAGCAGCTTCAAATTGAATTGACGAGAACACCGTTTTTCAACCTTTTTTGAGCCATTGAGACACATTTTTTCCATTGAAAAAAATCCCACGGCACACCATCAACCAAATATATTACAAAGTTACACATTACACAGGCTAATAATGACAATATAGTCTCTTCATTTATCTATACTCACTCAGTGTGAAACCCGCTCAGCTGCACTCAAAGCTGATATCCTGTGAGAGATTGAGGGAGGAAAGTCGGCTCGCATTCCTTTTAAAGCATAGTCGCGTGACAATGGAATGTTGTTGTTTTTTTTCGACTAATTAAATGAAATTTGTCTTTTTTTTCACAGCACATCTGACATTATCTAATGGTACACTTAGTGTGCCACGGAACAGTGGTTGAAAAAAAAAGAGGACTACAAATAGCCTTTGTCTGTGTATAGTCTGTAACAGAATTTGGATGATATAGCCCCCTTCTCCACTGGCCAAAAAACATAGTGTAAGTCCCACTACTAATCGGAATTTGGTGGCAGTGAAGCAGGCCCACCAAGGCGCGCTGAAACGCGACATAACTCGTCAAACAACCCGGCAAGCGGCCCGGGTTGAAATCGGCTCGGCTCGGCTTGCGGTGGAATCGGGACACCCACACACATCGCATTTTTTACCTGCCGCACGGGATGACATTGAGCGTTGCGTGCCCTCAGTCATAATATCGCGCCAGTCGCGGCTTATATCAAGTACTGATGCAAAGGTGTTTAAGTACGTTCCATCAGCGCTCGAAAACGGCTCATTGTCCTCTGGCTTTTACGCGTGAACGACACCATCGTTCCGCGAAAAGTGCCCAACAACAAAGAACACTGGCCACCGCCAGACTTCAGAATTCTGCCGCACTTTATCTACACAATCTCAGCGCGATGACGTCAGCAGACACGCAGCGGTGAAAGCGGAGCTTGTCGGCGGGGGTGACACCCCGCTGGTTTTGGTCAGCGGAGAAGGGACTAAATGCCCATCGATTGCGCGTCGTCCCGCATTCAAAAAAACCACCGTGTCAACACCCTAATTTTAGTGGAGAACAGGCTTATGATGAAAGTGAAGGTTCATGGGTGCAAAAAAATAACAAAAAAAAGATTTTGAATGTGACACCAGTCAAACTGTGCATTCACCGGTTTTGCTCATGTGCATCATCAGGAGAAGATCAGTTCTCCCAGGAGGCCACGACGGCAATGGAGGAGATGACGAGAGGAGAGCCATTGCTCGCTCAGGTAAGTCGGCCTTCTTCTCCGCTCTTGTCTCGACGGATTCATCACCTTTGATACATTTGTAGCACAAACTGAAATGCTTTGATCTTATTGAATATTGCAAAAAAAAATCTTTCTGTGCCAAATTCCAATATCCAAGAAAGTAAATCTTAGCGTCTGTGAGCCAATAGTCATTTGATAATGTGTATCGAGATCTGAAGTCGCTGGTGATTGGCTTTCATATTATAGTGGCTTGAACTAAAGTAACTTTTGTTTATGAGTCATCATACTTAAGATTTTAAAGTGTGTCTCCACGTGATGAAGGTAGATTAAGATAGAGCATTTGTGCCATGGCTGTAGCGGCAAATGACACAACAAAGGTGATTTGGAGGAAATCCTGATTAGAGTGTACAGCGAAACACAAAATTAAAGTTTTGGGTTGTAATTGCAATGTATTTTTGTTGTTTTCAAATTGGTTTTAAAGCATCTGGTGTCAAAAAAGTATCATTCAGAACGTGGAACAGAAATTGTTGGCATTGTATCATAAATGTAATGATACCCAGCCCCACCTCTAGAGGGCCTAAGGCGACTAACGGTGCCATTTGTCTGGCTTTTGTCTCCATTCAGGTCTCAAACTACGACACCAACACAGGCCTCCCGCTTGTGCACTTGTGGAACATAGTTGGAAATGAGGTACGGCATCAAACGGAACCTTAGCGGTTGCTCCAAGTCGGGTTTGGAAAATCTGATACATTAGAGCAGGGGTGTCAAACTCACTTTAGTTCACGGTCCACACAGAGGAAAATATATTCCCAAGCAAGTCGGAGCGGTAAAGTCATGGTATGGTTATAACAATGTAAAAATAACAACAATTTCAGATTGTTTTCATTGTTTTACTTTGTGCTCTTTGAGCACTCTGCAACCACTTTCTCTGTTTCGACAGAGGCATTTTGGGGCAATGAGTGGAGCCAATAGGAGACTTTCTGGGGCAGTGAGAGTAGCCAATAGGAGACGTGATAGGGTAGGTAGAAAAACAATGTGGCTTCAGAGTGGCTGTACTTGGTGCCGACTCGCTCAGCCCCGGTATTAAGTTTGTTTGCGAAGCAGAAGCAATAATGAATATTAAATAATTAAATATATAATTAAAACATCAAGTGGACACATTTAGAAGAGTGGTTCCTTTCATTGAAGAATTCTTGCAGCTCACTTTTATACTTTGCAAAATCATCTCGCGGGCCAGAAAAACCCAGTTCATGTGCCTGATCCGGCCGTGGGCCATACGTTTGACACCCCTGCATTAGAGTTTAATGGGGAACTAACGTGGCCATTACCAGATTTGATTAAAATAGTTTTGGTGTTCTACAACAAACAAGGTTTAAAGAAACCACTAGAAGGATCACTTTATGGCCTTTTTTGACATGATAATTGAGTTAAAATGTTGCCAGCATGTGGCTCCTCTGCACATCAAGAAGGAAACAGATGCACCCCCACACACACACTTTTTTTTTTCACCTTTTAAATTTCATTTTACGTATGAGAGAATCTGCGAAATAGAGCTGTACATCCAATTTGCAAAATAGGGTTGGTGAGTATGAATCTAGCAGTTAATGTGTTTTGTATGTGGTTTTTACCTGCTATTGATTTCAAGTGAGTGTTGTTACCTGACCGCTGCTCCTCTCCTTCCAGATAATATCAGTGAACCGCTCACTGGCAGATAAGGGCCTTGCTGTTTGGGTGGACGGATTTTAAAAACTCCACAGTTGGAGCACCTCTCGTTTCTTTTTTTTTTCTTTTTTTTTTCTATTTTTGTTCTTTTTTTTTTGATGTTTTGGATTTTCTTGTTTGTGTAAATTTATTGTAAAAAAAAAAAGAAAACAGCAAAAAGATGTTAAAAAAAAAAATGACAATAATAATAAAGGTTCAAGGATCTAGGTTTTTCCACCGCTTACCTTCCCACCACCGTCTACTGACCGGACAAGGACTCCGTGGTCTCTACATCTCCTGGTCGATGATGATATGAGCAACACGGTTGATTGTAGAAAGGAGCCAGACAAGCTTGAAAAAGACTGACGGCACAACAAAAGTTGCGCTTGGAGTGCAGCGTCGCAACTTTGGACCCTGCAAGAGACACAGATTTCTCTGGGTCTGGGTGAAAAGCAGCTAACGCCCCCCAAAAAGCCACTGAACTCCTGACAGTCGTCACTGCTGCCGTGGGTTCTATTCCCACTGACTTGCACTGTATCACCACCAAGAGGGGCAACATCTCCAAGGAGGTCGAACCGACTTGATGCTCGCGAGTGTTTATCTTCCTTTATACACGCACTTTTGGGGGGAAAAAAACAAACAAACCTGGTTACTATTAAGCTTCCCAATCCAAATTTTAGCGCCCCCTGGCACCCATCTTGAGAACTGAAAGGCAACAAATGATTGTTTCTCTGAAGACCACATCTACACTGCATCACGGAAACATTTGTGAGGTTTCTTTTTAAAAAATCATGTCAACGATCTTAACGTGTTCTTACAAGGGGCGATAACACTGCGAAGTCCTGCCGCTCCTCCTCCGCTGCTGTAGGATGCGCTGCTTACTCTGGACATCATGGGGAGTCTGCTGACTCGGACCCACTCTTATCCACGGCTACTTTTACTTTTTCTAACCGTACGGGGCAGATGCAAGAGTGGCTATCCAGTCCCCATACGAGCTAATTAAGTTTTTGACTTGTGCTTCCTCATTACAGTTCTTTCTCTCTAGACTGAGTCTTATCGTAAGAATGAGATTTGATGAAACGAGTGACCCTAATATTCCCTCAGAGATGAGCTTCGATATCCCCGTGTGAAGCTGTAGTCGGATTTTTTTGTTTTGTTTTGCGCCTCAGTCGGTCGCTTTAGTTCAGATTGAAAGCAGCCAGTGTAGGAAGAAGCTCCTCCTCCTCCTCCTCTTTGGCTGCTTGC
>NW_027466098.1:4085000-4092500 GCF_046127955.1 Nelusetta ayraudi
GTAATGTGATTGCGTTTTATTTGGTGTCGCCGGGCACTCCGTGGACAAGCGTTTAAACACGAATGAGTTGGCTAGCCGCTTTAGCCTGGAGGTACCGTTAGCGCTGGAGCACAAGGAATGAAGACCGCTAATGCTGTTGGAGCAGGGAAGCTAACTACAGAACAGGGCTGAAGTAAACCCTCTGTCAAATAAAAACAAACGTTGTTTTTTTTCCCCCTTCCAATTTATCATTAATTGTTTACGGGAAATGAGGTCCCCCTCTGTTGGAACGCGGAGAGATTTAAAGGCCCATCTCCGTGGACCTTTAAAATGTATTTTTTTATACTCTTTTAGATCAGCCTCACCAATCATACTTTGATGGACGACCGACGCTTTCATATATTGAAAAATGACACGGGATTTACCCAACCCCGCATTCAATCATTGTAACCACTGCAGTTTTTAATGTGGACCAAGTTATTCCGTTTTTTTTTTTTTTAAATAACAACTGTGATCTCCGTTGCTGTCCATCATGTAGTGAGACTCCTTTGGCAGTTTTGTTTTTGTTTTTTGTTTTTTAAATCTCATGTATATATTCATTAGTTATATATTTTCATTATTTTTATGGGAGCCTTAAAGCTGTTTCCAGAATGAGCAAAGTTCATTTTTGAGAATTGCTGTCGAGCTTCCTCAAACAATGTTGTCAGGAATAGAAATTCTTACAATAATTCCTTTATTTATTCAAAAGCCCTGAAGCTGTTTCAGAATCAGGCAAAAAAAAAAATTGCAAAAAAATTTTCACCAGACAATGTCGTTGTAAATACAACTTTACACAGTCGTTGTAATTGTGATTTAAAAAGTTGCTTGTCAATGTCTGAATGCGGGTGGGGGAGCCTCTGAAGTAAATATGTGTGATATTTTTAGAAGGCGGTGAGGCTTCTCAATTGCAAATGGCAGTGTTGTAACTCTGATAACGTGGCAACATTGACTTTTTGTTGCATTGAATGATATATTATCTCTTAAAATAAGCTCACAAATCATAATAGAGATAGATAACCCCGTTGGAGTGTCTGTAAAGTGTTTGTCAGTGGCCCAGTCTTGATATCACAGCAGATTTAATTATCTGAAAAAGCTTGTCCTTAAAAATCATCCAAAACATGAAGCAACGACGACGGTAAAAAAAAAGTAGAACTCAGTGTGGTGAGTTGCTGAACAAACCCATTGAGAAACGATTGTCTTTAAAAAAAAACAAAAAAAAACATCCCAAGTCTTAATTGCTATTAAACGTGAACATATTTCCAGGCAAGTCGAGAGGTTGTCGGTTATAACGAGGTGTGTGTGTGTGTGTGTGTGTGTGTGTGTGTGTGTGTGTGTGTGTGTGCGTGTGCGTGTGCGTGTGTGCGCGTGCGTGTGCGTGTGTGCGCGTGCGCGCGCGCTCAAGCCTCCATAATGCAGCCAGATGTCTATTTGGCCAGAGGGTAGCTCGCATGTGTCGCTGGAGATGGTTGGTGCAATGTTATTCTGTCAGAGAAGGTCTGGAAGAGAAGCTTGCTTGGCTTTGTTTCTCAGCCAGAGCACGGGTGTCACAGAACCACAAATGTCAAGAGTCTCACAGCAGCAAGTTAAAACAACAGGTAATCAAATAAGCACTGCGGGCGCTTGCAAAAACATTTTTATCCATCCCTTCTACTTGCTGTGCAGCTACTATGAAACTTGTGAGGAAAATCAGATTTAAAAAGAAAAATGTTAGGAGTTGTTGACATTGAAAAAGTCGGAAAGCTTTAAGCGCTTCCCTTCAATTGGCGACTTCGATTTTCCGTCGTTTTTTTGTTAGGATTGATAAGATGGTGAAAGGTTTTCCTTTATAAAACCAACACATCTTCAGGCTTGCGATGTGGAATACAAACGATACAAATGTTTAAATCAAGTCACCTTAAGAATTAGAATGAGAATGTCTTTATTTATCCCGCATTGGGGAATATTGAATTGTTAAAACGGCGCATACAGTGCAAAGAGTGGAATTAGAGTGAATTAAGAGTGAATTAACAAGGAATAAAGACACTGAATACATATAGAAGTGTTTTACAAAATGATGTATGGGTATCAGAGGAAAACAAGTTGTCTACTTTAATTGTAATAACCATTCTGGCTGCGTCAATAAAATGACCGGCTGTGCTAAAATTCAAAATGAAATGTAACCGACGGCAACTTTGAGAGTTTTAGCCCCGGTCACGTCACGTGACGGGTTGATGATGTCATATCCTGCGTGCACGACATGGCATCAGAGGCTTAGCCTAGATTTGCCAGTCAGATGTAATCAGAGTGAGACACCCTGCCCACCCCAAACCACCCTCCACCCCTCCATCTTGGATTGTGTGCTAAATATAGCCCTTGATCTTAGGTGCAGATTAATACGGTGATGTTGGGGAAGATATCACTCTGTGTGTGTGTGTGTGTGTGTGTGTGTGTGTGTGTGTGTGTGTGTGTGTGTGTGTGTGTGTGTGTGTGTTACATAGTCACATTTACATTCTGTGTCATTCTGTGGCACAACTTGACTGAAGACAATTGATGTAGTTCTCGGTTGTTGTCAATTCTCTCTACAGCTGCTTGGGTGAACTTTATTAACTAATAGGTTTTAGTACAAAGTCAAGAAATGTAAGAAATTTAAATTAAAAAAAAAACAGGCTGTTATTACTCTTCTGAATTTTCCTCTCTTTTTTTTTTTTAATACAGCAAACAACATGATCATGTTGGGTCTAAAGCACATCCAGCTTTTTCACCCAACTCTTTGCTGTTCTGCAACGCCCTTCAGTCATTAAACTCAAGGGTAAGCCCCAACCCAATTGTTATGACCTTGTTTGGCTCTTTTTTATTTTTTATTTTTTTTGGGTCTATTCCTGGCGTCGACGATGATAACTTGCTATTTCTGACTTCAGTAAATACAAGTAAGAGATCACAGGATTGATCACAAGCCTGCATCTATATATAAATCAGGAAGTCTTTGTTCTCATTTCGGATGTGCGTCTGCAGTAAAAACGTGCGGTAGATATATCAGATTATCACGAATATTGGATGGGAAAACTTAAGCTGGCGTGGTGCATTGCCTTTTGTATAGATCTGATAAACGCCGAGTAATCTAGTTGGAGAGCAGGAGAAATGTTGTTGGCTAAAACTAGGACAGTTCAAATCAAATGTGTTTAGCATTTGATTAGTGTTGATGTTCTAGGAGGACAATCTAGACTTTTCTTTATATGTTTCCATGGACTCCAGACAAGTCATTTCGAAAAAACACATTTTAATATGTAGAAAAACTCACCATATTTTGCATGTTTGGAAGCAAGGTGGTCTCCCTCAGGAAGGAACAAATATCTGACTAAGGGTGTTGTTGGTAACTCAGGAGTAGAGCTGGGTATCGCCACTGACCTCCCGATACGATATGATTCCGGTACACTAGGTCCCAAGTCGATTTGATATGATTCAATATCGATATTTTAGCTATAACACCAATTTTGCTTTGGTAATGGAAAAGATTCTCAAAGAACTAATGCTGTAAATTCAATGGTAACCCAAAAAGTAACCCTCTAACATGGTGCATAATTAAATATTAATATTTACATTAATTAAGAACTACCCATATAAACAAAGTTATATAACAACATGCACTTTTTATTCAAAGGCCTAGACCCAGATCCATGGACACCAAACTGTACCTCATGAAAACATACAAACACTGCAGTGATTGTCTCACAAAGCTTTGGTGCATTTTAAACATACATGGGAAAAAAAACACCTCTGCACTAAAGTGCATTGATAACCAAAATTGACTGTCTGAACTATGTAAACCCAGTTGTAAAGTGCATGACACGAGGCTGCGATGGAAGAAGGCTGCAATTTGCCTCACTAAGCTGATCAGTCGGGCAACAGAGGGTATTTTGAGTGCTGCTTGCGAGGCTAAGTTGAGCGTGTGATCGTAAGGGCGTGTTTCCGCTGGCTCTACACCAGGGGTCGGCAACCTTTACCACTCAAAGAGCCATTTGGACCCGTTTCCCCCAGAAAAGAACACACTGGGAGCCACAAAACCTTTTGACATTGATTGAATTAATATGCTACATATAACGTTGTAGTTTTTTGCCTTTATGCTATGTATAAACCAGGGGTCAGGAACATTCGCTATCAAAAAACCCATCTTGCCCCATCTTCCATCAAATAACATTCACTTGGAGCCGGGGTGGGGCATTATACTACCTCTTTGAGGGTGACGGAAACCTGAGGCTGTAGGGAGTTTTGTAACTGTTCCTTCCTTGGCATGGGTTTGGGGAGAAAGTCAATGTGCATGTTATTTAACAGCAATGAATGTCAACAAGACAAAGGAATTGTTTGTGGACTTCAGGAGATCCAGACCCAGCCACACACCCCTCCTCGTCAATGACACAGCTGTGGAAGTCGTGAATAGCACCAAGTTCTCGGGGGCGCACATCACCGACTCAGCTCAGCTGGTCAGACCACGCCTCCTCCCTGGCGAAGAAGGCACAGCAGCGCCTGCACTTCTTCCGGAGGATGAGCAGATTCTCCCTCCTGCCTCCCATCCTGACGAACTTCTACAGAGGGACCATGCTAACCAACTGCATCCCTGTCTGGTGTGGTAGCAGCAGAGCTGTGGACTGGAAACCTCTGCAGAGGGTGCTGAGTACAGCGGAGAAGATCATCAGGTCCCTGCTCCCCGCCATCAAAGACATTGCATATAGCCGTTGCCTATCAAAAGCCAAGCGGATCCTGTCCGACCCCACCCACCCTAACCATGGTCTGTTCTTCCATCTGGCAGAAGGTTCTGTAGCATCCGCTGCAGAACAACCAGATTCACAAACAGTTACTTCCCCCTGGCCATCAGACTGTTAAACGCCAGTTAACCCCCCCACCTCCCTGCTGCCACTGTCTACACTGTCACCAGCATCAGAGCACTATTCTACACATGTACAGCCTACATACCCCTCTACCTGGTCACTGTTATTCTGTCTATTCTGTTCATACTGTTTATACTCCAACACACCTCGTCGCTGTTTATACTGTTTATACTATGTATATTTGCTCTATTTATTTTTGCTACACCAACATTCTACCTCCAGATATCCCATATTTTTATATATTGTATTTATCTCAGCTTGTATATAGATTTAAGTTAGTTGCTGTACTTCTGGAACTGGGCAAAGACATTTTGTTGTGAAATGAATCACTGTTGTGTTTCTTTTCCCGATGACAATAAAGAAAGTCTAAGTCTAAAAATAAAGTATTCCGTTGGAAATGAAATGTCGGTATTGATGTTTGCATGTTACAATATCTGATGATCTATGTTGCGAAATGCGGCAGGGTAACTAGAGTGCAATTTGTGCTTCTGACTCATCGGGTGCCGTGTTTCTGGGCTTTTTTGCGCCTGCATATCTTTAGCGCAAAAACCTTTTGTGGATACGATGCAAAGATGGCGGAGATAGTAAGCAAGTAACCCAAAGAAGAAGTTCAACTTTGTTGTCTGTCCACGCTATCTTTTTGCCGTCTTCGCCATGCTACAGTCTTGGAAAAAATTATGAGACCACCTTTGTATTCTTCAATTTCTTGTTCATTTTAAATGACTGGTACCACTAAAGGTACATTTGCTTGGACAAATATAATGATAACAACAAAAATAGCTCATAAGAGTTAAGAGCTACTCTTGAAAACTGTCTTCTTCCATCAGCTGGAAAAGTCTTTCCTGCCTCGAATGACTGGATTTTCCAACAAGACAATGCCCTTTGCCACACAGCAAGGTCAATTCAAGCCTGGATGGAGACCCAGAACATTCAAACCATACCTTGGCCTGCTCATTCACCAGATCACCAGATAAATCCAATGGAAAACCTGTGTAAAATGGAGAACCACAAGCCCAAAAACAAAGCAAATTTGTTTGAATTTGTCCAACAGGAATTGGCTGCTGTGACAGAAGAACAATGTCAGAAGCTGGTGGAGAGCATGCCAAGACGCATGGCTGCGGTCATCAAAAAGAATGCTCATGCAATCAAATACTAACTACTTTGTGTGTGTCATGTGACTAAAAGAGACAGAAAAGAAAACATGGAATGCCTAAAAGCACTGTTTTTGGCAGTACAATGCCATAGCCATTGATATATAAGACGCCTACATATTCAAAACTCTGCTGCTAGAGTGCTCACTCACACCAGACGCTGGCAGCACATCACCCCTACCCTCAAACGTTTCCACCTGCTTCCGGTTAAGTTCCACATCACCTACAAACTTCTCCTCAGCTATATAACTCTCAATGCCCTGGCCCCTCAGTACCTGTCAGACCCTCTTAAGGATCATTCCCCATCCTGGAACCTGAGATTGTCTGATTTAGGGCTTCTCACCGTCCCTCCCAGCAACAAGCAGACTCTTATTAGGGCGTTTACCCACTAGCCCTGTGCGGCTAGTGCCAGCCGTTCACGGTACGGAACAGCTCGGTTAAAAGGTATTTCCATAAGCCTGACCAGTACCTGAGCGTGGGCGGAGTCACGGTTGCAAGGCGAACCAACGGTTTTATTGTGCCTCCTGTGTCCCTGAAACCATAGGATTCACTTTTTGTATTAACCGTGGTTTTATTTTGTGCGAGACATTTTCGTAGGGCTTAGAATGATTTTGTTTCATACTGTTGACTTGTATCAAAACACTGTCCTAGAAGAGAAAATGTAGAGGCTGAAACGATAACCTGAGTCTCACAGTCGTTTATTATTAGACAAGAATATCCGCACAACTTAAGTCCACACAAAGCACAAAACAGCAACAACTCTATACGACCGGTGTTAACAAGCGAGCAGCGTTTAAAAATCGCTATAAGGACTGAAACTTACGAAACTTGCGAGCCAGAATCGGCGCCTCGTAAGTTTCGCTGCCAGCGAACAGAACACAAGCAGAGCATGGAGTTAGCGGTGGTGGCTAGCGGTTTATCAACACGATTCAGCGGCCGTACTTTGCAAATAGCCTTCAAACTAAAGTTGCTTGAGGTTACAAAACACATTTACAGTCCTCAAGCATGTTTCCAAATAGTGTCGTGGCCGACTATTCTCTCGTCGTCCACCGGCCGAGTCGAGCTCGCCTCACTCCCGTTGGCCACCGCGTCGGTGTTCCATCGCATCCGAATTAGGCTGAACAAACCTCCAACATTGTCTCTATTCGTTCCACTCCGACCGTTGTAGTCCTTGGTGCTTCGCTAGTCGCTCAGCATTTTTTAATTTTATTTCTGCGGACACTGTTTCGCTGTACAGCGACAGCCACCGGCTGCGAAACCAGGAAGGCTTTTCATTGCGTGTCACTCCGTCCGTCCAGCTCTCTATGAGCTTTTTCTTTGGCCACAGAGAACAGAAACGTCTGTAGTTCTACGTTCGCTCATGGTACAATTTCATAATCTTTTCAGTTTTTAATACGTGAAACTGTAAAAATCCACACACGGGGCATTTAAAAAAATGGCGGTTTTGGTCTTTCGTGAGAGACTGCCTT
>NW_027466098.1:4097500-4287500 GCF_046127955.1 Nelusetta ayraudi
AGGTGACCTCAAGACAATACAATGAAAGTTATATTGCGTTTGGATTCGCTTTTACTGGGGAGAGACTCAGAGCAGTTGAAGGAGATCTTCGTGTCTCTCTCCTCAGTTCTTGGAAGAATATCAGCTTTGTGTTCAAACAGGGCCAGATTTCACACTGAGTTAGTAAATTAACATTAGGGTTTCATTCTCTTTCATTAAATACGTTTTTGGCATATTTATTTGGTGATGTGCCATGTGACTTATCTTTGGTAAAATATGTGCTGTGGCTCAAAAAATGTTGGGAAACACTGATCTAGGTAATATCAATCCACAGCTGACATAGCTACGACCAGTGAAAGTATGTATAATTACATTTCTGCTGAGACTTGTGCTAGCCTAGCACTGGTAAACTCTGCTTAACTAGAAGAACTGGATGAAATTTGATGGAAACTTGATGAAACGTATTGAAACATCCTCCACTGATGAATAACACTCTGGCGAACTTGGAAATGAGGGTCTATGCCCCAAATTCTGAACCCCCCACCCTCTCACCTAAGAGATGTTTGGTTCAGTTTAGTTTTTGTGTTGGCAGCAACACATTTTTTTTTAAACCAGAGGAGGAACAAAGATTAGAGGAAGTTGTTTGTGTAGTTTGGGTGTTTGTGCGACAAATGCTTAGCTTCGGAGTCACTTTCCATTTTGGTCACACATGTCAACACCATGACTTCACCACTCACTGTGGGAACCAATTGCAGCCATTCCCGACAATGCTCCATTCAGAGTATGCAGAGTGGCAGCAGCTGCTTTGCTTTGCTGCACTTTTTTTGGTGCGTTTACAAAGTAAGCGTTGCTGCTGTTGAGATGCTGCCATAGTTTTGGTAATTCTTCACATCTAACTGCAGCTTATTTCAAACGCTTATTTCTAAAGATAGCACCTTTTCTCTCTTCAGACATTATGTGCTTCATTCATCTATTCTTGACAAAAGATAACTACAATCTCACAAGGCACATTGACGCAAGTAAGAGCTGGAGATGCAATGGAAAGGCTTATAAAGTGTTTGGATCTTGAATCACATTAACCAATAAGAATATTGATGAAATCCGACACAAAACCAACATAAACTTAGCAGATCCGTAACACTAAAAGCCATTTGGGTATGGAACTTTGTGGAGACTAAGGGCAAATGGAAATCAGACCGCAGTAGCTTGAGGAAAACGAGCCGAGTTGCCTTAACTTAAAGATTAAGTGTGTAATATTTGGCGCTCTTTCACTTGGGTCACTTTAGGGACTCGGTGCCCTCCATTGAAATACAGTGGCATGTGAGCACAAACCGGGATGCTTCGTATACTTTCTTCTTTATTGGTTTATTTGAGGAAGCTAGCTTTTATCCTAAATCCTAAATGCACTGTCAGGCAGAGAGAGATATGTATACGGGTAGGAAAACCAAATTGTTTTTATTGCAGTGCAAGTAAACACTTTTCTGAATGTATTTATGGGCTGTATGTTAAACTTTTACCTATATAAAAATCCTAAATTCAGCCAAATTTTACACACTGGACCTTCAACACTTCTACGCTAACCTGACCTGGACGACTCAGACAATCAGATCAAAGATGCATAGATTGAGTGAGCCAACGTTGGTTGATAGAAACAACACCTTAACTCAGGGAGCTATATTTGCCCAATTCACCTTGTTCACAAGTTTGAAAACCATTAAATCAAAGCTGTTCTCTTTCTCCCCAGATTCTGGAGCGAACTCTGGAACCTGACAGTTCTGACGAGGAGCCGCCTCCAGTCTACTCCCCTCCAGCTTATGACATGCACATTTATGACAGGAAATACCCGGAAACCCCTCCCACGCCGCCGCCCAGGTAACGAGACTGTGTGTTTGCATGTGTAAAAATCACAGAACACGAGTGGTGGCAATAGTCATTGCGATTTCCGTCATTTCAGTCTTGAGAGGACAAAAGTGATACGCATTTACTGTAAAGCTGTATTTAGTTTCCACCGGAGTACGAGCAGTCTTACGTATCACTTGTCTGCGAAGCATACAGCTGACGCGGAGAGCCCTCCGCCCCCTTCTAAGGTAAAGCAAACCACGTTGGATGGTGTGGCACGGAGACCGCTGGCCGCGTCCACCACACGCCAACTTTCAACAGCGGTGGCTAAATTGGTGGCTACGGCTTGCAGGCCAATTAATGCCGTGGAGGACGAGGGTCTGCGCGATATCATATATATTATACTGACTATGGATGAATATGACACTGACTGGATGATTATTGTACTGACTGTGGATGATTATGGCACTGACTGTGGATTACTATGGATGCTGAACAGCTGTTATAGGCTATACTGCCTAACTGCACTATATCATTTGAGCCTGTTCTGTATTGCACTGCCCCCTGTTTAATGCACACTTTATTTATTGTTTTGATTTCATTTAATTTATTTTGTATTGGTATTGTTTGCACAATTTTTATACACCGGTCATGTTACAGGCTGCCATCATTTTCTTTTGCATGAACTGAATTTTGGGAAAATAAAGAACGTAGGAGTAGATCAATTAAACTCATTTAAAAAAACAAAAACCTGCAATTTCAATGATTAATAAAACTTTTTTTTTGTTGTTTAGTTGTAGACAGGCATAAAAATCACACTTTAATCGCCTCGTGTTAAATGTTGTGGGGTATCAATTAAAATGTTCACTGTATACCAACATGGTAAGACTGAAACATTCGAAGGTAAGGAAGAGTTTTCAGAACGTGAGACAGCAAGACATTTCTGCTCAGGTTGCAGGGCAGAGGAGGGGTTTAGAGCTGTGACATCAGCGTTTCCAAAAAAGATCGGTTTCAGCGTTTACACGAATACGGGCAGCCGGCGTGCTCAAAAAGAAAAAAACACCCTGAGGAGTGTTTTCGAGAAAGTACAGTTTCGGTGTGTGCGGTTTCAGTGAAAACGCCGGCTTCGTGTAAACGCAAGGCCGAACCGCATAAATATTTGTGCGGTTTCAGTGAATCCCGTATTCGTGTAAACGGCCCTTAAGACTTTAATCAGTATGTTAGTTTAAGCTAGGTTGGAAACCACCCAAATGAAGCAGTTCATTGTCCTAATTTGCCTCATCCATGTGTAACAGATTTGAAGCCGAGCCACCTCCAGAGCACCAGCAGGCCAGGAGCTACAAGAACTGGAACCCTCCCTTACTTGGAAACCTGCCTGATAACTTTCTCCGCATCCTGCCTCAGCAGCTAGACAGTATAAAGGTGAAGAAAAAAGGATTTGCTGAAGCACCTTGTTTTGTTTTGAGGGACTTTTTTTCTCGAAAGGAAATTGTTCCTCAACTGTAAACTTTGGGAAAAAGAAGGTGTTAAATCATGATCAATCCTTTTCTGCTGTGCCTCTGCTGAGATTCCAAGTCATAAGGAGGATGAAACGCAGCCTAATTTGTTTGGCAGCACTAAAAATATTTGCACAGTGAATCACTGTCTCAGGGTTTTCTTTTTGAAATGCAGTTTCGTAATTTGGGTGACTGCTCACGTCCTCAATAAAACCAACAAAGAAAAACTTGGACGAGGTTTGGGTGCGTCGGCCACCACAGTTGAGTGCTGTAATCTAACAATGTGACCACTTGATGTCGCTGTTTTCTCTCAAAATCTTCAAATATTACACACATGGAGCTTTAAGATGAATTCTAAATGCACTACAGTACATTACCAATGCACAAGGTGTCCAAAAACTTTTTTCCCCCCACCCCTGAAAGCGCTAATATCCCTTGTGTTTATCCTTCCTAGAATTCTCAGAGCAGTCTTTCCCAGCCTTCGTCCTCCTCCTCTTCCTCTGTGTCTTCAATGAGCCAGTGGACAGTGCAGTCCGGCTCTCGGCCCCGAGCTGCCGGGACCCCCAGAGGCTCCGCTGCGCCAGCAGGGGCAACGGAGCAGGACAAGAAGCTGAAGCAGTATCTGGAGGACGAGCGCATCGCCCTCTTCCTGCAGAATGAGGAGTTCATGAGAGAGTTGCAGCGCAACCGCGAGTTCCTCATTGCCTTAGAGAGAGGTATTAAAAATGAGCTTATCCTTCCTGAATGTCGCAGACACAGCAGGGCCTTTACTTTTTTTGTTATACACTTAAACTTCCCCTGAGATGCTTAAAATTGAATTCACTGAATTACTTTCTGTCTGTTTTGGTTCATGTTCAGTTTTCTTTAATTTGCCATTGAGTTGACCTGAAGTCATTGCAACTTTGCTAGAGCAGGAGGCTGAAAATGCAATGTGTTTTTTAAAACACTGAATGCAATTTTTCCTTGAGTCCTTATGAAACTCCACATTCCACCTTTAAATTAGTTGTTATCACCATGTTTCTTCATGACCCAGGAAAACCTCCTGTGTACGAGTTCCTTTTCTCTTCTTAAAGAATCTTCGTTGTATGACAGCAAACCATCCAGCAATATTAACAGCAAATTGTTTCATCATTGTGTTTCCGTGTTGGTCTTCCTGGGTGGAAAATTGCTGTTATTGGTTTGTTGACATACATTTCTTTTTTCTTTTTTTTAATTCAACAAAAATAATTCCATGTGTCTTCATTCCTTGTTTGGCTCCCCAACAAGGTGCCTGTTCCAATGCTTTGTTTTGTTTTGTAGCAGAAACATTAAATAGTGATCTGCAACAACCTTATGAAAGGTTTTTGATATACTTTTGAAAAAGGATGTTGCATCATATTTTTCAAATGAAATTATCAGCATCTTTTTAAATGTGTACCTATTCCAGTAGGAGAGAGCTTTATGCTTTTGAAATAGGAAGGCATTTTACGTCACAACTGAATTTTCGCACAAGGGGCCCCGGCGGTACATCCTGATGATGGCTGTTGTTTTACGGCCTAAAATGTCTTGATTGCATTATGTTTCATCATTAAATTTTTTAGTCAAGTGCACTGATGTCCCTACACTCCATGTGGCCTTGACATTACCACTGTTTAGAAAATAGTCTGAATGAAAGTCACCCCAACACAGGTATGTAACATACAAAGCCAAATAATGTGTACACACATCAGGAAAAGAACAACTTGCATAAATATTAAATTCCAAATGTATTCAGACATCATGAGATTAATACAGCTGACCTTTGGTCTCTACAAAAACAAGAGGCGCTCAGAGTGGTGGCCATTGGCATCCAGATATTTATGTGCCAAAGGCCAAACTACTGTAAACTACTAATGAACTACTGTACTGTGTGTCCAATGGGATTACATTTTCATTTTGTTGTTTAAGAGCCACCAGTGTAGTTGGTTTTACAGTGTTATCAAAATTTGATCAAACTTCGAAGAGGTATCTATATGTATAGTAGTACTTATACAAATGACACATTTATGCAAGTTTTTCTTTCCCTGATGTGTCTATATATTATTTTTGGCTGACTCTGTATATGACGTGTCAGGTTTTTCTGTCATTTGTAAAGGATGTACCATCAAAATATAAAAAAAATATATTTTTTTTTACTACTTATTTATTTACTGAGTTCACGAAAAATGTTCTGTTATCATGCTAAGTAGTAGATTTCTGTATCATTTTGTCTGACAAGGCCACTCCCCCCGTTGCACTGCTCCGTCCAGGAGTCTGATCTTCTTTGCCATCCCACCACCAGAGCTCATGGCATCCCGGTTCCTGTCATCGGTGGTCACAACATCTGCTCTGCTTTTGTTTTTAGATCGCCTGAAGTATGAATCGAAGAACTCAAAGTCCAATCATTCATCTAGCATGGAGGGTTGCACAGGTAGATATCACTCATGCAGCTTCCTCCGCCGACCTGTTTGCTCTCTCTTGAATTCTCTTTGAAGCGTGTGTGTGTGTGTGTGTGTGTGTGTGTGTGTGTGTGTGTGTGTGTGTGTGTGTGTGTGTGTGTGTGTGTGTGTGTGTGTGTGTGTGTGTGTGTGTGTGACCTGTTTTGACCTCAACACTGTGAACGGATGCATGAAAAAATGCCCAGCAAAGCCGTGTCTGTGTGCAGGGGAGCAATGCTCGGCCGCTTCCATGGAGGCCATCTCAGACGACGCCCTGTTCAGAGACAAGCTGAAGCACATGGGCAAGTGTAAGTTACAGTGTTAATGACTTTCACAACACCTCCTGAAAGGTCTTGCAGGCCACTAGGTGGACTTCTATATATGTATATATATGTGTATGTATATATATATATGTATATGTATGTATATGTATATATATATATATGTATATATATGTGTGTATATATATATATGTGTATATATATGTGTATATATATATGTATATATATATATATATATATATATATATATGTGTGTGTGTGTATATATATGTGTGTATATATATGTATATATATATATATATATATGTATATATATGTGTGTGTGTATATATATATGTGTGTGTGTATATATATATATGTGTGTGTGTGTATATATATATATATGTGTGTGTGTGTATATATATATATATGTGTATATGTGTGTATATATATGTATATATTATATGTATATATGTATATGTGTATATATATATGTATATATTATATGTATATATGTATATGTGTGTGTGTATATATATATGTATATTTATATATGTACGTATGTGTATATATGTATATATGTATATGTATGCAATATTTTTGTTCATTGGGAGACTGTGGCTCAGGAGGTAGAGCGGGTTGTCCAATTACAGAAAGGTTGGCCATTCAAATCCCGCTCCATCCCAGTCTGTCGTTTCCTTGTGTCCTTGGGTAAGACACTTAACCCGCATTGCCTCGTATGAATGTGAGTGGATGTTGGGTCGAGGTCAGAGGGGCCCAGATTGGCTGCCACGCTTCCGTCAGTCTGCCCTGGGACAGCTGTGGCTACACATGTAGGATGTATGTATGGATTTTGTTTTGAGACGACAGTGAAGTACTGTGGTCGCTCGTGTTGAAATACAATGAGAATTTGTTCTGTAACAAAAAAAAAAAAGAATGCGGATAAGTGAGATAGCATGAACGTTGACAGTGTTCTGTGTCATGTGAGTTGACAATGAAGTCCGCAGTTAATCGAGGCGATTTTTTGCACGCGAGCCGCAGGCCTCCTTGACGGCCGACAAGCGCTTCTGCTCAGCTGCTGTCTACTCCCATTCAGACAACTCCCTGTACTTCTCCACTTCCAAGATCAATTCCACATCGTCCATCCTGACTTGACAACAACTTATCTCTGCCTCCCTCTCGCTCTTTCCCTGTTTGTTTGTGTGTTTAGACACCCAAAACCCCAGCCCTGCCCCGGAGCCGTTACTTTCTTGTGTGTGTGTGTGTGTGTGTGTGTGTGTGTGTGTGTGTGTGTGTGTGTGTGTGTCTGTCTGTCTGTCTGTCTGTCTGTCTGTTCCATCTCTCTCGCACTCTGAAACAAGATACTGACAAATATAACGTACAAAAATATGATCAAATTTGTGTCATTTGTGGTATTTTATTTTAAAAATTGCTTTTATTTTCTTTGAGTGACTTCCTGTCCACTTGACGCAGATCGCTCACGGCTCGCGCACAGAGCAGATGCCGAAACGATCCTTGCATGGTGTGAGCCGCAAACGGAGGCGCGCACCGCTTCGTGTCCATTGTGAATGACACCATTGGTTAACATGGGCGCCGAAAGGAAGCGGTCTCCGCTTCGCGGCGCTTCTGCATCCAGTATATATATATATGTATATGTATATGTATATATGTATATGTACATATATATATATGTATACGTATATATATATATATATATATATATGTATATATATATATGTATATGTATATATATATGTATATGTATATGTATTTATATATATATATATGTATATATATATATGTATTTATATATGTATATATATATGTATTTATATATGTATATGTATATATATGTATATGTATATGTATATGTATATATGTATATGTATATATATATATTTATATGTATATATATATATATATGTATACGTATATATGTATATGTATATATATAGATATAGATATACATCCCATGGCCACCATAAGTTTAAAAAGCTGGTTCCACTACTGCCTTCAATGCAATCGCAGTCATTAGCAGACAGCAGCAAACCGCCAGTGGCGCAGTGGTTAGCGCTCACAGCAAGAAGGTTGCGGGTTTGATTCTGGGCTTGGGGCCTTTCTTTGTGGAGTTTTCATGTTCTCTCTGGGTTTCAAGGCTTCCTCCCACAGTCCAAAAACATGCATATGAGGCCAATTGGGAACTCTGAATTGACTGTCGGTGGAAGTGTGAATGTGAATCGTTATTTGTCTTTCTATGTGGCCCTGCGATGAACTGCCTACTTTGCCTTTCGTTCTCCAGCAGACGCCGCAACCCTAAGTTCAGGAAGAAGCGGGTTTTGAAAATGAATGAATGGATGGATGGATGGATGGATGGATGGATGGATGGATGGATGGATAGGTGGACGCTGAAGACTTGATGTGAGCTGTTCATTAATTATTTTAGAAAGAGACACATGAAGTCAACATGAAGTATGTGAACTTTCTGAATGACCAGGTTCTTCCCTGATGGCACTGGCATATTCCAAATCACAATGCCAAGGTTCATAGGGCTCAAAGAGCGGAAGTTGTTTTTTTCTTGTTTTGTTTTTTTAAACATTGGCTCTCCACCTTCCCTCCCTTGCAGCGACGAGAAAGAAGCTGTTTGAAATAGCCAGGACGTTCTCAGAAAAGACAAAAAGAAGAAAGTCGAAAAGAAAGGTGCTTCTGAAGCATCATTCGTATCCTTTTTGCCAATTTGAAAAGCTTGCCAGTGTCACTTTCTGTTACAATGCGGGTATCAGGCAAATCTGATTTTGTCGCAACAGTTGTATGCTGAATGACAGGGTTATTCAGACCTGCTTTTTGAAGGACACATCAATTTAGAATTACAATTACAATTACAATGCTTTTATTTTTCCTACCGTGGGGAAATTTACATAATTGCAACAACATGTCGTGCAATAGAAAAGAAAAAATGTGAAGTAAAAAGAAATAAAATAAACTACAGAGAAAGAAAGGAAGGAAAATCAACTATGTATATACATATGTATCGATTCCTGCATTTATTCATTATTTATTTATTTGTTTGTTTATTTTTTCACCTGCAAATATCTTTGGAAGACATGGCACCGCTGCTGTTATTTTTTAATTAAGTAAAATTACTTTTCTTTTCAGTCAGAATTACCTCAGGTTTGAGTGTCTGTTATGCTGCTCTTAACCAAGCGCCTTCAACAGACTGGGCACGGCCAACTCTACAGCCAACCTGCTGGATGACGTGGAAGGAAACCCCTGCGGTAAGACGTGCACATGAGCCTCTTGTCATGATAAATGTCCAAGTGTCAGAGAAAAGTAGAGTTGCAACTCTGAGATATTAGATCTACCATGCACTTTGTGTTTTCTTTCTTTCTTTCTTTCTTTTTTAACTTGGCTAAATATCTTTTTGTGCTTCAGTATAAACAAAGAGCTTACGACATAATGCTGATTAAAGTCAATGCAGGCATTGAATGAGCTTGTGCTCATTAGTGCGTTTATTTCTGCTCATGTGGCAGCTGGGGGCACTTTGAGATTTTAATGGGAAACCCTCAATTTAATTCATTAGTAGATACAACCTTTTATTTTTTTATTTTTTTTCCGGTATTGGTCTTGCGCCGGTTTTCATCAAGCCAGCTGCTGTGAAGAATATTTAGAAAAAGGGTCGTGTTTGTTCTTCTTGCAAAGATTTTGACCCAAGGGAAATACGATAATTACAATACTCTTTCTTTCTTTTTCCTCCTTCCTTTTTTTTCTGTATGTATTGTATGTGTTGCTCTCAGACAGCCAAAACAATTAAAATCCCTTTTACTGAAATAGTGATTTAAAATTGAATGGTCAATGGAACGCTCTTACACAGTAGTGGATAAAAGTTTCCGGACACCCTTATAATTTGACTCACTCACGATTATTGTCATTAAAAACTTGCCAGAGATTTTCTTTGTGTGTGTGTTTCAAAATGTTTGGCTGCATCAGAGGCACAGAAAAAAAAACTAATGGAAATTATTTTGTTGCTTGTTGTTACTAAAACAAAACAAGTGTTGCAAATGGACGTTGTCTTGTTGAAACATCCGGTTGTGAGGAACAGTGCACGTGCAGCATCTGGGTCAGTGTTGGTGACTGCACTAAAATAAACTGCACCTGGAGATTTGAGATCAATACGGTACATACCAACTGCATGAGGTGTCCAGATACTTTTACCCACCACTGTAGAGTTCTTTTTTGGACCCCCAACGCTTTGCAAAGGCCTCTCATTCATCCTTTAACGCATACTCACACACTACGCTGCTGCTGCTGTTCAACTGCATGCAGATGTGCTATATTTACTGTTCTGCACAGTTGCTCCCAGCAGAGGCCTATGAGCACCAGGAAGAAATGACTTCCACATCCAAATGATTACTGACAGTTGAAAACATTTTTTTTAATTTTTTTATTAATTCACTAAACCATTATTTTTCTGACCTTGCCCAGAGGAGGATGGGCAGCCGAGACGAGCAACCACTCTGGGAGAGAATGAACAAGGCAGTGAGCCCATATCATGGTAAGAGCCGTTCAGTGTTGTGAACACATCCAGATTCCTTGACAACTTGTGTTCAATAAAAATGAAGATCAGAAGAAAAAAAAAGAGGAATGGCAGCTAATATACACTCTGGGTCACTATAACGGAAGTTCAAACCAAATACTTCTGAATTGCTGGGTACTGAACTTTGATACATTTGTAACACTGACCGAAATCCCCCGAATATCAAAAAAAAAAATATCATCATCTGTTGGAGCCAAACCAGTATCAAAACCAGGGTATTTAAATTGTCATTTTGATTTTTACTTTGATTCGCAGCCCTTGGTAAAATGCAAAACAGCCATGTCAGCTAATATGCACTCTGGGAAACTATAACTGCAGTTTACACCAGAGTGAGTTTTTAAATGAAAGAATTCAGGATGCCTGAAACATCCTGATGTCCTGATCCTGTAAGACATTCAGGTACTTCGTACTGTTACAGACCGAATAATAAGCTTTGTAAAATAACAGAAACCCTTAACCCCTTTTGTTTCCTACCTCCTACTCGTTTGTGCATTCTGTACGCTATAGCAGTGGTTCTCAACTGGTGGAGTTTTTTCATTATAATGAAGTTGTGACCCAAACATACAGTATTACACAAAATTAAAAATGCTACCTAACTTTCTATCATGTCTAGTACATAAATTACTGGAATTATTGAATTGAATTGTGTGTACTGCAAAATAAATGCCCAAGATTTTCTCTAAAAATATGTATATTTAAATTTTTTAAAGAATAAAAAGGGTGTGGGGGATACCCACAGAGCCGCAACCAAATCAAAGCAGCTCTGCGACCACTAGTGGAGAAACACTGTGCTATAGTGTCCACCTACAAAAAACTTTTTTCTTTTCCTTTCCACATTGCAGATCCTCCCTTGAGGCAGCATATCGGAGTGGCGACGGCAGCGTGACACCAAGGGCGGGCATCTGTAACCCTTCCTGTCCCCATCGTCTCCCCTGCCTACAATCAACATTGTTCACGTATGTAAGAACTCGGGCCCTGAGTTGAGACCCTCTCCCCTCCTCCACAACCTCAACAGAGAGGGAAACCGGATTGTTCCGAGTGCCGCCGGACCAAGCAGCCTGTGACGCTCATTCTCTCTCTGTATGGTAACATTTTGTTTATAATTAACTTGAAATGTAACTGAAAAACAAAAAAGATGCATTTATTCCTGACCAACGTTTCTATTCTTTAACCCACCGAGACAAACACTAGAGCAGTGCAGCAATGAAACTTTTCTTACTTTTCTAGTCCTCTCCAAGGAGCTGACTGTCTCTTTTTTTGATTGGGGTCCCTCAGGCTGGACATTTCATATCTTAAGTGTGCACACACGCTCCTTTATATACACTAAACCTTGTAGAACATTTTTTTAAAAAACCAAAACTACTCTTTTTTTTTTTATGATGAACTCATAAGACTGTTCTTTTTTTTTTATATATATATATATCAGACTGATATGTATCTCTTGGAACCTGTAGGACAAACCCTTTAGGACAAAGCTGAAAACAAGTTGAGTTGCTTTCTCGAAAATTGGGGCAGTGACCACTTCTCTTATTTTGGGGTTTAAAGTGTAGTGGCATCTGTGTCCACAATACAAAAGCAAACCTGAAGGCAGCTGGAGAAGACGTTCAGCTTACTGGACTTCAGGAAAAGTAGATTTTGTGATGTACTGAATGAGTGACATTACCACATCTGCAGTAGAAAGTCAATGCTGGTAAATGGCAAATGTCGCTGAACAACAAATAGCAGCAAGCGACAACATGACATTACATCATATTAAATTACATTACGCTGGCAGGATATAATGGTGGCTTAAATGGCTTAACTGTAATTTGCATTAAAAAAAAAAAAGACATTTCAACGGAAATGTTTAGAGCCATTTTTTTTCCGCTTGCCATATTATATGGACTTAATATATTGCTTGAAATTATCCACAAAACACAGATGGTCTCGTTACATCTGTTCTGTATCCTCTGTTCGCTCATTGGCTGCTGGCTTGCTGAGTGCAGCAACAGCCTTTGGGCACCTTGTGACGAAATGATCTCCTTTATAGCCCCCTCTGATTCAATCAGCTTTACCAAGGAAGTCCAGTGATGGTGCTGTGATAAAGCTCTAAGGAACACCCAGCTGTGTTAACAAACAGACATCTTGTTGTGAGGCTAATGTCGTCAGAAGACATTTCTCATGTTTTTCACAATGATTATTTTCATTGATTCTAATCTTTTTGATGGACAAGGACCAAACAGTAGCCCAACAATCCATCCCAGTAGGCTGCATTTACAGGTGAGGGTGGTTGATGGCCAGATGCACAAGGAGGGTCTCCTCTCTCTTTCTTGAACCATTTTATCGTGCCATACATACTGTATAAAGTAGATTATTCCTAGTTGATCTACACATTAAAGAAGACTGACAGGCTGTGAGCGATATTGAAAACGTAGAAAAATTGAGCCAGGTTTAAATGCAGTCTGAGGACATAATTTATATTTTGTTATGGAGCAGATTATTTTCAGTCCAAGGTATCGTTCACACTTCTTGTACAAACCCCAGTTCCACGGAAGTTGGAACGTTGTGTAAAATGTAAATAGAACAGAAGACAATGATTTGCAAATTCTCTTCAACCTATATTCAATTGATTACACTACAAAGACAAGGCATTCATTGTTCAAACTGATCAACTTTATTGTTTTTGTGCAAATATTTGCTCATTTTGAAATGGGTGCCTGCAACACATTTCAAAAAAGCTGAGACAGGGGCAACAAAAGACTGAGAAAGTTGATGAATGCTCAAAGAACATCTGTTTGGAACATTCCACAGGTGAACGGGTCAGTTGGAAACAGCTGAGTGTCATGATTGGGTTTAAAAAGAGCATCCTCAAAAGGATGCTGAGCCAGCTGTTCACAAAGCAAAGATGGGGCGAGGATCATGACTTTGTGAACCACTGCATAAGAAACAGTTTAAGAACAATGTCTCTCAACATTCAATTGCAGGGAATTTAGGGATTTCATCATCAACAGTCCATAATATGATCAAAAGATTCACAGAATCTGGAGAACTTTCTACATGTAAGCGGCAGGGCCGAAAACCAACATTGAATGTCTGTGACCTTCGATCCCTCAGGCGGCACTGCATTAAAAACCGACATCATTGTGTAAAAGGATATTCTCGCATGGGCTCAGGAACACTTACAAAAACCATTGTCAGTTAACACAGTTCGTCGCTCCTGATGAGTCCACACAGAAAAAGACAATCCGGATTTTTCCCAGTGCAAAGTTCGAAAACCGGTATCTGTGATGGTGTGTGTTAGTGCCCATGACATGACATTCAGGGATGTCCCTGCTTATTTCAGCAAGACGCATTCTGTACGCGTTACAACAGCGTGGCTTCGTAGTAAAAGAGTAAGGGTACTAGACTGGTCTGCCTGCAGTCCAGACCTGCAGTCCATTGGAAATGCGTGGCGCATTATGAAGCGCAAAATATGACAGCGGAGACCCCGGACTGTGGAAGGACAGAAGTCGTACATCAAGCAAGAATGGGAAAGAAATTCCACCTACAAAGCTTCAACCATTGGTGTCCTCAGTTCCCAAACACTTTAGTGTTGTTAGAAGGAAAGGTGATGTAACACAGTGGTAAACATACATACTGTCCCAGCTTAATTGGAACGTATTGCCGGAATCAAATTCAAAATGAGTGAATATTTGCAACAAAAAAAATAAAAATGAAGTTTATCAGTTTGAACATTAAATATTTTGTCTTTGTAGTGTATTCAATGGAATGTAGGTTGAAGGGGATTTGCAAATCATTGTTTTTTGTTTACATTTTACACAACGTTCCAACTTCATTGGAATTGGGGTTTGTATCTCCAAAAAGAGATCTTCTGTTGGTCCATGTTCGAGTAGTTCCGTCTACTGGAGAGCCACCCTGCTCCCTTTGCCAAGGTGTTGCGTCAGCAACAGATGCGGAAAAACACAAAAAGAAGGAAATCTCGTGTGACAACACTTTGTAGCAACGGATCAAAAGCTCGCTGCCAGATATTACTGTAACGACTACCTCCTACCAACGAGTCCTTTGCATTATAAAGGTTGTACCCTGTTGTTTTGCTATGTTTTTTTGTATTTGTTTTGTCCTGCAAGCATCCATGTACAGCTCTCACCTATCTCCGGGCATTATTATAAATCTCCATATAAAGAGTGTGAATACACTCTTCCATAGATGCTACTCATGACTTTGTAATAAAATGTTGTATTCAAAATCCAGGAATCCAGGAATGAAACACGTAGACTGTGTTGAGACATTTCATGGCATTCTTATAGTTAGTGGAGTACTTTTTTCATTTAAAAAAACATACAAACAAAAAAAACATTTTTCTTTGTGGATCTTTACCATCTTAAGTATGGAACTACATTTTCTTTATCCTTGTGAATTCTTTCATATTGGGTGACAAAAACATTATAAATTGCATACTAGTGAAATGATAACCTACATACATGATTTGAATAGTAATTATTATATTAATTGCAAAGAAAAGCTCCAACAGGCAGTTTGTTGTGTGAGCACCTTGTGCAAATTTAAATTCAGAATTAGGTCGTAATAATGGCTTTGTGTCCAGGTGCAAAATATACAAATTGCACTTGACTGAAATGTGTATGTTACCATATTTGGGCCATATGCAAAACTCAAATAAGAGCTCCTCAACCTACTGAAGAAGATCCTTCCTCTCCACTAGTTCTGGATGGCACTTCCTTCTCTGAAAAGAACAAAAGCAACTCCAGATCGTTGAGGATTTTTTTTTTTTTTTTCATTGAAAGGTACTTTAACTGAACATTAACCAGGTTTCAGCCTCTTGCTCCAAGACATTTCGTCAGTATCAGACTTTAAACAAGCCTTGTTTTCACGACACATAAAACAAACAAACAAAACAAAATGACCGCACCATGTCACAATTTACAGCTGAAACTGATGCTGGACAAAATGAAACCACAGAGTCAGTGGCTTGTGTGGTTTCTGTCTACCCTTACCCTCATGGGTAAGTGATGGATGGATTGATGGATTCATTTCATTTGTATTTGTAGAAGTGAAACTAGCATTGCGTAAAGATGTAGTGAAATCCTGATGTAGCCTGTATGGACAGAGGGCGCTGGAACGGGAACATTTCAAAAAGTGTGTGTGCTGTGGACATCATGTTTTATAAAGGTTCATAGAAAGCTGCAGAATTATAAGCTCTGGAAGAATTTATTTTCAGTCTGTGAAATTAACTCTTTGTCCCTTTGTGAATAAAGTGTTTTTATATCACTTGTAAAAAAACAAAACAAGCAAAAAACAAACATTAAATGAATCTTTCTGAAAGATTTGTCTGTTTTTAATTTCCTGATGTAAAAAAAAAAAATATATCAAGTGATCAACGTTTATATGGAATTTTAAAATACTTTTTACTTCTTCTATTTTGTTTCTTTTGTAAATATGTCTTGCTGTTCTGATTTTCATGATGGTTACGTCAGCACCTGTAACATCAGGCTCCTCAGAGACATGAAGAGCTGAAAGAAGGTTATATTTTTTTTTTATCTATTCTCAGAACTCCATGAAATGCTGCCAGTTGTTGTTCAAAAGATGTCCATGAAACGTCCGAAACTAACACACTGATACCATCTTTGACAACTATTTTCATGCAGCTGAATTTAAAACTCACTTTCTTAGTGGGACGACTCTCTATGTTTTAAAACTGGGATGAGATTGTTTGCGTGTTGACATTGACAGTTTTCTGAGGCGTATGCCCAAAAGTCCAGTTTGCATCACCTGTCTTTGAACGTTGAACTTGGCAGAAAAATAACTCCAGCCGATCGTCAGCTTACAGTGAATTTGGTCTGTAGATGATTTACTTTCGTTGCAATTTGAATAAGAATACTGGACTGAATGGCAGATCCCAAAAACCCAAACAACGCTGCCCTTCAACAACATAATACAAGAGCTTCATGATTTATCCCCCCAAAACATTCCTCACTCCTACAGTAACTAATAATAATACTAATAATAAGAATGATGATACTACTACTACTACTACTACTACTACTAATAATAATAATAATAATAATAATAATAATGATAATAATAATAAAATCACATTTCTAACGAAGCACTGGTAATTTTCTGTTAACACGAACACCACAATTTATAGCATAAGTACAAGATAGCAGGTACAGCTCGGTACGGCTCCAACATTTCCTGCCACTTAAAAATGAAAAACTGACCAGTTAAGGAGCTGGCAGAATTGAGACAGGTCCATGTAAAAGAATCAGAAAAGGCAGATTCAACCAACCTATCTTAGCTGCTCGTAAATATATTAATGTTGATATTCAAATATGTAAATAATAATCCTGTTTAATCGGGTACTTCAACACTGTAAATGCATTCAGTTCATTGAAATGCACGAATTATTTTCCGTAACATGAATTTACTACCGAACGTGAATTGCTGTATCTGCACTGCTGCACCTTGCCAGTAAGTGGCAGTAATACACCATCGTACCGCTTCCTGGAAAAGAGAGAAGAAGGAGGTTGGGCGAAAGTAGAGCAAAAAAAAAAGAAAAAAGAAATACAGGGGCGGTCTTAGTAGTATTACCATGGAAACCGTGCTGACGTATCACATTCCCTCCCCCTCCCTCTTCCTGCCCTCCTTTAAAATGCTAATGACTCGGCAACATCCAGTCACGGAGAGAGCCTCTTCACCACCCGCCTGTGTGGAATTTGATACCTCTAATTACGCGGTAAACTCTCGGCAGTCGTTTGAAGCCGTTGTCCGAGGGCGACGCAATAATAACAGATCGAGGCAATTTATACGGTGAAAGAAATAACGGGATTGAGGAGGTCAAAAAAAAAAAGGCGGACTGCGTTTTTCATTCGGGCGGAGGGATCCAAGCTGAGCGGTCGTCTGAAAAGAGAAGAGCGAGAGAGAGAGCGGAGCGGTTTCTCTTGTTTTCGCTGCAGTCATCGTTGAATTTGTTTGATTTTATTTAGATCGTACTTGGACTTTTTTCTCTCAGGTCTGTGTCCTCATTTAGATGGCAAGCTTCCCAGAATATGTCAGCCAAAATGATATAGGTAAGTTAAAGCGTTCCATTTCTTCTTCTTCTTCTTCTCGACGTTCGCGTCCGAGGTGAAAACCGTGCGACGGTGACACTATTTTCACTCTTCCCCCCCCCACCCCCCTCCGTTATTTAGCAAGCTGCCTTGTAAGCGAATAATCACAATTACAGTATTTCATGTGAGACCTTTATTGTTCACGTGACTTTACCGACGTTCTATGCAATTTGAACGACTTAGCATCGCGGCTAGCGCTGCTGGCCGTTGGAAAGCAGCCGACCGAGCCCCATTTAAGGTTTCACTTTTTTTTTTAAATGGCCATTTGGTTTTATGTCCCCCACCCCGTTCTAATGTTAGCATTTTGTTACGTAAGTTTGTTGTTTTCACTCTGTTCTCAATTGCATAAGAGGTGGATTTAGCTTTCGCTGAGTTGGTCGGATACTGAGAATCCTGGCCGGGTCGCTTTGGCTTCCCTCCCCCACATACCAGCCGGGGATGATTCATATCTCTGTCGTCCCTCTCGCATTACTTCAGCTTCCAGATGTCAGCCACAGCGAGCGCACGTTCCTCTCATTTTACTGAAGTGTAGCAAGTCGTGAAACCAACGAACTCTCACTGGGAGAGAAGCTTGAAGTCGAACGTCTTTGTTCTCCTATCAACGTTACATTTGTGCACCGCATGGGGGGGGGGGAAGGACCTAGATTTGTTGCGTGAACGTACAAGCGTGTGGCCAATATCACGTCTAGTTGTGAAATTGTTAACTGTGGAGTCATTTTGGAAACTTCGTCATTAGTGTTGGAGAACGTTTTGCAATGACGACGTCTTTCAACCATTTCCGGACTATTAAACACAGTCACGATCACCAGCGAGCAGATTTGGTTGATCTGAGTGTTAAATTTCTATTTTTTAATTCCAAATGACATATGGCCTTGGATTGTTTGTTGGAAGTCTCTCGACCTGCTGCAGACACATTATTGTTAGAAAACATTTGTATTGGAATTGTGTGCGGTGTGCCTGAGTTGAAAACGTTTTTGTTTGAAGTGGATTATGCCGGCCAATACTTGATGTGTCACTGTTGGTTTATGGAACGCCTCGGCTGTTTACCTTGCTCGGCCTCCCCCCACCCCCATGGCTTTTGCACGAACTTTGTTGTGAAGGCGGCGCAACCAATCAGATCCCTTCATGTGAACAAGCCTACTTTTGAGCGATTGACGTCGCTGCGAGTGAACCTCGAAAGTCCAAATGGCTCGTAAAAAATGTTAATAAGTTACTTAAAAGGTTTATGGGTGTAGCTGAAGTAACCCCGATATGGTTGTTGTTGTTTTTTTTCCCCCTTTCCTAGAGAAGGCTAAGTTCATCGGTGAACTCCCGGTGCCTGTTGCTCCCTTTGAGCAGAAGTCAGGACGCGAGGCCTGGACCGTAGCCTTTGCACCCAATGGTTCCTACTTTGCTTGGTCTCAGGGGCATCGCATCGTCAGGCTCATTCCTTGGGCGAAATGTCTGAAGTCTTTGTAAGTATCATGTCAAAATGATTTTAATACCAGGTAAAACTAAATGTGCAAGTCATCAGTGGTGCGGCAACATAATCATCTGACTTGGTTCAGTCAGTGTTTTTTTTTATTTTTTTTTTTAAGATTAAACTTTTTGCTTGTATGCCAAAGTGTTTTTGTAATTTGAAGTCGTCAGGAGTCAGTTGTTGCATGTGATAGTACAGCCATCATTCCAATGAATGAAAGTGATTGTTATGAACGTGCCAATAAATCTGATTGTAAGTTATATTATATTTTCATATTGATTGTCTCAAAAAGGCACTAATACAAGTTACCTTTTACTCTTAACATTGTCACAAGTGTTTTATATTTTGAAAAACAAAAAACAAAAGCAGATTTAAGACACTTTCTTTAGTATGCAAAAGCAGACGTGAATAGCGGCAAAAGTATCAGCCACACCCATTAAGTGTCATTCTGTGCTGTTTTGCTTTTTCGTCGCCGCACTTCTTTGCTTGCGGGAGCAACGCAGCAGTTACTTGAGCTGGTACTTCAAACAGCCGTCATATCCCTTGTTCAGCAACGGTCTCCCAGTTTGTACAGTTTGTCTGCCGAATCAGCAGAAAGTGTTAGGGAATAACAAGGACACATGACTTCATTGCCATTCCAGATTGTCTATCCAAAAAGTTTTGTTTTTTTTGGTCAGTGCCGTTTTTCTCCACAGCCACTCAATGCAAAGCCTCACAGGGGGAAGGGATTCTTCTCCTTCCCCTCGTCTCAGGCTTACTGTTTGACAGAAGGACTTCACTCGGCTCTGCCGTATTATGTGTCATTTTTTTTGGGGTCTGAATTTCCATGATTTCGTGCAGGTGTTTGCAAAAACATGGCCTGGAGATCACATGACTGCAGCTACTCTTCACAGTGACTCAGACTCAGCAAACACTCTGGTTGTTCTTCCTCTCTTGCCTCCAGCTCGGTGAGCCACGGCGAGAAGGGCACCAACGCCTCCAGCCCGCGGGACCTGACCCATCAGAACAGCCCGGGGGGCCAGGTGATCCCGACAGCTGGCGAGCCCCCCGAGCACACCATCGACTGCGGAGACATCGTCTGGGGCCTGGCCTTTGGCTCGTCGGTGCCGGAGAAGCAGAGTCGCTGCGTAAACATCGAGTGGCACCGCTTCACGTTCGGCCAGGACCAGCTGCTGCTGGCCACCGGCCTCAACAACGGTCGCATCAAGATCTGGGACGTTTACACTGGTGAGGCTCACACAGGGGTGTGTGTGTGTATTCTGCTTTTCACAATGCAGCCTTGTGTGAAGTTGTTTTATGTTTCATTTTCTCAGAGAAACAGAAAGCTTGTTAAGATGACAAAGTATTTGCTTCTTTCTGTCTTGAATTAGTTTGATATGAGACGTTGTTAAACGTGAACTGAAATTGTTATTTACAGGAAAACTGTTGCTCAATCTGATGGACCACACTGATATTGTGAGAGACTTGACCTTTGCACCCGATGGCAGCCTGATGCTGGTCTCTGCATCTAGAGACAAGACTCTCCGTGTGTGGGATCTCAAAGATGACGGTAGGCAAATGAGCTTTTCTGTTAAATTCTAGCAATACATTCTGAAAATCTGCTTTTATTATTAATAAGTGCCAATAAGTGTGTTTTTGGTGTTGATGACTAAAATGTACATGTTAAATAGAAATGACCTGAACTTTATTGAGGTAACAAAAATGTTTTCTCAGTACTCAATACAAATAGGACAAATACTGCATAGTGCGACGCAACATAAAGTACTTTAAATTCTAATAAAGTATTAATACTTATAAGCTGTTTAAGATAAAAAGCTTAAAAATATATTAATTTCTTCAAGTATTTGTGTGTTCTATCTTCTGCTCCTCACTATACAAAGTTGTGGGAGTGCTGAAACTCTTTCATTGTTAGGCTTTGTTTACTCTGCTAAAACCTTCCGCATTGAGTTGATTGGCTGGCTACGTTTTTCAAAAAAAAAAAAAAAGGACGACAGCTTAGGCGAAACCATGGGAGGAGGGGCTGAGTCACACAGTTTGACTTCCCTACGTGCAGTTTTCCCCAAACATGCGTTGGTTCCTCTCCTGCATGAAAACAGCATTCTGGGCAAATAAGCCGCGTTTTAATTCGATTCTGTTTCAGTTGGCCAATTTTGTGATTCTGTTACTGCATCAACAAGAATTGTTATTTATTTAGTGAATTTACATGTGACTTAAAAAAGACATCTAAGACATTTTAGCCAAAATAGAATGAGCCATTTGGTGAAACTACTGCCCACCACCATCCGGTCTGCCAACACAACCAGTGGGTGGTGACAGATTGCGGAATACGCAGCAGAATGCCGGAATGAACATGGTTGAT
Organism: Nelusetta ayraudi; assembly: GCF_046127955.1. Taxonomy (NCBI): domain Eukaryota; kingdom Metazoa; phylum Chordata; class Actinopteri; order Tetraodontiformes; family Monacanthidae; genus Nelusetta; species Nelusetta ayraudi. The sequence continues at coordinate 4,119,025 of NW_027466098.1, forward strand.
GATGCATGATGACTGTCATTCCCTGGTAGTAGTGAGTGATTAGAACTTGAACCACCATGTTAAAGAATGCAGACTGATTTTGCTTGTTTGTTTTCCCTGCGTCGCTAGGTAACATGGTGAAGGTTCTGCGGGGGCACCAGAACTGGGTGTACAGCAGCGCCTTCTCGCCAGACTCCTCCGTCCTTTGCTCGGTCGGCGCTGGCAAAGCTGTAAGTAAAGACGTTCCGTCCTCTGCACTCTACGGCTCGGGTTGTTTTGCTAATCCTTGCATTTGCTTGTGACGAGTTGCACCCAATCAGCGTCCTAATTGAAATAGCTTGTCATTTTCTCTGCCTTCTCATTTCAACTTTGAAAGCGAAATATAATTGTGCCATAAGTTGAATAAGCTATTGCTGAGATTCTGTTTTTGTTTTTGTTTTTTTTTGCATTGAAAAATGGCTTTTGGTGCTTCAAAGTTTGCATGTAGACTTGTGTTTTTTTTCACTGTTTACCATAAAAATAATCTTGTAACAAATGTAGTACACAACTAAAACATGTTAGTGTTGGTGGGTATAGAACCATGTCATAGCAGAAAATACTTTTTCTTTTTAATTTTGAAAGAATACTCTCCTAAAAATAACTTGTATATTTGCAGTGAAACTAGTATTTCCCCCGCCCCGATTTCCATCTTAAGCCAGGCACATTTCTCAATCCTGATTACGTAGAAATTCCATACTTGGATTATATTTTTTTTAAAAATAACGCTATCGTAAACGTCAAGCTAATGCTAGACAACGTAGTAGCTTTGTTGGGCTTTGTGTGTCCCTACAGTGTGTGTGTCTTGCTCTCCCTGTCGCAGGTGGTGGTAGAGCTCAGTGTGTGATTGGTTTTGAACGGAGCGCCGCGCTGACATTTTGAGCAGCCGGTGCAACCGAGGGGGACGCACTGTGCGCACTGCCCGAAAAGGCTGCCCGGGCTTGGGGCAGTCTGGCACATGACCTGCAGGGGTCAAGCTGTACGTAGGTGCTGCTCCGTGTCTGTCTTACCTCTGCTGTCGCAGTTCCTCCCATTTATTTTGTTTATTTATTTTATTTCACTTTTCCACTAGAACTGACTGGCCGTTAAAAGTTAGATTCGGTAGAAAGTGGCCGGCCACGCGGTAACTTCCAGATGTGCTGTTGTTTTTCTTTTGTTTTTTTCTCCTTTCTGAACCAAACAAAGACGACCCAATGTTTCTGCCACTGGCAGCAGCGGGCAGTGGGGGGGAATGAGAGTAGTGCCTTTTCCAGAATTCCTCAGCAGCACTTTCTGTCTATTTTTTGAGACAAACAATCAGACTCTGATAGCTCCCTCATGTCCGAGGTTATTTATCACAAGAGGAAGAAGAACTCCACTGGAAATTCCCTTCCGTGTTAATGTTTGTACTGGGGATGCACCGATACCACTTTTTTCACAGAACGAGTAGCGAGTACTTCTTTAACACCAGTACACATTGTTCTGTTATTGGAACCACATCCCTGAGCATGCAAGTGTCACTGCAGTACAAAGACACGTTTGACAAAATTGTCATATACATACATATACAACTTGTATCGCTGTTGTAGTAACGGCACGTATTTTACGAGTACGAGTAGAATACTCAACCCCCGGTATCGATCGATACCCGATACTTGCATCAGTGTCGGTGCATCCTTAGTTTGTACCAGGGCCATTTTTGGTGAATGTATTTGAATATGTAGCTACAGCACAGACATGATAAACCAAAAGCCTCTGGAATTTAAAATATATATATATATTTATTACAACTTATTAAGATGTAAAACAAAATACAAGTAAAAGTACAAACGATACAAAATCCGACCAATCTGGCTGTTTTTCCAGACAGGTGATTAGTTTTTCCTCTCAGTTTGTAACAGTATGTGTGCGTGTACAGTATGTATGTGTGTATGTATGCATATGTGTACTTTGCCAGAGGCTTCAACCCCTTTGGCCATAAAATATTCTTCTCTCTTGCAGTATCTGCCTCTCTTCGTAGGCTTCTGCCGGAGGTGCGAGCCTATTGTAAACACAGTGCACTAAAACTCTGAAAGGGGGAAACCAGTGGAGTAACATTATGTTACCATAAGTTACTACTTGTTTTTTTCTCTTTTTTTTGTCTAGACTTCTCTCGTTAAGATTTATGCCAGTGTTTAGACAATATTTAATGTGTAAGTTAAAATTGACCCTGTTCCTAGTAATTATATTTTAAAGCTGCTGGATTGTTAACTAATATTTGTTGATGTAAGTGAACTGTTGCATTACACCAGAAGACTTGCTGCTGCTTCAGCATGTGCTCTTTTGATTGATTTTTTTTTTTCCTGGTTAACTGGTTAAGGGCTACAAAACCATACAATGACATAACTGTTTCTAATTCTGCTTTTAATTGGTGCTGCTTAATTTAATTTTGTAAACGCTCTATGTGGATGAATTAAAAAAAAAAAAAAAAAGTAAGATTGTGTGCACATTTACTTGCAAGTATCACTCCATTGGCTATAACCGTCCTCCCTTCGCGTTGCAGGTGTTCTTATGGAACATGGATAAGTACACGTTAATTCGGAAGCTGGAGGGGCATCACAACGATGTGGTGTCTTGCGAGTTCTCGCCAGATGGGGCACTGCTGGCCACAGCCTCGTACGACACCCGGGTCATCCTTTGGGACCATTACAAAGGCACAGTGCTGCTGGAACTCGGGTATGGAACTTTTTTCAGCATTTGAAAAAATAAATAGTCCAAACAAAGGAACGTAAATGGTCAACGAATAAACACGCTGTACTTTGTTGTTTAATAATGGTTCTGCTAAATCTGATTTGCCTGTTTGGATTTTGACCTTCTCGGGGAATTGTGACCTGATGAATACTGAGACATTCTTAGCAGCGACTGAAATGTATCGCTCCGATTTTACCGGATATCGTCTCTGGCTTTTGGTAAATCTTTACCTCTGCAAGCTAATGATGATTTGGCCAGATCTAAAGTCGCAGGTGATTGGCTTTCACAATATCGAGGTGTGACATAATGACACTCGTCCACGTTGGAGTGAAAATTGGAATCATGCCTCAGAAGTCTAAATTGTGGCTCCACATCATTGAGGTGGATTAGAATGATGTAAAATGCAACATGTTAGCCAAGGATGTAGCGGCAAAGGACAGGAATCCAACAAACTTGATTTGGAGGACATCCTGATTTGAAGCACCACTAATACGGAAAATAAGTTTTGTGCTGTAACGGCAATGTATTTTTGTTGCCATTTGAGTTTGCTTTAAAACACTGGGTTTCAGAAAAAAGTTGAGGCTATTGAGTGATTTACAACAGGACATGCAATCGCTAAATTGGTGTGGCTTGTTTCATCCTCCCCAGTCACCTTTTCCCTCCTCCATCGCCCATTTTCGCGGGAGGAGCCAACGACCGATGGGTTCGCTCCGTCCGCTTCTGTTCCGACGGCCGCCACATTGCCAGCGTCACTGATGACAGGTGAGACATTGCCATCTCGTTTGTTTCCACAGATGTTGTTTATTTTGAACAACATCCCTCAGCATGTCTTTCTAGAGCTTGGAGTGATTGTCACAAGTTTCAGTCAGTTCAGTCCAAACACAAATTTAACAATAAGGTCATACATTCGCACACAACTGGTGTTGGTGTTGTGGTATCGGCACGTATTTTACGAGTAGAGTACTCAACCGAAGTATTGGTACCGATACCCAACACTGGTATCGGTATCGGTGCATCGCTAGTTTTACCTCTTAAATGTTTTCACTCTTGGTGCTTCACAACTTGGATGAGTGTTTCATTGCCCAAACCACATATTAGGCCACTGCATTTTTGGAGGGGTCTATATTGAAATCCCGATTATTGGCAACATTTTTCAATTAAAGACGCTGTATTTACTGAACGAAGAACTTTTGGCAGCAAAAGCACATACTTGAAATGTGAAATTCCCAGGGATGCACAATGTTTTTTCAAGCCGATACAATAACCGATAAAATATTTATGTTTAGTCATTTTAAATTTAGATTTACTTGTACTTTGTGCACACCTGGAAGTAAGAAAAACTGGATTTAACAGATTTTACCTGTAGCTTTCTCCTAACAAAATGTCAAGAGATCACTACTATTAACAAAACCTGAACAGTTTCCAGAAATACTTTATTATAATAATATAAAAAATAAATAGTAATTTTTAAACGAACAAACAGGCACACTGTTTAGCCTGTAATCACTGCTCTAAAGTAAAAAAAAAAACAAGTTACAGCAAGGTCTCATGTTGTCCCTTTTGTGTTAAATATGTCAGCGGGAAGCAGATAAACAAGTGCACTGTAATGATCCCGGTAATGGTCCTTGAAAAGGCCACAGACTGAGCCGTTATGCCTGGAGTGGAAACCCCCCCCCCCCCCCCCCCCCCCCCCCCAGGAAGGTCAGCTTAACCAAGCCTCTGCGTGAACAGCACGAGCAGAAAGAGCCTCACTGTAGGCCTGTTTTGGAAAAACCTTACTGAAAGTCATGAGTTTTAATGGGACTCTTAAGAGCCCTGAAACAGTAGGTCGGTCTGTTTGGACAGGTCACATGACTGTCACAAGGCCGTGATTAAGCCCCCGACCGCTGTCTGGCCAAAGTGTGTGTGTGTGTGTGTGTGTGTGTGTGTGTGTGTGTGTGTGTGTGTGTGTGTGTGTGTGTGTGTCTTTTTTACAGGATTTTTTTTTCTAACAGAGGTCTTATTGTCCGCATTGCCGCGACGCACCTTTTTGCATAAATAGCTTGACCCCACACAGTAGAACAGGATGGAAAACATAACATGATATTTATCGAGCGCACCTTCCAACAGTCTGGCGAGGCAATTCTCAAAGCCGTGGGAGTGAGCCACTTGTCGTCATTGGAGTGGAGGGGAGGTGGGAGGCAGCGGTTGGACTTAGGTTGGTGGGGGTGGAGGGTAGTAGCGCTCTCGCTTCTGAGATCAAGGCAGTCAATGCTGAAGGTGACACACGCCAGTCGCTGCTTTTGCCACAGTTAAAATCTGGATTGACTTGTTTGAAGGTCATCTAGTTCAAGGGTGGGCAAACATTTTGACTGCCAAAATGGGTTCTAAAATTTGACAGCGGGGCTGGATGCAGTGTTTTGGTGATCCACCTCATAGGAGAAAAAAATACACCATGGGATATGTAGAAAACGTGCTTTAATGACTTTGAAGCCCCACAATATTTAGCTCTTTATTGAAATGATTCTTAAAACACTGAAAAAAAATGCACAAAAAATACATCTATTTTATAATGTACTTACTATTAATATCATTTCTTCAAGTTTGGTTTAAGGGCTGGATTAGCTTCGCGGGCCACATATGGCCTTGGGCCATAGTTTGCCCATGCCTGAGCAAGATGTTGAAACATCCCGGCCAGTGGGCACTCTTTATTGTATCTGACTTTTGGACTATTTAACATTTGACCTGCCGCCAAGTTCTTTTTAAAACGTGACTCGTTCTGCTCAAATGTTTGTCTACGCCACCTCACGCCACGTCCCAGAAACGTGCACATCCAGAGGCGAACCCTCCCAGTGGGCCGACACTGGCGTCGGTATTGTTGCATCCCTTTTTAGTTTAGTTTATTGCAGTTGATCACCGACACATTTCTCCTGCAGCTCCCCTCATTTCTACACCAACACAAATACCGCTGCACCACTGGGTACAATGATTGGCAAAGGGTCACGTCTTTTCAGTCTAAAAAAAATGATGTATTCATAGGTTGTGGCAACATAGGTTGTGGCAAGTTCATGAAAATTCAAGTGAAGTTTTGAGATTTGGCCAATGAGAATGAGTGGGGACCCCATCAATGACCCCCCCCCCTTCCCTCCTTCCGCTAGGCTGGTTCGTTTCTGGAGCCTGGAGGATCGAGCCCCCCAGGCCATCGCCACGCTGCCCAATGGCCTGTGCTGTGCCTTCTCTCCGGAGGGGAGTGTCCTTGCTGCGGGGTGAGTGAGACTCGGTCACACCTTGCCTGCCCAATCACACACACACACACACACACACACACACACACACGGTGCAACAAGTTCTCCGTGTTTGGTCCTGGCACATATCATGAGTGGTCCCCACTTCATGATAACCAGCGTGGCGTTTACTGTCACTTTGGGGTTTTTTTCTCTCTCCCCTTTTCTCTTTAACTTTTTTTTTGATTGCTTTTCATCTACCTTCATATATTTGTTACAGCTTAGTTCAACTATCAATGTGTATACGAACAAGGAGTGGCTGCAATATTCAAATGGTTACATTCATCAGAGAAACAAAATAAGGACACCACCAAAATAAAGGATAAGAATAAGATTGATCCCTCCCTCTCTCCCTCCATCTATCCATAGAAGTTCCAATTGTTATAAGTTTAATTTTGTGTTGTTCAACCACAATTCTCACGAGGAGTACTAAAGAAAAATAAATGAATAATAACATTGAATAAAATTAAATTAAATTTGTATATTTGTAAGAACAAACAAACTGGGGTCACCGCTGCTAACCACAGCCTTATTAATCTAATCATCTGGATTCAATGGTATTTGTAAATTCTCATAATATTCAAAAAAGAGGTCCCATACCAAATCTCTTTCTCTCCCTCTTATTTTTTCCCCAAGGACCCGTGACGGTAGCGTGCGCTTCTGGGAGTGTCCCCGTAGCATCTCCAGCCTGCAGCACCTGAGCAGGATGGCCTTCCGCCGGGTGACCACCACGCAGCAGGTGGAGGCGCTGGCCATCCCCAAGCCCCTCCGCGACTTCCTGCTCTACAAAATCATCTGAGCCCCTCACCCGACTCCCCCGCCACCCCTCGCCTGACCCCTGAACTCCGCCCCCCACACTCACACTCACACACACACACACACACACACACACACACACACACCGGCTCGGCTCCTTTGCTCGAAGCTGAAAGAAACTGAAGAACTGGCAAAAGGACAAAACCAGGAACCAGGGCGGGAGCAAGAGTGAGACCCCCCCACACCAACCCAGGACCCCACCCCAGGGTGCTTGTTCATTTGTACATATTTATTTTTGTAAGACTCTCAGAGTCCAGAGCACCAAGTCTACCCATGAGGTCAACTTTCTTTGTCGTTTGCCAGGGCTCCCCCTCCTCCTTATCCCCCCACCAGCTAATCAGTGTGCGTACCTTCCAAGTGTTGCTCTCCACCAGCTGCCTCCCCACCCCCTGCGATTCTAATCTGCCTTCCTTTGCACTTGACACGGGAAGTGTTCCCAGTGGTGCTCAGCCGTGTCGCAGCTTGCGTCGTCTCCTCTCACCTTCTCCATCTCGATCCATTATTTATTTCTGAAGCGATGGCGATGGTAAGGGCGATGGTATCTTTTTAATTGGACACGGGGTCAAGGGGGGATTCTTTTTTATTTTTATTTTTAACTTTTTTTATTTATTTTATGCTTTTCCCCCCCCGCCATGCGGACTAACTTGCTGTGATCCGTTTTGGTGATTGATCTCTAAAGGAAAATGCCTTTGGTTTTTAAATTCTAAACCAATGAAAAGTCCCAAAGTGCAGTCTGATGTTTGGAAAGACAATCAAACAAACAAAAAACGTTGAGCTGAGATGTACCCCCCCCCCCCCCCAAGGTGTCTGCCGCCCCCCCCCCCCCCCCATCAGGCCCGTTGGTTTGAAAGTGGAGTTGCTCAAGCTGTAGCAAATCAGGGGAGGTTGAGAAGATGTAACGACACTGAGGCAATTGCGTGGAATGTGAGCCTTTTAAGGTTTCAAGCAGGTGATCATTTGCAACAGCAGTATTTAAAAAAAAAAAAAAAAAAAAAAAGAATGAATAAATAACTGTTGCGTTAAAAGTTCTCTTTTTGTATGGCAAGTTGATGGCAGCGTTGGAACGTCCCGGCCAACACATCTGTTTTTTTTTTTTTGTTTTCACATCATTCTACATTTTGTCAAAGCAAGTGTCTGAGAGAAAGTCGTTCCTTCGAAGACACATAGAGGCAACCCGTTCAAACATGGACGTCGGCTTTCAAACTACGCTCAATTCAAAAACGTCTTAAGTTTCAAAACCTCAACCAGAAAAAACTGCACCCGGAACTCCAGCCCGGGTTTTTTTTTTAATATATATATATATATATAATTATTTTTAGTTGTTCTGTGTTTGAGAGCATGAATAGGCTGTGGACGTGTTTCACCAGTTTCTTTCACTGTTTCTCACCGTCTGTCGCTCTCTCTCAGCAGTTTTGCCTCGTCCCGAAGTTCCACCAAAGGTTGTTGCGACCTCTCACTCGGTCGGCCTTGCCCACACAGATCTCCAACTTTCACCCCCCCCCCCCCCCCCCCCCCCCCCCCCCAACACTGCGTCATTCATGGTGATTTTTTTTTACATTGAAAGCATAAAATCTGTAACAGAACTTTGGCTGTCATGTTCGACGTGTTCAGCATGGCGAGGAGCACGGAATGCAGCACTTCTTGTCTGTCCATTATTTAAACTTTTGTTTAGAAAAAAACCCTGAAAAGTTCCTTGCGATTGTTTGTACATATACATTTTTAAATTCCAATGAATATATCGCTCTTTATAATCTCTTTGTTGCCATTGCAGATTTTTTTTATGTTAATGTATTCTCTTTTTTTTGTTATTTGTTGTCCTCTTTAATGTGAAAGCTCCCCCACCGACACGGGGTGGAATGCTGAACAGATGGGACGCTGCTCAGACCTAGAATGAAGAAGAGCTGCAGCAGTTTTGCTGCTTGTTCTCGTCAGACTAACGATTGAATTGCTCCATTTTTTTTTAAAGTAACAGTTCCAGAAGATCTCAAAATTACCAAACCAGCCACTTTCATATACACCTCCACTCCTTACCCCCAACCTAAATGTGTGCATATGATAATCAAGAGAAAATGCAGCATATTCATCATATTTCCTCACCTTCATTGACTGGTTTATAAGGATGGTAAAGTGAGCTTTCAGTTTTTCCTGCGTAGGAGGCAGGTTGTACTGCAGCTGTAAACCTTTGATAGCAATAACTGGTCTGACGGTGTCGATGCCAAAGGTTTTCTTTGTTTGTTTATTTCCTTCTGGGCCGCAGCGACATGGGGTACCCAGCGCTCGCCGCCCGTCTCTACCTTCAGCCTTTTCAATGGGAGGGGTGGGGACAAACCATTCTGCCTCAAAGAGATGCAAGTGTGGATATGGTTAAATACAGTATATCAGATATATGAATGTATAAAAATCCTGTTTTTTTTTCATGTAGTGTATGTGTGTTATGTTTGTAGTTTCAAATAAAGTCTTTTCGACAACGCGTGCGTCCTCTCAGCCTTTTTTTTTATCCTTTAGTTTTGCTGAACTGACTGAAAAGATCAGTTTAAAACCTCTAGGATACAAATTTCAGCGGAGGCAAGAGGTCACAGTGTTTCACGACTCATTCACTGCTCTTACATTATCTCACCCAAGTCAAATGTTAATATATTTAACAAGCAAGGTAGGTAAGAGGGTTTCTTCAGCCAAGTGTTGTTCTTCTTCCCCATTTTGGCATCAGTCTTGTGAGACAAGTCACATTGGTGAAAACTGAAATGTTTTTAATTTGAGATGTATTCCCATTTAAAAACAAAACAAAACGCAATATATTGAAAAACTGCTTTTTTTTTCTCTTTGTAAAATGTGTTTTATTGGTAGAAGTCCTACATTTAGGTTGACCCACTTACCTGCCCTCGCCTGCCCTAAAATGCAGAGTAAAATTCCAGCTTATCTCACTATGAGCTCCTCTTTATTTCCGCAAATGGCTCCATAAAAATTAGCGCATGTTTTTCTTCGAGTTGGATTCATAGTAGTTAATTTTTTTATGAGTCGTAAATCAGTCATAGTCACGCGTTCTCTTTATCTCTACACGTGATCGTTTTATGTGCAGTTTTAACTGCTATTGCAAATAATACCTCGGGATCTCTGATTTAGATGATTGTAGTATTATTTCTTCTTTCCCCAACAGGAAGTGAAGTTGTCATCAAAAACAAATCCATAAAGATGTGTGAGCCGGTGGTGATTGGAATATTGACAAAAAACAAACACTTAGCGGCTCAGAACATCTGTGATAACAGGACTTGAGACTCTCAGTGCCTCGGACGAGTGTCAGCTCAGCTGGATGGAAATCTACCAGCAGCCTCGACACACACAATCTGTGTGCACATTAACAGTGATGGGGTTTATTATTGACCTGGAACATTAATACCTGCAGTTACACATTAAGTGGGAGGATGGCTTGGGAAGAGTGCTTCAAATACCTCTCTTGACACGCTACGCCTGTGTCTAGAAATGTTCAGTGTGTCAACTCAGCCTTAATTCTAAAGCAAACCCCTTTGGTAGCTAAACACAATGCTGGTGAACTGAGCTTTGGAGAGAAGCTTGGATGAATTAGAAAATGGCGGTATTGGCAATGTGTGAGAATTCGATAATAGTTGACTCACCAGGAGAAACAGATTCCATGGAAAAGTCCTGGTATTTGCAAATGCCATTTTCCAGGCCATGTTTTGGAGAAGTCATGAAATTTGTAAGTTTAGTTTATTTTTGTGTAATTGATCGCCTACATATTTAACTTTTTTAAAATCAGTGCACAGGCAGGCGGAGGAGAGAGGAGCAGGTTCGCTCTCACTCTCTCTCGCCATTTGGTCGGGCGCACACCGCGACCACGGAGGAGTCCAGGTTGTTCTTCAGTTTGTTTTTTGTTTATTCTTTTTTTCCCCACTTGACAGGTGATCCTTTTTGCTTATGGGTTATTAGGACCAATAGGTTTTATTATTTTAGTTTGGGCTGTGGTTGACCGGTGGTCCTATTTTCGGGTTTAGTCTGTTTTTGGTGTAAATAGGTTTTGTTTAATAGGTTAACTTAACGAAATACGGACAGGGTCCTACGGCCCTATGTGGGTTGGCCTGGTTACGTTTTTCATCTTTTGTTCTGTTCGGCGCCCACAGGCTATAAGTTTGTTAAGTTGAACTTTTCACCTGTCTTTTGAGTGTGGGTTTCAAATAAAAAATCTTTTGTTTTAAGCACAAACTGCGGTCTGGTCTCCCTTCACATACACTATATTACCAAAAGTATTTGCTCACCTGCCTTGACTCACATATGAACTTAAGTGCCATCCCATTCCTAACCTGTATGGTTCAATATGATGTCGGTGTCACCTTTTGCAGCTATTACAGCTTCAACTCTTCTGGGAAGGCTGTCCACAAGGTTGAGGAGTATGTTTATGGGAATGTTTGACCATTCTTCCAAAAGCGCATTGGTGGGGTCACACACTGATGTTGGTGGAGAAGGCCTGGCTCTCAGTCTCCGCTCTAATTCATCCCAAAGGTGTTCTATCGGGTTCAGGTCAGGATTCTGTGCAGGCCAGTCAAGTTCATCCACACCAGACTCTGTCATCCATGTCTTTATGGACCTTGCTTTGTGCACTGGTGCCCAGTCATGTTGGAAGCGGAAGGGGCCCGCTCCAAACTGTTCCCACAAGGTTGGGAGCATGGAATTGTTCAAAATGTTTTGGTATCCTGAAGCATTCAAAGTTCCTTTCACTGGAGCTAAGGGGCCAAGCCCGACTCCTGAAAAACAATGCCACACCATAATTGCTCATCCACCAAATGTCACACTTGGCACAATGCAGTCTGAAATGTACCGTTCTCCTGGCAACCTCCAAACCCAGACTCGTCCATCAGATTGCCAGATGGAAAAGCGTGATTCATCACTCCAGAGAACGCGTCTCCACTGCTCTATCGTCCAGTGGCGGCGTGCTTTACACCACTGCATCCGGCGCTTCACATTGCACTTGGTGATGTATGGCTTGGATGCAGCTGCTCTGCCATAGAAACCCATTACATGAAGCTCTCTGCGTTCTGTACTTGGGCTAATCTGAAGGCCACATGAAGTTTGGAGCTCTGCAGCAGTTGACTGTGCAGAAAGTCTGTGACCTCTTTGCACTATGCGCCTCAGCATCCGCTGACCCCTCTGCGTCAGTTTATGTGGCCTACCACTTCGTGGCTGAGTTGCTGTTGTTCCCAAACTCTTCCATTTTTTTATGATAAAGCTGACAGTAGACTGTGGAATATTTAGGAGCGAGGAAATTTCACGACTGGATTTGTTGCACAGGTGGCATCCTATGACAGTTCCACGCTGGAATTCACTGAGCTACTGAGAGCGACCCATTCTTTCACAAATGTTTGTCAAAACAGTCTGCATGCCTAGGTGCTTGATTTTATACACATGTGGCCAGGCCAAGGGATTAGGACACGTGATTCTGATCATTTGGATGGGTGAGCAAATACTTTTGGTAATATAGTGTATGTCATGGGTGACCCTGATGAGTGGGGATATGAATACATATGAATACATATGTATATACTTGACTGAGGTCAGATCCTATCTGTCCTGTCTCGGGGAGAGTGAAAAAAAACAAAAAACTAGAACAGCATGCCTGCAGTTGGCCGCAGCGTTCTTGAAAAAGGGAGGAAAACAGTTTGCAGATATCCAGCCTTGTGTGGAAAGGAAAAACAACAATAAACCAAATATGTAAAAACCCTTGTAAAGCCAGAATCGGGTAGGATAAAACCCAGGAAATTAAGTGACAACGCTTCCCTGCTGAACCTGCACGCACTGGGTGTGCCTTAGTTTTTCTTCAATTACACGCTTCAAAAAGCTGGCCTCCATAGACAAATGAAAGAAAGTACTTATTGCACTACGTATATTGTTGTGTATATGAGAAACATTCTAAGTAGTTTTATTGTACTGCAAGTGTACACTTTCATTAATGTATTTATGGGCCAAAATCAAGCCAGATTTTAAACACTGGATCTTTAACAGCTCATGTTCTGCTTTTATCTTTGGATTTTTTTGGGCTGCCCCTGTCCTTTTAGCTTTGGCCTGTGTGTCGGAATATCTGCTATTAATAATAACAATCATAATCAACAACAACAACAACCTGAATCAGTGAAAGCAAACAGCCACAACGTGTTTGCAGTGTGTGTACAAATCTGGCCCTCAGACTCCAACATGGCCGATCCCATTCATTTCATTGTAGTTGCTCAGCCAGCGCAGATGCCAAAAATGGCATTAGTGGGTAGGTAGAGCATGTACCACTTCACCCCTCGTCGGTTTGGCGCAACGTCATATTGCCAGTCCGGTATCCAGTTCCTACAATACATCCTTGGGCTGACTATATGTGAATTAGACAAAGATGTCATGCACCTAAAACTAGATAAATCTCCTGGGCCAAACTTCCTAACTTTTACAAACGTTTTTGGTTTTCCTTCAGAAATACTCTTTTTGGGTCTTTAAAAGGGCCCTTGACCGCGTTATTAGTGAAAGTCAATCTGGATTTATGAATAACAGATCCATACATAATTAAAGCTGCAAGCAGCGTTTGCGGGACTGAGCCCACTACGCGCCAATGAAGTCCGCCACCTGCCAGTGCCCACCGATGACACCTGACACCTACCGACGCCTGCCAACGACCCCCGACACCTGTCAATGGCTACCGCTGACCCCCAACACCTGCCGATGACGCCCGAAACCTGCTGACGCCCCCTACACCTGCTGACCCCTCCCGTCGCCTGCCAAACCCTGGTGACCCCTGTTGACACCTTCCCTTGATGTTGCCGCCATTGAAACCCCTAAATAAGCTTTCTGCAGCGTGCGCGTACCTGTCTGATTCAGAGGCCTCATGAGACAAACAAGTGATTCATACTGTATTTGCAGCGCTGGAAAACAGTCACACGGATGTGGGTGGCTGCTTTTGCTTGTGTATGTGGTGCTGGCAAGCAGGTTCATTCCTCACTTTTGTGAAATGTTTCATTAGTCTGGATCAGTGTGGGAAATGTGATGAGTTTTGAAGCACATTTAGTGAGTGAAATGAAAACTGGAAGAAGCCTTATTAATCATATGTAAAGCAAATTACCTTTTCACTGATAAAACAACCTAATCTACAATTAATACAATTTAAAGTACTCCACAGGATCCACTACACCGGACAGCGGATGTTTCAGATGGGCATGACCGCCACTCAAACCTGCTCACACTGCACAGTTAATGTTCCAGATAATTACCTACACGCTGTATGGCATTGCACACCAGTAAATAAATTCTGGCACATGGTATGCAATGACCTATCAGCACAGATTGGTTACACCATCATAGCCACTCCTTTCTGTCTCTTAGGGGACCTCACTAATATCACCTCAGATAAGGCAGAATCTCGCATGCTGATCACCTCCTTATCTATCGCTAAGAAAACAATCCTCATAAACTGGAAAACAAAATAACACCTGCACATTGCACAATATAGGAACTTACACTTAGACCACACCTCCTTGGTAGGAATGTCTGCTTCGTCCTATAACTGATCGGCAAACAATCAATAGCTGAGGCTGCTGGTTGATGTGGACAGCCGTGGTCGTGCTGCTTCGGGCTGGGTGTGGCCTGGGTGGGGGGGTTGTTGGGCGTGGGGTGCTCGACCTGCTTTGCGGGTTGGTGGGGGGGACCACAGCTACGAGCAGCTGCGTTGACAATAGAGGTGGAGAACATGGTCCATTTGGACTCAATGTCTCCAACCTCCCCCAGGATCTGGGAGAAGTTCTCCTGGAGGTGGGAGTTGAAGATCGAACTGAACGGCTCAGCCAGACGTTCCCAACAGACCCTCACGATGTGCTTGGGCCTGCCGAGTCTCTCCGGCCTCCTCCCCAGCCACCAGGTAGTGATCAGTTGACTGTTCAGCCCCTCTCTTCACCTGAGTGACACATGGACAGAGGTCAGATGACAAACGACAAAGTCGATCATCAACCTCCAGCCTAGGGCGTCCTGATGCCAAGTGCACTGGTGGACACCCGTGTGCTCGAACATGGTGTTCGTTATGGACAAACTGCGACTAGCACAGAAGTCCAGCAACAGAACACCGCTCAGGTTCATATCAGGGAGACCGTTCCTCCCAATCACGCCTTCCAAGGTCTCACTGTTGTTGCCTACACGTGCGTTGAAGTCCCCCAGCAGAACAACAGCGTTCCCAATCGGAACACCATCCAGCACCCCTCCCAGAGACTCCAAGAAGGCTGGGTACTCTGCACTGGTTTTCGGGCCATAGGCCAAAATCACAGTGACACCTGACACCTACCGACGCCTGCCAACGACCCCCGACACCTGTCAATGGCTATGACCTGTCCCTACATTGCGGCTGAGCTGTTGCTTACCACGGGCAACGCCAGAGAAATGGAGAGTCCAGCCCCTCTCAAGGAGCTGGGTTCCAGAGCCCATGCTGTGTGTGGAATTGAGCCTGACTATATCTAGCCGGTATCTCTTAACCTCCTGCACAAGCTCAAGCTCCTTCGGCCCCGTGAGGTGATATTCCATGTCCCTAGAGCCAAAGGCTGTTTCTGAGGCCCGGGTCGTCGAGTGCCTCGATCCCGACTGCCGCTCGAACTACATTGCACCCGACCCCTACTGCTCCCACTGCGGGTGGTGAGCGCACAGGAGGTTGGACCCACATTGCTCCTTCGGGCTGGGCCCTGTGGGCAATGACCCGGCCGCCAGGCGCTCGCATGCCAGCCCCAACCCAGGCCTGGCTCCAGGGTGTGGCCCCGGCTGCACCATCAGGCCTGGCTCCAGGGTGTGGCCCCGGCTGCACCATATCGAGCAACGTCATGGTCCTTGTTCTATTGTCCATCATAGGGGTTTTTGAACTGCTTTTGGTCTGTCCTGTCACCTTGGACCTGTTTGCCTTGGGAGACCCTACCAGGGGCAGACAACATAGCTCCAAGGATCACTTGGGCACTCAAACTCCCCCACTGCAATAAGGAGGCAGTGTCTCTAATGCGCAATACTTTTTACTTTTACTTGAGTATTAGTATTAGTAGTCTGTGAAGAAGAAACGCTACTCTTACTCCGCTACATTGCACTGCACGGGTCGTTACTTCTTTTTATCCAAGAAATTCTACATATTTTTATTTTGCCATTTCGTCACATGACCAAACACAAAATTCTTAGCGACTATGTGCCCACCTATGGCGCATACGTGGGTAGCTGACAGAAAGAAGAAGTAATACACATGAAAAATGGCAGAACCAACAACGGTCTGCGCTACTGAGGAGGAGGAGAAGGAGGAACACCAGTGGCCTCATATTCAAAGCATGTCTAGCTTCCACAAGTTGCAAAAGAACAGCTCAAAACAACCCTATCAGCTTATGATGCTGTAGCTCTTCACTGTACTCATGGACCATGTCCATTGTCCCGATAACGTGTGCAGCCAGTGTCAAAGGAAAAATCCTTGTTGTTGTAGGTGAAGCGGAGGGTCGCCGGGTATTGGATCCTAGCCTGACATTCTTGGAGATCAGCTTTTGGCACAGCTCGTTGAAGCTCCTCCGTTGCTGCAGGACCTTTTACGAATGGAGATCCTGGTTCCTTCGTATTTGAGTTTCTGTTTCACACCAAGTGCTTGTATCTTCATTTTATCCGCTGGGTAATGAAACTTCATGATGACTACGCGGGGCATGTTGATTGAGACTTCTGTGGCACCTGTCCAGCCGGATCTTGCCTTTCTTGGTTTCCATGTGGAGGAGTTTGGGCAGATATTATCCCTCTGGGATCTTGCCCCCGGGTCATCCATGCGATTAGTAAGGGCAGCGAGTTTATTTTCCGTGTCTGCTAGCCTGCACTCCAAATCAGCAATGTTGTCTTCAGCACTAGAAATGCAGTTTTCCGCCTCCTCAATACACAGTGCTTCACTCTCCAGCATGATATCTAATTTGTTGGAAAAAATGGTGGCCGCAACTATCTAGCTTTGATCCTCTCAGTATGACGTCGTCACCAGAACCCTGTGTTGAAATAGGATAAGCCAGAGCAGGAGGAGTGGAATGAATGAGGCTATTTTTCTAACATTTTTGTATTTTAAAAGTACAAAAAAATTAAATAAATCTGTGTTCTGTGGATGTATGTGTTATACGAATTTCTCTTTCCCCCGTTTCCCTGACGCAGAGTTTTTCAAACTTTTTTGAGCCACGGCACTTTTTCTTTTTCATTGAAAAGGGTAAAAGGTAAAAGTTTAAAGTAGTAAAAGTAAGGGGGAAAGAAAAACAAAAAAATTGACTGTGTTTAAATGGGGAGGAAAGCGAGAGCAGGAGTGGAATGAATAAGGTTGATTTTCTACATTTTTGTATTTTAGAAGTACAAAGAAAAAAAAAAATCAGTGTTACGTGGATGTATGTGTTGTACGAATTTCTCTTTCCCCCTGAGTTTTTCAAACTTTTTTGAGCCATGACACTTTTTTTTTTTTTTTTTTTTTTTTATATTGAAAAAGGTCCTATGGCACACCACAGACAAAAAATATTATAAAATGACACGTTTTAGCCTAATAATGACAATATAGTCTCTTAATTTATTTCCACTCACTCAGTGAGTGGTTGGAAACCTGTTTAGGAGCTCACAAAGCTGATATCGCGGGTTGGGAGAGATTGATGGACGCAACGCGGCTTAAATTCCTTTTTAAGCACAATCGCTTAAAAAGGAATTTTTGTTGGACTAATTCAGTGAAATTGGATAATTTTTCATTGTACACCTGACATTATCTCATGGCGCACTCGTGTGCTACAACACAGTGGCTGAAAAACACTGGACCGTATCCTGGCAAAGGAGTATGAAGTTGTTTGCTTCAACAGCTTTTGTACTGTAAAGCTGTAATTCACTTCAGCACAATTGGAAAGTGCTAAGGGCAAGTCTCAGTCTGTCCTGCCAAGAAACTCCCCAGAGACAAAAAGGCGTTACTTCCAGCAGCAAATCAAGGTCAAACAACAATGTGCTGAAATCCAAAGGAAAACTGGAGCTGGGGCCTGGAGTAAAAGTGGACTGTTTACACCATTTATTTACACCATTGATTAATCTACAGCTTATGTCCTCTAAAGATCTAAAATCATACCAAATTCCCTTTAGCTAAGTTAGAAAAGCATGACTTCTCTAACTGCAAACGCATCCCCCATACAGAAATTATTATTATATTACCAGTAGACCAAGGTCAAAAAACAAATGTGTTGAAATCAAAAGGAAAGTGAGAGTAGAAGTGGACTGCAACGTTGCTTTTACACCATTGATTTTCCAGCTATTGTACTTGGAAGATAAAAAAGTTCAAATTTTTTACCTCTGACGCTTGTCATGCTTTACAAAAAGTGTGCACTGATACAGGCAGTTCTGAAAAAAGCCCCTTTGTGATGTCACAAACAGCAATGATGGCTCGTTGAATACCTCCCCCTATCCTGGTGTTTGCTCCACCGTCTGATGCCTCCTCATTCTTGTTTTTGTCCTCATCCTTTTTTCTTTTTTTTTTTTAGTCATAGGTGTAAACAGCGGGCTAATGTTGTGGTTTCCTTGAGCTCTTGAGAACTTTTTGTCATTTTAAATGGTGTGAAGCTACTGGATCGAGATTAAAAAAAAAAAAACCTTGAGCTCTGAACATTAGTGTAATGTGAGATGTTTTAGTAGTCATGGATAAAAGTTGAAAGTCATTCCTTTGCAATCTTAAAATATCTGAGCCATAAAATCATCTCTATCATCTTCAGATGATGACAAAGTGAGATGTTGCATCAGTGAGAACAAGCGGCTGCTCGCTGCTGTCAAAGTTACACATGCCAGTTTAGCGAATGCTGCTGAGGCTGACACTAAAGGCTGATGCAACCCAGTGTGAATTCTGCTTGAGAAGTTCTGGAAATCTTCCGGTCTTGTGACTTTAGACCCATTTGATTTCTGTGTGAATCTGGGCAGAGCCGTAACCGATGAGGCTCAGCCGTCGCAAACTACTATTAAATGTTTTCTGGTTGATGGATGTTTGGCAGATGCGAAACATAGCAAAACAAACAAACAAAAAAAACAAAAAAAACAATTAAAAACAAACAAAAACAGTGTGCATTTTATTTGGAAAGAGGAAACGCTGCAAATCGAGAAACATTTTACCCAGCAGGGGAAATTTAAGTTATAACGATATGACAATATAATAATAAAATACATTCTTGTAAATCTTTAGTCTCTTTCACTGCACTGCACGTGCATGTTTCGTGGAATGATTAAAAACAAAAAAAACCCATCTTGAATTGCATTTAAAAATTTGTTTCCACATTTCACATCTGCCTTCTGATAAATTACAAAAATGCTTTGGTTTCCCTACAAAGCAGCTGAAGGATGCGCAAGGCGCATACATGTATGTCTGAGTCGAGGGAGTGGGGAGTGGGGGTGGATAGAGAGGGAGGCACAGATGTGATGATAACCTCAAGTCCCAGTCAATGTGTTTGCACAAGCATGTGTGTTTAACTCCGCACGAGATCACTGGCCCACAAACCAGGGCAGGAAGAACAGCCAACGCTGATCTCAGACCAGCTCCGTCGCCAGTTTTTGTCCAACAGTGCCCCCTTCAGGAGCACTTTGAGACTGGCTCAAACAAACGGCATGCTCGGGACTGAACAGTGAAGTTTTTTTAATGTTTCCGATTATTATTATTATTGTTCTTTACCTAATGCGTTTTTCATCCCAATTTCGACCCCTTTAACCTCGTTCAATTTTAACAAAATATGGCATGTACATCAGGACCGGTGACAGAAAAAGGACAATTTGAGCCTGTTTGCAGATACAGTATGTGCAAAAAATTAAACAATTTTTAAACATCTTTTCCAAAATCGCAAATGATTTCAGCGTGCCATACATACCCAAGAATAGCCACACGTGCATGTGATCCTCGGCTACATTTGAAACACTCTGTCCGAGTTTCTATCTTCAACAGAAAATGCACAATTTGACTTAGTGTGGCAATATGAAGGAGCAGTGGTGGGGGTGGGGGGAGAAGATAATATTGATGCAATTACAGAATGTAAGGAGGGTTATTGTTAAGGAGTAGGGATATGGAATGACAACGCCACCTCAAGTTGTTTTTGAGGAATCAAAAAAAATGGAAGGCACACAGGTTTTGTTGACCAATAAGCTGAGACGTGGTTTACAAAAAAAGACCAGAAGGCTTTATTATAATTTAAAGAAAGTGCACCTAAAAAGGGAAATCCCGGCAGTTACGGATTGGAATCAACGAAACCCAAAAAAAGAAAACAACAAATTTATACGTAAGCTATCAATACAAAGAAACAGGAGAGGAAGCACCGTTCAAAAAACAAACAACTTACTAACAAGGGGGAACAATTAAACAACAACAAAAGAACGAATATCAAAACAAATGGACAAATCAAATTCTCAAACTCAAAAAGGGGAAAGGATCTTCAAAATAAAAGGGGCCAACGATTCAAACAAGGGGAAGAGACTGGTCAAAACAAAGGCAGGACGGGCTGACAACACCACACACGGCGGGGCAACAGAAACAAAATGACTCACGGAAGGTAATGATGCTGTTCAGGGCTGAGGCCATCTACATCTAGCAGGAGCAGGTTGGATGGGGACGGAAGCCCAGGGGAGTCACCCCATTCACACATGCAGAAGCAAACCGTGACGCTCGCATCCCAGTGGGCAGTCAGACTTGGGTGGTGACGACACAGCAAACTAAAACAAAAAGGGAGACCACCACCCGTCCACACCTGTCGACCTCAGCCTCTGAATAACAAAAAGAAACACAATTAGGAGAGATCAGGGATGCGTATTCAGAATTCATATTTGTACCCACGCACACACACAGGGTTAGGTATACATCCAATTAAACAAAAATACACAATTTAACAATGCAAAAAAATTAAAAAATAAATAAACAACCAAAACAAACAAAACGAAAAGAAATGGTTAGGTGGTCACTACGCGTCGACTGTCATGAGCAGAACGGCTTCATAATTAGGATCTTAAATAATGACGGGATCCAACAACTTTCCGCATCAGCAAAGCAGCAGCAAATTTGACTGTTTTTAAGGGCTGTCAGTACAGCGGCAAAGCCATCATTCCAGGCGGTATCTACAAAAACAAACAAACAATGCCATTAACGTGGTTTGATCAGCTGTTAGATGCTAGTGACGAAACTCAACAATAAAATACTCACCGGGAGTTGTACAAGGCGGCACATGCTGAAAGAGCGACGACGCGCTACATGCCAACCCTAAAAACAAACCATACAATCTAAAAACAAGTACCCCAAAACAATTAAAAACAAAGTCGGCAGAGGCAACCATACCTGAGGCAGACGTGAACGGGCGCAAGGAAACGTGACCACGGCAGCAGAAATGACGTGGTGTCAAAGTGTAGTGAATACCAACTGTTTCAACCCCTCCATTTATAGCATGGCAACCCCCCAATCATTGGCTAACGGGCCAGGCAATCAGTTGTTAGGGCGTGACTATGATGAGACATTTGGTATAATATTCATCTTTACAGTATTTGTTCTCCCTATGTGAGAGAGAGGCAGGATAGACCACCTTTTAATATCTTGTTTGTGCTGTTCCAGTAAGGGAATAAGATTACATTTAAATAAACTAATATAATTTGGTAACTTTTACACCCAAATATGTGAAGGACTCAGTGGACATATTAAATGGCAGATTTGGATATTCTCTAGCATTACTACTAATGGGAAAATATTCACTTTTATTGAAATTAAGTTTGTATCCGGATATGTTTCCAAATTCTAGTAAGATTCTGAGGATTTCAGGAGTAGATATAATAGGGTTGGTGACAAATAGTAATAAATCATCTGCATGAAGCGTGGGATATCTTGTATTCTAATATTACTTCTGAGAGCAAAAGCAAAGGGCTCGATAGCGAAGACAAAAAAAAAATGGACTAACTGGATTTCCTTGTTTTGTCCCTCTATGAAGAGAGAAGTACTCAGATGAGATACCGTTGGTATAAAAAGAGGCAGTTGGATCAGTGTAGATGAGCTTTATGAAACTAGGGCCAAAACCAAATCTGCTGAGTGTATAAAAAACGTAATTCCATTCGACCCGATCAAACACCTTCTCGGCATCGAGCGATATTACTGATTCTTGGGTGCTAGGTTCTGTATAAATGATATTAAAAAGTCGTCTCAGGTTAAAAAAGGATAATCTACCCTGGACGAATCCAGTCTGGTCCTCTGAGAAGAGAAGAGGGGCAAGTTTATTTGATTTTTTTTATTTTTTTTTTTATATAAAAATCAGTTGGAAACCTATCCGGGCTGGGGCTTTTCCACTTTGAAGGGACATTATTCCATTATTAATTTCCTCTAGTGTCAGATCTTGTTCCAATTACTCTTTAGAGTCAATTGTAGGGATGTTTAGATTAGAAAAAAAAATTATACATTTTTTATGATCCGATGTTATGTCTGAGGAATATAAATTGGAATAGAACTCTTTAAGCCATTGTTAATAAACTGATGATCTTGCTTGCTCCGGGGGCCCAGTTGGTTCTCTCTGATTGTATAAAGTGCTTTGAGACGCCTTTGGTTGTGATTTAGCACAGTACAAATAAAGTTTTGATTATTATTATGATCTTCTGTTAAGGAGCCATCAGGTAGCATAATTTGCAAAATATTACTGGATACTGCTTTTTGACAAAGTTGGCTAGCTAATAGTTTGGAAGGTCAAAGAGTCTACTACGAGATTTGAGGAGGAGCTTCACCGCTTGTGCAGTGGTTAATAGATCAATATCAGTTCGTATACTTACTCTTCTTCTAATCAGATCAGGGGTTAGAGAGGGGTACCGGAGAGTCATCTTAATTTCCAAAGATAGATCGATCATCAGTCTTTCTATACTTCATTTTCCTAACATGGGCAGAGCAAGAAATTATCTACCCTCTATGATACGCTTTAAGAGTTTCCAAGATGTCAGGGTGGGACTCAAGGCAGGACTCAGACGCAGAGGGTAGTGAGAGGCAAAGATTTTTATTGTACCCAACACGCGATACACCTCTAGACCAAGTAATCAAAATAACCAGGCTGTGAAACTCCTAGAGTACCTAATCTAGAAAACAAAAAGGGCAAGATATAAGTTGCTCGAGGGATAAAGGGCTGAGCATGGGAAAAAACAAGGGATAAACTAAAAATCACTCCAAAGGAGGAAAACGGGGCAAGCTACATAACTAAAGGATAAACCAAGACTAAAACGGATCGAAACCAAAAGCGCTCACTGGGAGGAATGCAAAAGGGCCAATAAAGTAGAAACAAATAACAGAATCTCAGAAACAATTAACTAAACTTTGACCAAGAACAAAAAATTTATCAAGAACAAAAAATCACTCATCTTCGCGGCTGAACCGGCTTACTGTGCGTTTTTCTTGGGCTGTGGCAGGGCACTGGGCATGACGACACAAGACACTCTGGCACAAGACAAGGGAGACACAGACTATTTAAACACATGAGGTGATTAGGCACAGGTGGAGACAATGGGTAATTGGGTCAGACGCACAGGTGGCACATGAGGAGGGGGAAGTGATCTGAAACGAGAGGACGGTTAGTAAAGATGTCAAAATAAAACAGGAAATGACGAGACGACAACAAGACAAGACGCAACCTTACAAAGTCTGAATCAGCCAGCAGAAGTGTATCAAGCTGCCGGGTCCATTTTGTCCTCTGGATTGGGAGATTTACTTTTAAACTCATCGGGGGGTGATCAGAAATAATAATTGGTTCATATTTACAATCTGTGATATTACTCAGCAGATAGGGGTCAACGAAAAAAATCTATCCTGGAAAATGATTTGTGTACATTAGAGTAATATGAATACTCCCTCTTAGTGGGATGATTTAATCTCCATGGGTCTGCAAGTTTATGTATATCTATGAATGACTGGACTATTTGTGTGGATTTAGACGGTCTTAGTACAGAGTGAGAAGAACGAATAATCCCCAGACATGATCAAGAGATGACTGTCCATATTAGCGATGGTGCTTGTATCTTTTTGAAAAAAATCTCATCGTCGAAGTTTGGGCAATAGATATTAACCAATACTAAGCAAAGTTGAAACAACTCTCCCACAATCATCACATATCTGCCATTTGGGTCCAAGATAGTTTTTGACACAAGAAAGGGAATTCTTTTGCGAACAACAATAGCTACTTCTGTACTTTTACAGTTAAATTGTGAGTGAAACATTTGCCCCACCCACTCTTTGTGAACTTTTAACTGGTCTTGATTTAAAAGGTGAGTTTCCTGTATGGATAGTAGAGGCCAAGCTGGATCTCTGCAGCATGGTGCTTCTTTTTGGACTCGCAGAAGGCTGCGCGTCGTTGGTTGACATCCGGGCTGTAGTCAGGAAAAATGTGAACTCTTGTTCCGTTGTAAGAGAGCGGGCTCTTCTGTCTGGCGAGACATAGGATCAACTCTTTAGTTTGAAAGTGACGAAGCTTGACAATGAGCGGTCGTGATTTATTGTCGCCATCTGCTGATTTTGGGGCCAAACTTCTAATGGGCTCTGTCCACCGATAGTGGCTGCTCAAAACTGTCTTCCCCAAGCACATCCATGAGTAGTTTGGTGATGAATTCTGACGGTCTTGGGCCCTCTGCATTTTCTATATGTCGTCTAGATACGCTACCTTCTCCTTCAAGACGTAATTTTCTTTAGCCAGCAAAGTTTGGGAAGTTTCCACGCTGCACAGTCTTTTGTCGAACTCGTTCATTCCATCCTCCATGTTAGTAATTCGTTGGCCATACACATTCAGTGTTTCATGTAGAGATTCGATAGATGCCCGGTTTTCCTCCCGAAATGAGTCAATAGAGGATTGTACGGCAGTGACTGCTTTCGCCAGCGCTTGCATGTTGCAAGCAAAGTTAGCATTTTCATTTGTTTCATTGCTAGTGCTAGTCCGGGTTGCCTCTCCCGTACTGTAGTTTGGCCTGTTTGGGAGGCATTTGTCCGCTTATAATGTAATAAAATCACTAAGGAAATATTTTCAACAAAGTTTGAGCGGTTAAAAGGTCCTAAATATATAAATTTAATAGATTTCTGCAGGAGCCGAGGAAGGCACGTCTACTCACTACTTATGCTCTGATGCTCTCCAATACCCCTCTTTTTGACCCTTTGACCTTATTCAAATTTGACAAAATTCGGCAAGCACATCAGGACAAATGAACAATTTTTTTTAATGCAAAAATGACAACTCACCCAGAGGCAGGGTCAATAGGACTCGGAGGCGTCTGAAGAGTGAGCAGGCATCTGAAGCGGTCGGGAGGCATCGGAAGGGGAGTCAGGCATCGGGAGGGGAGTCAGGCATCGGGAGGGGTCGGCATGTGTCGGGGGATGGAGGCGGGTATTCGGGGGTGTCGGCAGAGGATGGCAGAGGTCGGCAGGCATAGGCAGGGGTTTGCAGGATTCTGAAGGGGTCAGGGTGCGTCGGAAGCGTCGGCTGTCAGAGGGGGCGGGGGTGGTGGCGGTCACGGGCAGAATGCTCAGCCCCATCAACGCTGCTTGCAGCTTTAATTTATATCTACTTTATATTTCTTACTCTCTTTACATTTGGTTTCCAAAGACACCCGCAGAATAAACACTACAATGGCATTTTTCTATGGCTGTGTTCTCTATATGATGTGTGTGTGTGTGTGTGTCTATGTGTGTGTTTTTAACTCTTTTTTGACCATTTTCTTTATTTTTATTTAATTCTCATGAAATATGTTGTTGTGTCGTTTGTTGGCTTCATGTTTGATCTGATGGCCACAACGTTTGCCTGTTGGGATTTAGTAAAGTCTTCTCAGTGGTGCAGTTTCCGGTGCAGTCAGAGGAATTAACGCTTGTCTCAGGAGCTGACAGCTAACTATCTCGTCAACTTTGTCTGTGTCAGTTGTTCAATCAACGACCTTGATGGGCCACAGCAGACGCCACCAACTATTTCTGTGAATTATATGTCATTTGCTTTTTTTTTTTTTCATTGACTGACGTACATATGTTGAAACAAACAGGCGTGAAGACAGTTTATTAAAGGCTTTTTGTAAAAAACAACGAAAATAAACAAATATAAAATATAAAAAGATAATAAACAAAAAGATTGTCTTGGAATTTGGGAGGAGTGGGGTGGATAACTTTAGTGAACACTAAACTAAATAGAAGTCTTGATGTTTTGGTGCTTCCTCGGATTCAACCAGCATCTGTTTTTAATGTGTGTGTGTGTGTGTGTGTGTGTGTGTGTGTGTGTGTGTGTGCACTGGCGGAGCGTCGGGGGGCCCATCGCCAAGGCAGTAGGACCCGCCTCCTGGCGGAGCCTGCTCCCTCGCGCAACTGACATTCATGGCAGCTATCTTACCCTCTTGCACGGGGGTGCGACACATGCACTGTGCTGTTGCCAGGACCGAACCACTCCATGCAGATACGGGGTTGGACTGTCACCTACCATTTGAATTGATACGGAATGGGATTTGTCCCTTACTTCTGAGTTGTCTTGAACCTAACTTTATTTTCGACAGAATCTTACGTTTGTTTCCAGAGAGTTTGAGTTCAAAACCGTAATCTACGTCCCTGCAACCAATACCATTGCGCTACCCATTCACAACAACTGCATCCTGGCTGTCTAACTTGCATAGAGTAAGCTATGAATCAGCATTGCTTGTTTGTCTTTCCAGCAGCAAACGAAAATAGCAGAGGCTCCTCTCGCTTATGAGGAGTGAGCTCTTGTTCACTCTCAACTTTAAGCAGTCCTGTTCGTAGTTCTACTGCATTGTTTTGAATGAGAAACAGCTACTCAGTGCTACAAGAAGTGAGAAGAAATACTCAGTGAAAGTAACACAGTGAAAAAAGGGAGGACTTTAAAAAATTGACATGTGACACCCGACATGAAGTCATGTGGGGTGGCACAAGCAGCATCACTAGTTGTACCTATTCCCCCCCCCCCAAAGATTTTAATACAATTTAAACATTCAGCTTATCAATGTACCAATTGCCAATGTCTATTGGTAACAAAGCAGTTCAAACTATTTCAACCAAATACTTTTTTGAAACCCTATTTTAAGTTATGATTTAACACTACTGGTGAGCCATTGGCCTGTGATGGTCATGGCCCCAAGCACTGTGGGAAGCCTCCTTTATTTTTCTGAGTGAAAGTTGGGAACACTAATCGTGGTCGGGGAGCCGTTGCAGCAGCAGTGATGATAGGGGCACAGCAGCTACTAGCTGATCCAGAGGAGAGCCAGACCTGACGCTTCACCAGCTGTCCCCCTCCTTACCTGCAGCGCTGAAAGGTGAGGAGGACGCTGGAAAGTTCGCGGAGCGTCAGGCTTGCTGAGTACCCTGCAAGTAGTGGGTAATTCAAGCCTACAATATGTTCTGCTGTTATCTTCACACTCACAGGTAACATGATATGAACATGAACATTTGCAAGTGGATCCCTTATATAATATCTCAAATATTTTAGGGGAACGAGGGAGGGGGGTGAGGGGCGTCGTGTAGCCCCGCCCCCGTTCTCTGACTTGTTCCGGCGCTGTGTGTGTGTGTGTGTGTGTGTGTGTGTGTGTGTGTGTGTGTGTGTGTGTAACCTGGCAAAAGGGAAAAACATTACAGAAGCAGAGTGGAGGAGTGGTTGCAGCATGGGTCATCAGTGAAAAAACAAACACTTGTAGTCCATGCTGTGCTCATGTTGATGAAATAAAAGAATCTGCAGGCAAATATCGAACTCCATGTTGCCCACCAGAGCGTAGCCACGCACATTGGTTAAATATGTTAAAAAAAATAAAAAAAAAGTTTTATTAAAGATGAACTTTTTATTTTATTTTTTATTTTTTTATTTTTTTTTATTTATTTATTTTTTAAACAGATGCACCGATACCAATGTTTAGTACTGGTATTGATACCGGGGTGGAATACTCTACCCGGACTCGTAAATAGCATGCCGATACCACAACAACAATACCAGTTGTATATTTATGTATATGACCATTTTTTGTTAAAATTGTGTTTGTAGTACAGTGAAACTTGTGACAGTCAACCCATGTTCTAGAAAAACATTCTGAGGAATGTTGTTCAAATAACCGAACATCCGTTGAAAGAAATTTCAAAGTAATTCTATAACGTGGTTTTATTAAGTACACATTATCGGTATTGGTGAGTACTCAGATGCAAGTGCTCTACTCATTCTGTAAAAAAGTGGTATCTGTGCATTTTTAATTGAGTGAATGTCAACATTCCAATGAGACCTCCTTCCAAACAGCTCCTGCTCCCGAGCACACTTCTGAGGCGCGAACAGTGTCTTTAGATAAGATGATCCTTCATCCACTCAACAGCGCACTGATTAATTCCAGGTTAGTATAGTATAGTATAGTATAGTATAGTATAGTATAGCCTTTAACGCCCTACCCCCTGGTGGCAAGGTGAGGTACTGCCTCCCCTGACTGCACGTCACTGGTATAAACTTTGGAGCTCCCACTGTTATCTTTGCGCTGTTCCACTCTGCCTTGGGAAGCATCATCAAGTACACACAAATAATGCAGCGATAACAATGTGTATCACAAAATGTGTCCTTGTTCTCTTCCCCCCTCAAAGAGAAACTAGAAGAATGTCAGGGGCGTTGCTCAAACCCAGATTTTATTTATTTATTTATTTATTTTTTTGTGGCACGGTGCTGCTCAAGGTTGCAGCATCAGATGATAACAGCCAACGGCTGCTTTTGTGCTGACTTCACATGGTGATAATAATGAAGGGGTAGTCATGCATATGAAATTCAAACTCAAACTCATTTGACATTTTAAATGCTGTGACGTATGATCTATGCTCGTGTTTCTTCTTGGGAACACATTTATACTTGAAAGGTTCCACATTACGCAAAATTTAATACAATGCAAATTTATTGAGACGGGTAGCCCCGTGAGATGCACCATCTCGTTTTCAAGGGGGTCCAGCATAAAACATACAACACAATACAAAACGGTCACACACGACATACATAAGGCTTTTACACTAACCAACCCACACTTCAGTGCCCAAGACCCACTGTACCCAGTAAAAGTAGATACCACAGTAAATTTCATAAAAGCATTTCTATGATGATGATAATAATAATAATAATAATAATAATAATAATAATAATAATAATAATAATAATAATAATAATAATTGTTGTCATTATCGATGTGTGTGTTACACAGAGTCGGTTGTAAATACATTGTATTTAGGATATCTCAACAAAAAGACAATACCACTAGAAGCAACTGCATGGTGTTGAGAAGTGAGAATAGTGAGCTTTTAAACAGGCGTCTGGTTGTCTGATGGGGCTTTGCACTTGCTACATGCTTGCCTGCATGCTTTACTGTTTTTGTTTGATTCACTTTTCAGGAAGAGTTTGTTAAAACCTTCAGCTGTGGAAAACAGCCTTTTGCACGCCAGACATATCGTTGGGAGTTATTTTCCTTTGAGTCACTTTTTATCTGATGTCAGCTGTATCTGAGGAGTGGCTGCTGCTGCTGCTGCTGCTGCTGCCCACTCCTGGTAGCTGGGAGGAGCTTACTGTGCTTGTTGATAGCGGGTCTGTGGCTAAACTTAGCTTTGGTTTACTCCTACGCATTCTGAGTGCGTCCTGTTTGGCAAGAAATGTAAACGAGGTGAAAGACAAGTGGCAGTAGAAGATGACAGATTCAAAAGGATAACTTTTGCTTTTGACACGTTTGCTCAATGCATGTATTTTAAAAAGCAAAAAACAGCCTTTGCTGCAGAAAGGAAGCTCACTTTGAAGCTTTAAACCAGGCAGGATGTGAAAAATACCAAAGGTGGGGCCCTCAGAATGACATGACACTGGTGCACAGCAACGATGACATGCACAGATTTTTAAAGAAATGAAAGTAAGACAGAGGAAACTGAAAGATCAAAAGGTGTAAATTCCACGCATTGGGGAGAAATCTTGGAAAGATTAGGGAGGTGTTGCAGAGAGCTGAACAACAGTGAATAGCTTGATGGAAATACTGTTAGCTGTTAATGTAGTTACCAGCTTGGCACCAAATTCAATCAATGGGAAGAATGGGAAGAAATGGAAATAGGAGCAGGTAGCTGGTTTTTGGCTGTGGCCTGTCATACACAAGAAAATTGGGAGCACAAGGCAAGAGTTAATGACAGATGGTGGAGGAGGTGTCAGATCAGGCAGGTCAGTTAAAGCAAGTTAGTGTGTTTGGAAGGGAGGAAATGGTCACAGAACATGTGCCCCTTCCAAAACTAATGAGGGACTGAATTATGACTTCAAGTACAAAGTTGAGGTCATTGTAAAGGTATGGAATAAGCATGCACGACTGTGACCAGTGGTGGGAAATAACAAAGTAGAAATTCTTTGTTACCATACTATAATATATAATATACAAGTAGATGTTTCAGGTATCTAC
Source organism: Nelusetta ayraudi (assembly GCF_046127955.1). Taxonomy (NCBI): domain Eukaryota; kingdom Metazoa; phylum Chordata; class Actinopteri; order Tetraodontiformes; family Monacanthidae; genus Nelusetta; species Nelusetta ayraudi. The sequence continues at coordinate 4,149,243 of NW_027466098.1, forward strand.
ACTTGAGTATTTCTTTTTCTGACTACTTTTTACTTTTATCCCCTAAATTTGTACACAAATGTATGTACTTCCTACGTCTTGCATTGGAAAAAAAAATGCTTGTTAACTTTGTGTTAAAAAGATACAAATATTCTTCACAGTATTTTATTTATTTATTAGAGTTGTTGTTGCTTGAAGTAGAGCTACAGTACTTGAATTCTGTTGTTGTGTAGTTCAATATAAAAGTGGATTGTATTTTAGAGGGAGATTATTTTAGAGGACCTTTGCTTTGAGGTCACTTCAGTACGTTTTCGGCACAAAGAAAAATACAAATGTAGAAAATAAAATTGGTCATTGTTATTAAAAAGTGTAGAAATCCAATAATGGCTCACTGATCAGAACTATAACTGATTCCAATTAGGTTGTGCTGTAGTTGAAAAAGAAAAAAATTAACTATTGAAAGTACCAAAGCTGTTAAAAAATGGTCCAGATGCTCATGCGAGACCTCGGGTTAGTTCAGTCCAGATTATTCTGTCACAACTTTTGTGACATTACAAAGGGTGCTGATACATCACGGATAACACCAACAAATCAAAAAGTATTTTGGGGGGCTTGAGATGTATTTGAGATGTAACAAATAATCAGGCTCATGCCATATTAGAGAAATAGAATTTCATTAAAAGAAAAAGAAAAAGAAACCCTGACAATCCTGGTCAGTGGATGGCAGCTAATAGCAAAACCATAACTAAAAAATTTCGCCATCTGCTGGTAGTTTCATAGCGACAAAAATTACATTTAGATTTTTTTTTAATATACAGTAAGTATATACAGAAAACTAAAAAGCAAGATATTTACATATTAAACATCTGAATTTACATGTGCTACATGCTCTGCTATAAATAAGTTTCTATTGCATCTAAATGAGAATGCAATTGTACAGCCTGATGGCTGCAAGCAGGAATGACCTGCTGTAGCGCTCCATCTTGCACTGAGGGTGCAGCAGCCTCGAGCTGAAGGAGCTGCTCGGGCTCTCCACAGTGTGGTGCAGGCGGTGGGTGGTGTTGTCCATGATGGACGTCAGCTTGGCCAACATCCTTCTGTCCGCCACCTCCTGGATGGAGTCCAATGGACAGTCCAGGACAGAGCTGGCTCTCCTCACCAGTTTCTCCAGTTTCCTCCTGTCCCTGTCCGTGACTCCACTCCCCCAGCACACGATGGCATAGCATACTGCAGAGGCCACCACAGTGTCATAGAGAGTCCAGAGAAGGACCCTGCTGGCCCACGAAGGACCTCAGTCTCCTCAGCAGGTGGAGGCGACTCTGGCCCTTCTTATAGATCGCCGTGGTATTTGAGGACCAGTCCAGTTTATTGTTCATATGAACACCCAGGTACTTGAATGAGTCCACTATCTCAATGTCCGAGCCCTGGATGTTCACGGCTGTGTGTATTTGAGTGGTTCGACGGAAATCCACCACAAGCTCATTTGTCTTGTTCGTGTTGTTCGTGTTGTGGTTCTGCTCACACCAGTCCACGAATCCCAAGACGACTCCTCTGTACTCCTGCTCGTACCCCCTTGCACAGTCCCTGAGCAACCTGGAGCTGATGGCATCGGGGCCTGTGGCTTTCCTCGCCTTAGTCCTCCTAAACTCCCACCTCACTTGGTCCTTGGTGATCCTCAGCTGGGAGGGGGGTGACTGGGGTGAGTCCAAGGGTTGAGTTGGGGGTTGTACAGAGGAGGTATGAGAGTGGTGGTAGTGTACGGGGAGCTGAGGTGTGAAAGGCTGCAGATGCAGCTGGGGGGAGGAGAAGGAGGAGAGGCATGAAGAAGCAGGGCAGTTGGTGGGGGATGGTAGGGGGACAGAGTCCAACCTATTAAAAAACTGGTTCAACTGGTTTGCCCAGTCCTGATCCCCGGTGGTGACGACCTGTCGTTCCACACCCTCGCCATGGCCGGAGATGTGATTCAGGCCTCTCCACACCTCCCTGGCATTGTTCTTCTCCAGGTGTTTCTGCAGCCTCTCTTTGTACACCTTTTTACACCTCCTGACGGTGTACTTGAGTTCACGCTGTATTGTCTTTAGCTCCTCTTTGTCTCCTGAAAAGAAGGCCCTCTTCTTCTTATTCAGCAGAGCCTTCAGATCGTGAGTCACCCACGGTTTGTTGTTCGGGAAAAACTGGACCCTTTTGGATGGTACGGTATTTTCCACACAGAAATGAATATAATCAGTGATGCAGTGGGTCAGACTGTTGATGTCCTCCCCATGCGACTTGCATAGAATGTCCCAGTCCGTTGACTCAAAGCAGTCCCACAGCCGTTCACATGCCTCATCAGACCAGATCTGTAGTCTTCTCTTGCACAGTCTGCTGCTGCAACACCGGGGTGTAAACAGGCTGCAAACGGATGAGGTTGTGGTCTGAGCGGCTGAGAGGGGGCAGGGGTGTGGAGGTGTACACATTTTTGATGTTTGCATACAATAAGTCCAGAGTTTTATTGTAACTAGATTTGTATGCATGTGTCTTAAATGTTTAAAGTTTTACTAAAGAGCGTTATTCCAATTTTTACTTGAATAATGTGTTTCATCTAACCTTTGTCTCACTGAATCTGCGGGTACTTCCTCTCAAAAAAATCTATTTATGACAAAAATGAAATAACTTCACTTAGACTGCCAGCAGATGGCAATGTGGTCTAATCAATTAGCCTTTGCACGCCGTCTTCAAGGCATTTTTTTATACGCAACAATGCGCAACAATGTCAGTGAAAACTTACATGCTGGCCATGACACATTCTGTGTTTGCAAAGCATTTGTAAGAACATATAATTAGTACTTCAAAGCTAAGATAAAGTTAACTTGCCTTGACAAAAAAGTTAATTAACGTAAAAAAAAAAAAATACTACTGGCCTTATATCAATCAATCAATCAATCAATCAATCAATCAACTTTTATTTGTACAGTGCTAAATCACATTCAAAGACGTTTGTACAATCAGAGAAAAAAAGGAACCAACTGGGCCCCCAGAGCAAGCAAAGTGCGACAGTGGCCAGGAAAAACTTCCCTGTGGGAAGAAACCTAGAGCAGATCCAGACTCCAGAGGGCCGTCATCTGCCTATGATCAGTTGGGGTGAGAAAGAAATACAAAAATTGTAGAGAGAGAGAGACAGAGAGAGAGAGAGAGAGAGACAGAGAGAGAGAGAAGTAGCCAGAGTGGCAGACAGGCAGTTGCAAGATTAAACATATGTCAAGATCAGCCTTCAATCATGAAATCATGAACTGTCAAACTTAGTTACTCCTCTTTGCTTCAACAACCCAAATTTCATTCATTCATTCATTAATCTTCTATACCCGCTTATTCCTATTCAGGGTCACGGGGGTCTGCTGGAGCCTATCCCAGCTGTCTTAGGGCGAAGGCAGGGTGACACCCTGGACAAGTCAGCAGGTCATCGCAGGGCCATATAGACACAAACAACCATTCACACTCACATGCACACCTACGGACAATGTTCAATTGACCTCACATGCATGTTTTTGGAGTATGGGAGGAAGCCGGAGAACCCGGAGAGAACCCACGCAGACACAGGGAGAACATGCAAACCCCACACAGAAAGGTCCCAGGCCCGGGCAACCGAAATTTAAATTCTTCAAAATGAAAGCGCGCGCGCACGCACGCACGCACGCACGCACACACACACACACACACACACACACACACACACACACGCACACACACACACGGTGTCCCCTGCTCTGGGGGGCGGTCCTGCAGCAGTATAGAAGCAGGCCAGCAGATGGCAGTAAACCTACGTTCACCGTTGTCGCGGGTCCGCGACCGCTTCTCAACCCGGCCGGCCGAAATTCACAACTCGGCCGGACCAACTATGCGTCGGCCCACCGGGAATTGCCCGGTATGCCCGATGGCCAGTCCACGCCTGCTTCCGCTCCTCTTTCACAGCCTCCCGCTCTGCAAGTCAGGAAGCACACGTGCCGTATCCTCTACGCATCAGGCGGAAGGAGGAACTCCGCTGTCCGTCGAGGTACGCTGGCTGGACAAACCTCACACACGTCTCCAGTGTGGAACTTGTCAGGATTTATTGCATATCACTTTGGGGGCGTCGCCTTAATTGAACTTAACCTGAAACGCGCGTTGTCATGGTCGACTAGTGGAAGGGTGCAGTTAACTTCACGTTTTGGTTGTTATTTACGAAAATGGCGACCCCAGGAAGTTAGGCCCTGTAAAACATATCCGTCACGTTCGGGCAGAAAGTATTGTTAATGTATTAACAATATATGTATATCGGTTCCATTTGTTCCTGAGACAAGAGCAGGTGCAGCGCAATGACAGGTGCAAGTCACAGAATGACTGATGCTCGGTTTTCATTTTTAATTCTCCCTTACGCTGATTTATTGTCACACAATTCTGTTTGCAGTTACACGCTCTAAAAAGGAGGTGCGATCAGAACTAACTAACTAACTTTGCAATGCACCAAGCCAAACAGAAATTAAGATCCACTGAAGCTTTTCATTATGTTGTTTTATTTGTAATGAGATTTTTGAAGAAATAATTGGAATTTGAAATATTAGAAATTAAAAATAACTTTAAAATAGAAAGAAAACTTACTTTTTTACTATTATCAGAAATAAGTGAACTATTTTTTAGTTTAGTGAATTGATTAATGGTATTGCTGTCCCAAAGTGTCTTACACAGTACAACTGGCAACCTGACACATAACCACAAAGTTCTTTATGGTGCATTGCATATACCAGAGTCATGATACAAATTTGCAATGTCAGCATGCAACCCAGACAGACCACCAAACATGTATTCACATATTTTTCAAGGTTATCCAATCCGACTAAGAACATTACACTATAGATGAAAAAAATACATTTGTTGCTTTTTGTTGTTGGTCTTTTGCATTTGACTCTTTAAAGCCTCTAACAGTATGTACTTTATCTGTGTTTTCCACAGTCACTCTTAGTGAGTGTCTCCTGCACGCCAGACATATCGTTGGGAGTTATTTTCCTTTGAGTCACTTTTTATCTGATGTCAGCTGTATCTGAGGAGTGGCTGCTGCTGCTGCTGCTGCTGCCCACTCCTGGTAGCTGGGAGGAGCTTACCGTGCTTGTTGATAGCGGGTCTGTGGCTAAACTTAGCTTTGGTTTACTCCTACGCATTCTGAGTGCGTCCTGTTTGGCAAGAAATGTAAACGAGGTGAAAGACAAGTGGCAGTAGAAGATGACAGATTCAAAAGGATAACTTTTGCTTTTGACACGTTTGCTCAATGCATGTATTTTAAAAAGCAAAAAACAGCCTTTGCTGCAGAAAGGAAGCTCACTTTGAAGCGTTAAACCAGGCAGGATGTGAAAAATACCAAAGGTGGGGCCCTCAGAATGACATGACACTGGTGCACAGCAACGATGACATGCACAGATTTTTAAAGAAATGAAAGTAAGACAGAGGAAACTGAAAGATCAAAAGGTGTAAATTCCACGCATTGGGGAGAGATCTTGGAAAGATTAGGGAGGTGTTGCAGAGAGCTGAACAACAGTGAATAGCTTGATGGAAATACTGTTAGCTGTTAATGTAGTTACCAGCTTGGCACCAAATTCAATCAATGGGAAGAATGGGAAGAAATGGAAATAGGAGCAGGCAGCTCCGTTTTGGCTGTGGCCTGTCATACACAAGAAAATTGGGAGCACAAGGCAAGAGTTAATGACAGATGGTGGAGGAGGTGTCAGACCAGGCAGGTCAGTTAAAGCAAGTTAGTGTGTTTGGAAGGAAGGAAGTGGTCACAGAACATATGCCCCTTCCAAAACTAATGAGGGACTGAATTATGACTTCAAGTACAACGTTGAGGTCATTGTAAAGGTATGGAATAAGCATGCACGACTGTGACCAGTGGTGGGAAATAACAAAGTAGAAATTCTTTGTTACCATACTATAATATATAATATACAAGTAGATGTTTCAGGTATCTACACTTGAGTATTTCTTTTTCTGACTACTTTTTACTTTTATCCCCTAAATTTGTACACAAATGTATGTACTTCCTACGTCTTGCATTGGAAAAAAAAATGCTTGTTAACTTTGTGTTAAAAAGATACAAATATTCTTCACAGTATTTTATTTATTTATTAGAGTTGTTGTTGCTTGATGTAGAGCTACAGTACTTGAATTCTGTTGTTGTGTAGTTCAATATAAAAGTGGATTGTATTTTAGAGGGAGATTATTTTAGAGGAACCTGCTTTGAGGTCACTTCAGTACGTTTTCGGCACAAAGAAAAATACAAATGTAGAAAATAAAATTGGTCATTGTTATTAAAAAGTGTAGAAATCCAATAATGGCTCACTGATCAGAACTATAACTGATTCCAATTAGGTTGTGCTGTAGTTGAAAAAGAAAAAAATTAACAATTGAAAGTACCAAAGCTGTTAAAAATGGTCCAGATGCTCATGCGAGACCTCTGGTTAGTTCAGTCTAGATTATTCTGTCACAACTTCAATTTTGCTAAAATATCAACAAATGTATTGTTTTATTACTAGTTAAAAAAGAAGTACATTTTAAGAACCAGTACTTTCTTACAGGTTCTGAAATGTTGAATCAGGACTTTTACATTTACCTTAATGTTTATTTACACAAGTATCCGTCGTTTGACTTAAGTACAGAATGCAAATACCTCCGATTATGACAGTACTGTCAAAGCGCTCTATGCAAATTTGGATGGTCAGGAAAAACCCCTGTGGTTTGTAACTGCGTGCTCCGTACGGAAGCTTTTGTTTTAAGCTGTTGATGAACGTTAAGGTTTTTTCACACTGCAAGTATTAAAGAATGGCTGTATCTATGTGGTACATCTTCAACATCCTTTGCTTCCCACGGCAGGAATTCTGAAATTGATGTGAAACATTTTAATGAAGAAATTAGATTTTGGAAGAATGTGTCAGTGAAGTCCAATTGTGATTCAATTCAGAAGTCAAAATCGGCCTCACTTATTAGGCTTTAACGTGTATTTATATTCATTTAAATGATTGAAACGCAAATGATGATCTGTATTCAGTACAAATGATTTGAGTCTCTCAGATTGATGTTGATTGACCTTTGTGATGGTGAATGGACTGCACTTACAGTATATAGCGCTTTTCCAGCCTCCACGATACCCAAAGCGCTTTACCTTTGAAGTGTGCCAAGCAAGAGTGAAACGTCATGTTGCTGGAGTTGCCTTCAAATTGTTATGACATGAGAATTAGCAATTACGTCGTGTCAAAAAAGGAGATTGTGTTGGGGGGCCATTTATTTAGTTACGGTATGTAAACGGTATGTACGGTAACCTTTATTCTCATAGCCTTTATACTAGAACCTTTAAGAATAACATTGTGTTGAGGCAGGATTACTATTGCAACAACACATCATCAGTAGGGTAAAACTAACCTGTCTCACGACGGTCTAAACCCAGCTCACGTTCCCTATTAGTGGGTGAACAATCCAACGCTTGGTGAATTCTGCTTCACAATGATAGGAAGAGGGTCAGAGTGCTTGCTGTCCTGCTTGTTGACCCACTGGAAAGGTTCTCTGTAAGTTATTGCAATTTAATTCTTCTGCACATTATTCACGGTAGTTCTAGCTACAGGCTGTATCTTGTGAGAGTGGGTTACTTAGAGGCAACTATTAGATTATTTATTGAATGTGGCACATTAAAATTCTTATATATATTTCAATGAAAAATATAAAATAAAATAGTAAAAATAACGCTTCAGAGTGAGGAATTATAGCGTTCCTGATTGTGTTCAACATTTTTTTTTTAAATTAGAGAGACATAATAGACATAACATTTTATTTTTGAAATATGGAAATCAAGAACAAATGTAAAACATCCAGATGTGTTTCAGTTTTTGGTGTGAAATTATGGAATGGGCTATGTGATGGGCTGAAGTTATGTTGTTCTATATCAACTTTCAAAAAAACCCTTAAAAAAAAGTCACATGATTGAAGATTATAAGAAACAGAATGGACTTCATTTGGATATTGTAGCAATAGATTTTTATTTTATTTTTTAATTTGTCTATGTGTGCTAGAATTTTGTATTTTCTCTGTAAATGTTCTTTACAGTTGGACCGATTACACAGATAGGCATATGTAAGCCTCTGGCTTCTGCCTAAATCCTTTTTTTGGTGATGAATGATTTAGAGGTTTTGTTGTGTATTCAGTCATGAATAAATAGTTAATGGTCAGTTTAACCATTTAATGGCTATTGATTATATTTGATGAATATCTTAAAACAAATTTCCGACTGAAGTGTATTAAATAGGTTACAGAGAATTAGCCTGATCAGAAATTTGATTTTCCCATTCCTGGGAAAAGTCTCGATAGGTTTGAGTTTTTGAAGAATGTTGCATTTGACGACATACAAGAACAACTCTAACCTTGCGGGAACACGGCTGTTTAAACAGCCAAATGCACTGTGGTATGCCACGTGTGGTGACGCATGTCAGGGGTTGCCTCCGGCATCAGTAGGTGTTGCAACGTTCTCAACCGTCTCCTTTGGTTGCAAAGGCACTCGGCCAACCTGCATCAACGGGGGGAAAGACCTCTCTTGCATTTTTCTTTGAGGAATATTCTCTGTTGCTAGCTGGATAGGAACATTTCAGTTTGCCCATCTGCAATTTTGCACTGCAAGATTTGCATTTCACCTATTTAATGCTCGCGCGCAGCAGCCTGCTGGTGGAGGCGACCAGTCGGGGATTTCCTGCAGCTGAACGCTCATTTCTCACTACTGTTTTGCATCTAGACACAACTTGACATTTAGCGCCGATATGACAAGTAGGTCCTGTTTGCTTTGGAAATAATGTGTGTCAGTGACATTCCTTCACCAACGTGTGCAGACCTTGTGACGGAGCGGTGCGCATTTTAGCAGAGGTGCAGAGACATGAGCGAGTACGGTCAATGACACACAGCGAAGACCTAAAACCTGGTATGTCCTCAGGAGAGGACAATTTGAGCACATGAAGACTCAGTCGAGGACAAGAGACCGATGACTGGAGGACTGGACAAGCTGGTCCGACACCATAACTGATCCAGGTAAGTTTATGCGTTTCTGTGTTTTGATTGCAACATGAACTTACTTCTCTACCCCCTTTTTTTCCCTCGTATGTGTTGTTAATCAAGTTAAGTCAATTTCAGTGCAGTGTCAAACAGAGAAGCAGCCAAGACCGCTTTTTAGCGGTTTTGGTCTCATCCGGGCCTCTGGGGCATTTTTACTCGGCATTGTGTTGGTTGTGGACTCGGGCTTTTTCATCAAGACAGGTCGAGACTCAGCTAACACTGCTATGACGGATGATAAGAGAAGCAAGCTTTTGTTTTGACCACCTCATCCACAGGGCCTTGCAGAACTTTGAGGTCATTCACAACCACCATGAGTGAGATGAGTGTATTTTTAGTGTTGAGCTCAGACATTAAAGGTTTTTTTTTTTTTACGCATTTTGTTCATGCTTGGCATGCCATCGTTTTCAGTGAAATTATTCCCAGTTAATATTTTTAAAATTTTATAAAGCAAAGTTGTTTTTTTGAAAATGGTTCAAAATAGCTGGCAAAGCAGCAACATGTCAAAAAAATATATGAAAAGATACCTTGCTAAAGGGACATGTTGCTGTTACATATATGTAGAAATGACTTGATTGGAAAAAAAAAAATAGTGTTCATTTGTTCTGTTTTGTTGTGATCCGTCTCAACCTCCAAATGCCTTGGTCTTTTCTCAATCTCGGTCCTCTAGTCTTGATGATGTCTTGGTGCGGTCTTGTCTACAATACTAGGGACAAGTTCTGTGTGGTGTGGCTGAGTCCTTACAGTTAGCGAGGGGGAACAAGAGCAGTATCCTGGATCTTTTTCACATGACAGGATCGGGAGACTTGATTTGTGTTGTGACCTAATTTCATGCTGTTTTTCTCAGCTTAACTGCTTTTGTTATAAAAATCACTGGATCTATTGCATAATGCCCTTATGGTGGAACTCTAAGTCTGCACTTTGAGCTCTTCCTGTGAGCCAGTAGTGCCTCCAGAAATCTTTTTAAAATAATAATAATACTAGTGGTAATAATACGTTATTAATAATGACGTTACTATCTAGCCTAGCCGTCGATTTCATTATTAAGGCCAAACAGTCATAATTTCACCTGTTGGTCCAGGAACAGGTTGAGCAGCTGCTTTTGTTGAGGCCTGCCTGGCTTCTGGCTCTGTTATTGACGCTGGCTGTGTATCCTGCTCTGTATTTTCCTCTACTCCATCCTCCTCCTCTTCCTCCTTCTCCTCCCCCTCCTCACTAAGCCTCCGTTGCTGCCTTGTCGTCTCTTTCTCTCCTGTTCTAATATTCTTCTTAAAATAAGAAGAGATGTCCGTGGACTTTCTCTTCATTGTCTGAAAATGACTGACATAACATAGGCTTCACACCGATCATACCGGCTATATCGGATCGGCCGATATTTGGCATGTTCGTGATCGGGCGTCATGTCATAAATCACAGATCCGGTCAATGACGTCATGGTTGTGTTGAAACTTTTTAATCCGTCTCATTTACTCCAAAGTAGTTTCACAGCATCGACATGTTTATTTGTTTGTATCCGAGAGCTAATGATTCGTGATTCAAAAAGACTTCATTTTCGTCTTCGTGCCTCTTCCTGTTTTGAGTACTGTCGCTATGTGACGGACAAAAAAGTTTCTTTGAATCTTCACGACAGCAACATCCATGGGCGACACAAACAAACATGTCGGAGGTGTGGAAATTTTTCAAAGTGAGAGAAACAGACATAGCACAAGCTATCTGCAATACATGCAACGCTACAGTACCTCGCGGGGGAACATCGGCAAAAAATTTCAACACGACAAATTTAATCAGGCACTTGGAAAAGATACACACGGAGGAGCGTGTCGAGTTCAAGAAACGCAGCGCGGAGAAAGAAAAACAAAAGCAAACTCCGAAACGGATGCTAAAGCAAACAACTTTATTGATACTCAGGAAACGGCACATAAGTATATAATACATAAACAAGTAATTTAAATATTGCTCCTCACGTGATCGGATCGGTGATTGGTCATCGGTTTATTTAAACTCGCTGATCGGTGATTGGCACAAAAATCGTGATCGTGTGAAGCCTAATAACATATACAAGCAGCAGCTAACGTTAGCTACGTAACTCAGTTCTACATGTCAAAAACCCGTTGAAAAGCTGTGCTGTAGCGGCACTATTTAGCACTTAAAAAGCACATGACACACGTTACGACGCATACTTCCCCCTCTTCTTTTACTAAAGAATATTTTTGACTTTATGACTTATTTTGACTCACTGAGGCTCGGCTCCGATCGGAGCAGAGGGAGCCGAGCCGATTGGGGCGCTCCGATTAGAGCCGATTTCAACCGGGGTCCCTTGCCGGGTTGTTTGACGCGTCTTCTCTGTCTTCTCTCTTAACTCCATTTGAGGTCATTTATCTGTGTCGATACAAGTGGCCGTCACGCGCACACGCTGAGCCGTTGCTGTCTGAGCGCGCAACAGCGACCGGGGGTAGAGGGAGGGGTTTGGGTGGGGGGGTGCTGTGAGTGAGGGAAGATCAAAAGCGGCTTGCCTGGCTGGCTGCGCATTTGGGGTGAAATGCATTGTAGTACTAGGGTCAGTACCCTACTACAACCTATACTGGCCAGTGGGGTGGCCAGTAAATTTATAGGGGGGCTCGTGGCCACCCTTGGCCACCACCTGGTGGCGCCACTGCTGTGAGCTGCCTTTTATTAAACTCTCTTCTGAATGTATCCAAGCCTGTGGTTTTAGTTTGAATTTATCAGCCTGTATTGTCAAATTGATGGGTTTATAAAACCTAAGATGCCAGATGGACATTTCCTAAAATACGCAAGATGTTTTAGACCTTTCGACCTAGGAAAGGGTGGGATGAGGGTTTTTCATCTTTCACTTTATCGCTTTCAAAGTGACAATCAGCATTTCACTGCCAGTTGTGCAAAGCTTGTTCGAGCATGCCCATGACAGTTCCCATATTAAGATACAGTGTGCTGCTGTGTTTAACTAAACCCCTGCTAAAATAAATTGTCAAGCCCCAGAGCTTTCAGTGCTGAACTTTGTTCTTCTTTTTTTACGACAAAAACGCCATTAAATTCTGATGAAGTAGTCATGGTTGTAAGTCATGTTTTCTCAGCAGTCCGGCTACATTTTGGAATTAAATTCCAGTCGGTTGTCTGTAAAAAAAAAAAAAAAAATACATGACAGCATAATTATAGGAAAGTATCCGTGTGAAGTACGCAGATTATAACCTGTTGTCCTGCAGAAATGTTCACATACTGTGTGTTACCGCACGTTGATCTGAAAGTTAAGTGGGTCAGTTGGCTAGACCGTCTGAAGAATTCTGAAACCTCAGATTTGCATAGCTATTGCACACTGAAAAACAAACCGCTGCCGAAAGAAGTCGTGGTTTGAAACCGATGGAACACTTTACTGACAGGAAGTTGTCAGACTAGGATTTTAGCTAAAGCTCCTTTGGATTTTTACGAATAAACGTATGCCTGTCCATTTTTTTTTAAGCAAACATGGATATAATGTAATCGTGACATTTTGATTTTTATAGTGCAGCAGTTAGCATTTATCAGCATAATCATGTGTGTGTTCGCTGATTCTACTTTTAAAGAATCAAATTTGAAATAAGAACCGTCTTACTTTTGAAGTTTAAATAGGACAGGAGACATTGTGGACATCAGCCAAAATCTTATGTTGAGACTTGCACTTAAAATTGACTTCAGCGTTTGTTTAAGGGTTATCATGGAGACAACTTGTTCAGCCACGACAAGTTGAACTAGGTCCAGTTGTGGGTGTGTTCTCCTCAGGTCAGCTTCTGGACGTTTTTCCTGCGAATGAGAATTTAAAACTGAAACTCACACGTCAGGGTGTTTAGATCAGTGTTTCCCAACCTTTTTCGAGTGAAAAATCACACGGCACACCACCAAATGAATATACTCAGTATGAAACCTGGCCCAGTTTGGTTGAACACAACGCTGATATTCTTGCAAGAACTGGGGAGAGACACACACAAAGATCTCCTTCAACTGCTCTGAGTCTCTCTCTCTCTCTTTTTTTTTTTTTTTTACTCTTTATTGCTGGAAAAGCCAGCTCACATAAGTATGTTGTGGAGAAAGGGAGCAGAGCTCTGCTCCTTTTAGTTTGAAGATTGCATTTAAGTTTGCTTGGAACCGTGGCACTATTGGACAGCTTTTCCCCGCACACAAGGCATAACGGAATAACGGAAAGGCTCGGTTGGTTCCCCAGTAAAAGTGAATCCTAACGCAATATAACGTTCGTTGTATTGGCTTGAGCTCGCCTTTTTTTAAAACTTTTTTCTGACCACTACTCATACTTGGGCCTTCATCTGGGTCAGAATATTCTTCAGGACCAAAAGGTCCTGATTGAGTTCTTTTATTTTATTTATCCATTGCGTATCACTGCTGCTGTCTCACTCGAATTCTCATTTAAGCTCCTTTCCCACTGGCCAAAAACCCTTTTAAACCCAGTAATGCTGAATTCACATTGAACGCGGCAAGCGCAGGGTGGCGGCAGCACACCCATTCATTGTGTACGTGCTTCCATGGCGCAAGAGCGCACCGCCGCGCAAGGTTGAATTTTTTTTTTTTTTAATTCGAGCGCAACGTGCTGTGACGACATCTTGGCACGTCCAATAGGAAAGCAGCTGGTTCTGAAAAAAGTGGCCAGACGCAGAGCAGGGGGCCAGTTAGTGATAGAGCAGGAGTGAGAAAAATGGAGGAAAAACTTTTGTCTCGCAGTGTCCCGAGTGTAACATTTGATATGACACCGAGCTCTGGGACTCAAGACTAGCTTAAAAAAATATGTATCTGGTTGGCGACTCTGCTTGGTTTCGGCGCTCTGACGTTCTCGTTACCCCCGGTGCTCGTACTAGCTGCTACGTGTTTTGCATTCAGGTGGTCGGAGGCTTGAATAACTGCGGTGGAACGAAAACTCGTTGTGCCACCGTTTGCACACAACATCCTCCCGCTTGCTACTCAGTGTGTCGCTATATTTTGCCGGAAACTTGTGCAAAGTACGTTCCATGTTGTCTAGAGTGTAAAAAAAAATGCGAAGCAACGCGATAATGTCCCGACCCTAATATACTGTGTATGAAAAAACAACAACAACTTTATGTTCATATATATCAGGCACAGTTCGGTGTAGAGAAGTTTTAACACATTTTAAACACTGGTGCCGTGCTGTGCATCTGGGCAGTTTTTCCCCCCAGAACCGGCTGCTTTCCTATTGGACGTGATACGATGTCGTCACAGCGCTCTGCGCCCATCTGCGCCATACCGCGCGGCAGAAACGGCTTCAGTGTGAATTCAGCATAATGGGCATTGGTGGCAGTGGGAAAGGCTCACCGACTCGCGTCAACCAGAGTCAAACAACCCTGCAAGCATTCGGGGTTAAAATCGGCTTTAGTCGGCTCCGCTCAGTAGTACCGTATTTTCCGCACTTCAGAGCGCACGGGATTATAAGGTGCACAGTCAATAAATGGTCTGTTTTCTAACGTATGTCATATATAAGGCGCACCGAATTATAAGACGCATTAAGCGAGACAAAAGAGTCAGAGATAAGTCCGTCAGTCAGTCAGACTTTATTAACTGCGTTCACAGTAAAACTTGTTTGTAACGCGTACAAATATGTTACCAACGCGAGTTGTAATCCACCGGAGGTTCTCTACTACGGTTCGGAATCAAAGAAGCCGGAAAGGTAACACTTACCCTCACACACTCACACACACACACACACACACACACACATTGGGACACCCGCAACATCACCACATTTTTTACCAGCCGCACGGAATGACGTTGAGCGTCTCGTTTGCTAAGTCATAATATCGCACCAGTCGCAGCGTATATCACGTATTGATACATAGATGTTCAATTACGTTCCATCAGTGCTTGATAATTGTGCATTGTCCCCTGGCTTTTTCGCTCGTGGCTCGCGTGGTGCGAGCCGGCTGGCCAAGGAGGTGCGCACCGCTTTGAGTCTGGCTTGAACGGCGAATAGCCGCGGAACGATTCTACAGCACGGCCGGACTCCTGAACACTGTCTCACTTCATCTACGGCAGGCATGGGCAAACTACGGCCCGGGGGGCCATATGCGTCCTATTAAGCTTTTTAATCCGGCCCGCCGAACTTTAAGAAATGATATTAATAGTAAGTAAGTCATGAGAAAGCTATATTACATCTATGTTTTCAGTGTTTTAAGAGTCATCTCAATAAAGAGCTAAATACTGTGGGGCTTCAAAGATACAAATTTTATTGCAACTTTGCTTTTGTTCATTTTCAATAGATCTAAAACCTACATCATGTGTTTTTTTCCTATCCCTCATACATTTTTATAGGCCCCTCTGTCAAATTGTAGAAGCCATTGTGGCTCACCAGTCAAAAAGCTAGGGTGACACCGCACTGGTTTTGGTCCGTAGAGAAGGGACTAAATGCCGATCAATTGCTCGACGACCCGCGTTCAAAAACACAGTGACAAAACCCTGGACGATATATCGTAAACGCTGATATATCGACTATCCCTAGTTAGAAACCGGCACAACAAATTAATGTTACCATCTTATTTTTGTCTGAAAAACAAAAAATAACATTGTTGGCATGCTGAGGTTCTGGCTATGCTGAAATTGTCTTTTTTAAGCAGTCAGAACCATGGTGTATAAACGGGGAAAGGCCGAGTAGTCCCACTTCTGTGAGACATCAGGGGTTCAAACAAGTGGAAATAACTCACTTCCTGTTGGTCGAAATTATAAAATAAGAGCGTATGAGATGCAGAGGTGGACGACCCGAACACGTGGGTTCTTGTCTCATAACTGGGTGACGTTCCTAGAGGGCGCTATTGTGGTGTTGGAAGAGAATCTGTCGAAAAATTGTTTGATTTTTTTTTGCACATACCAGCAAAAAAGCTCAATTTAGGAATTTTCTGTCGAAGATAGACTCCAGAGAGATTGAACTGTGGCTGAGGGTCCACATGCAGTCATGGGTTTTGGTTCCATGACTCTGCTTCGTTTGTACTGCCCGTGAGAATTTTTCTCGTGTGTTGGTTGTGGTGTTGGTTTTTGCCTATAGGTGGCCCTATGGAGCACATCAACTCGTCATTGTTGCATGAAGAAAATGTTTTCAACAGCCCTAACCTGCTTGCCGAATATCGTCAAAATCTAATAAGACTAAAGGGGTCAAATGTGAGCAGAAATTCGTTTATGACATTTGTGGATCATCAAATTATGTAAATTGTAAAAGTGTAAATTCCATTTTGTGTGAAGGGGAAATCTACATGACTAAATTGTCGACCTTGGTACGAATCACACGTCCGTACGTCCGTACTTTTTGAAACAATGGCTTTTTAAGTTGCGTTTTGTCATTTGTGCATGTACACTACACGGAAATATCCATTAAAAAAGACCTCCAGGGATCTCACCCGTTTCCTTCTATACATTTAATCTTCACAGTCTTAGCTATGTTATACACTGTATGGCACGCCCCCAACATTTGCGGTTTGGGCGGAAAAAAAACATTAAAGGAATTGTTAACATTTTTGCGCATACCTGCAAACAAGCTGAAATTGTGCATTTTCTGTCGAAGATGGAAACTCGGACAGAGCATTTCAAATGTAGCTGAGGATCACATGCACACATGGGTTTTGGTCCCACGATTCTACTACATTCGTACTGGCCGTAAGGAGTTTTCTCGTGTGGATGTTGGTTTTTTTGCCTCTAGGTGGCACTATGAAACACCTAGAGCTGTCATTGTTGCATCAAAAAAGAATTTCACTGGTCCTGACGTGGGCCGAATTGCGTCAAAATCAAAACGAGATTGGCTCTCGTTTGTTTGCAGGGAGAGGTCGTGGTTGAGACTTAACCTCTGGTTGGCTTCTTCTGGACCCTCCTTACAATTTGGTCCAATACAAGCAGTTGACGCCCTGAGAGTGTGATAGGTAGAGAGAAAGAAGGAGGGAACGCCACCTGAACAGGAAAAGGTCAAACTCCCCTTCTTACCAATGTGTTTTGGAGGAAGGACAGTGCCCTGTTTGAATGACCACTCAACTCAGTACTCAAAGAACAGTGCCCTCTGTTTGAGTGACCACTGTCTCTGCCTTGTCTTTATTGATCACTACCTGGACTTATGGACATTTGCCTGTGTTGCCTGCAGACACCCTGTTATTGATCTGTTTCGCATGGCGTGCTGCAGGACTAATCTAACATTAAGGTTTTTGATTAATGCATTTCTTTTATTAAAGGATTTTTTTACCCTAACATTAGTCACATTGCGCAGCAGTCTTGATCGGCTGCAGTCAGCAGAAGAGCAGAGAGGAGACCCTTACCACTCCGCAGCACGAGTTGCGCAGGTTTATTGATTGTCACACTAAAATAATTCACTGCAATTGACTCACACAACCTTAGTCACTCACCCTTAATTCTAAGAAGCTATAGTCCAACAACAATTCTCTGAAATAAGGTGGTTAAAACTAAGAGCTAAAGATATGTGTCACACCACAAAAGGCAGCTGAGAGGCTCCGACAAGCCAAAACTCTTCACTAATTAACGAGCCAGTGATACTGCACATTGAAACACAACTGAACCTCTTTTAGACACAATTCCAGAAAATGTATATCATATAAAACAATACTATGTAGAAAATATCTATTTTATCTATCTAGAAAAATATGTTTAATATAATTTAAGAAATTATATATTTATATATTAATAAAATTACCTAAAGCATATTTTTTTTAACCTAAGCAGTAAGCTCTCTTTTTGTTTCTCTCATGGCGTTATTCCTCTCCCACAGCATCCATTGTGATCAAGTGCAAATGGTCAATTATGCAAATTAGACGATGACGTAATTTGGCGACTTCTCGCGACTTTCCTTACTGAGGTGTTTGCAACACTGGATACTGGTCATGTGTATTGCACACGCAGGGAAGAAAGAAGATGGGCATAATGAGCCAAAACAATTATAATGTATGGCTTTTTCAGGTTTTCTGTAACTACAGTGGTTTTCTATGACCATGAGAATCCTTAACACTAAGTGACCTTGTGAAATCTGTAAAGAATTTCAGTATGGGCTCTTGTGAAAAAAAGGTGCCCTCATATTTCAGGTCTCACAGGTGCCCATCCCCCACACACATCTGAGTTTACTGCTGATTCAAAAAATTGCCTGTGTCCTAACAAGGCACTGCATCTCTACAATCCTGTCAGGACACTGTGCATATATGCGTGTTTATGTTAGGTTAGGTTAGGTTATACGATCAAATGGATGGGCCGGGCAAGTTAACTTGTTATTATCTCGTTAACTCATTTATTTATAAACGCCGACAATTACTTTAACGCACATTAACGCATGTTGCTCACGCGCTGCAGGAGCCGTCAGTAGGGATGGGCGATATATCGGCGTTTGCGTTTGAAACTCCAGGAAGTTTCAAACTTTCCATTGGAATTCATGGACAACTTACACAATATAAGGGTGGTCTTTGTCAGGAGACTTCCATATCCATCCACCTGCGTTGGCGGCCTACCGGGGGTCAGGGTCGGGAATTAATCGCTGCAAACACTGTCAGGTTAATCTTTTACAGGAAGAGGATTAGGGCGAACAAAGTAGTAGTCAAGCTTGGGCAATTTGATTTTTCCTTGTTCCCCTTTTTCTTCGCGTTTTGTCGGCCCACTTTTGCATTTATAAGTGCTCCCGCTCATTTTTATGCCGTTTTCTGTTCTGTTGACAGGCGATTAATGACGTTAATATCATCTTTCAGATGGACAGTGTTGAGGGACGGCTGGTGATGACGTTTTTTACCTGATATGCCGTAAATGGGGGAAAAGTTAAGAAGATTCCAAGGGCCCGAGCCCGATAGGTTCGGGCCCAAATGGTAGGTGACTGTCCACCCCTGTATCTGCATGGGCAACCACCCCCTCAGCCCGCCCTGACGCTCCGCCATTGGTACTTCCACTGCGCTTAGATTTCTAAGGGGTGCCAGAACCTATCCAAGATGTCTTTGGGTTATATATTTCACATGTACTGTCGCTCTGTTGTAGCAGCTATCAACACCACAGTCTCCATGTCGGTCTCCATGATCCCTCTAAGCCGTGTTTTCCTACAAACGTTTGAATCTGTTGAATAGGTTGGAAAAAAATTGTCTTCTTGGGGCGTCGTCTCCTTTAAGGAGCATCCACTTCACAGCGTGTCTCGGATATCCCCCCCGTTATAGCTGAACTTGGCCTTCATGTTGAAGGTGCGAAGTTTCCCTGTTGTGCTGGCCCATACAGATCAGTCTGACCTGGCGTTCTTGGAGCAGACATCTACTGACCACTGAGGCAAGCCCATGTTTACTGGTCCACACAGATAAGCACCTGGGGCTGTCCGAAGCTCAACACGAGCGTCAACAGCAGAAAAAACTGTTCACCACAAAATCCATGTTCCTTCAAAAGCATCATGAAAAGATAGAAATAATTTACGAAAAACAAATTTCCTCACCTTTTGTGCAAGTTCCTTTTAAAGATCAAGCGTGACGATCAGTGGGACTTTAACCCTTAAACCTTTTAATATTTGGAGATTTTTAAGATCCTTTTAAAGATTAAATGTGAAGTATTAGGAGATTTCTAAGAAGAAATGGAGACATCAAGTGGTTACATTTTATATTGCCGCACTCTTTTGCTTACATCCCCTTTGGGACTCCATACCTTCCCTCTCCAGAACTTTCAGGTGAACTACGGTGGCCTGTAAGCACAGTCCAGGATGGCTCGTCCACTTTCATCTTCGTTTATATGAAGATGCAAGCTTTCACCCTAAATATGAAATGCGCGGTCAGGCAGCTGGATTGTCCACACCAGGCTTCCTTAGAAATACGGTGGTGCAAGATGGCAGCTGACTAGGAGCAAGACACTTGATCTACAGTAAGTGTATTCTTATATACAAAAAAGAAGTGTTCTGTGGGTAGGAAAACCAAATTACTTTTTATTGCACAATGAGTGCAGTATGTTAAGCTTTTACCAATATAAAAATCACAATTTAAGCCACATTTTACACACTGGACCTTTAAGCTGGGTAAGAGACAACAGTTAAAGGGATATTCCACTATCAAAGTAGTTTCTTGCAATTCTTTTCATGTCAGCTTGGGCTCATGTTAGTGTCTCAGACAATTTTCAAATAGCTAGTATTGAGATATTAGCAATTAAAGAAAACATTAATTATCCCCTCCCTCAATCCTCATACACACCCATTTAACTTCAAACTTCATGTGAGGTTCACTTTTAAAACACCTCTGTCTGACTCTTATTTTTTTTTATTTTATTTTGTCAACATATTACGATATTTGGTTGCATTCATGGAAGTAGTGTGTGCGTTCCAGTCACACTGCACCTCTCCCGCCAACCAGTCAGACTGGTTTGAATCCAATCCCTTCAGCACATAGAAGTGTGGGCTTAGTTACAGTTTTACATTGCAAAGGTGAAGTTGTTTAAAAGTCCTGAGCAGCAAATCTCACACTGACAAAAAAAAGTTTTGTCTTGAATCACACATTTGTTGCACATACAGTTTTGCGAAAAAACAAGTTCACATGAGCCTGGTGAAATGTGTGACCTCTCCTCTCCGTGCAACTCAGACACTTGGTTGCTGTTGCAAAAAGGCCTACGTGGTGCAATTGCGTCGGACGTAGAGTGACACTTGACGTGCACAGCTTTGATCTGGTTGGACAGTGTTTTTTTTTTTTTTTTTTTTCCTTTTGCCGAGTGCTGCTCGGTGTGATGAGCACTCACCCAAACTAGAATGTGTTGAGTCAGCTGCTCTGCAAGCCTCCGCCCCTCCCCGCTGGGCTATTTTTACACACCCAAACCAGCCTATGCGCATACCAGCACGCACGCGCACACACACACACACACACACACATGCACACACGCGCACACGCACGCACATAGACTCGCATACATTTTTTCTGTTCTCCAAACACACTTGTACTGAGGCTGGCAGATTGTAAACAGTGGTGCAGACTGCGCTCAGTGTGCATCTGACACCATTGAGGAGGAAGCGACAGGTGGATTCACAGCAGCAGGCTGACGTTCAGCCAGTGCGGGAGCTGCTGCCAAACCTCCCAGGATCACATGTAGCATGCTGAGGTAGGACAATTGTATGAAAGTAGTGCTTGTCTGCTTTTTGGGGGGGATTTTTCAAGCAGTTGGTTAATCTGGTTTGCTTTTTGTAGCGTATAGTTTTGGCCTTTGGAACTGAGAGAACCTGAAAGTATCTGACAGAGAGTAGGTTCCCACAGTCTGTTAGAGAGACGTTCTAACGTGTGTGTGTGCGCGTGTGTGTGTGCGTGTGCGTGTACGTGTGCGCGTGTGTGTGTGTGTGTGTGTCACTATACAGTGAACTGCCTATGTTTACGTTGTTTTAGTCTTTCTTTCTTTCTTTCTTTTTTCTTTATTTCTTCCTAATCACTATTACTTTCAGTTACATAAATATTTAACACTGTGTCTCCATTGAAGTTGGTTGTTTTAAAGTTAACAGGCCTTTACTTCCTGTAAAGTCAAAGTTGTAGTTCTTGACTTGGGAACACATTTGAACGTGAAACTGAAACACTTTGTCAATTTAAATCCTGTCTGTCTCGCGTCACTCTCTGTGTGTGAAGGTCTTTGCCTTCTTAGTCTTATTTTGTGACACTGCCACACGGTCGTAGACGCTGGCCAAATGGAGTGATATACCTGTCAGTTTCGGTGCAGCACCGGAACAACACACACACACCTCCCAATTGAGACGAGAATGGAGTTCTCTTTTCACCTGACCTTTGCTTACATGTTAATTGCATGTTCATTAGTTGGTTATAGTTGGATAGTGTTATCCAAGTAGTTAAGTTCTGGTAGAACTAATATTTACTATGTACTTTATTTTCTTTATTTTACTTTACTATTACTTGATTTTGGGTGTCCCGGTGGTCCGTATATTTTTGGCTGAGGTTGGAAGAAGGTGAAGCATTTCCTGGTCGCTTGCTTGCAGCCCCCAGCGTCCTGACCAGTAACAGTAGTCATTAAATGAACTGTGGCTCACTTTATGCCGCGTGACTCATTCTGCGGGAATCTCTGGTCACTGAGCAGAATACATTTAAAATAGGTGACGCCACTGGCTGCCGGTTTCTGTGTGTCTGCAACTTTAGCCTAGAGCTCAAAAAGGCCTAAAAGTGGATCCAAAACAGATAACATGGAGTTGTAATTTATTCATATGGGTACATGGCAACATATTTAATTTTTATCGCAGACCTCGACCCCTTTTGCAATTTCTTTTACGAGTGCCGACTTGACTTAAAACAGTTACGGCGAACATCAAATCTTAAGTTTCGTAAACAACATTTCTAGTCAGAGAAGACGTGTCCTTCTGCTTTCAGTATTTGCATGAACATTCTTCCTTCTGAGAAGTAGTATTGGCTCCTCGCGTGAGGATTTGGCGTTGTTACATATTTTCATGGCCTGTTCGGAGAGGAAACTGCATGAATGGAAAGACCAGGTGAGGAGAGACCAATCTTTTCACCAGTTCATTGATAAATGGTTAGTTTGCAGCACCAGAAAAAGGCACGCAGCTCCAAACCCGAATACTAGTCCCCGCTATGACCCTCATGTTACGGACAAGTGCATTTTTACGACCTTTCAGGACTTTTCAAGTCTGTTGACCTCGGGTCTCTGAATTGGAGATTGCCTTGGAAAAAGAAACGAAAGCCCCAATTCCACTGACCCAAAAACGTGGTGTTTTTTTGCAAATAATCGGCATTTGGTGGCAGTGGAATCTGCTCACCGAGCCGCGCTGTTTGCGACGAAACGGGTCAAACAACCCGGCAAGCGACTCAGGTCAAAATCGGCTCCGATCGGCTCCGCACCGATCGGCTTGCGATGGAATTGAGTCTGGCGGCAACGACGTCATCGTTCCGCTACAGCCAAAAGTGACCAACAACTAAGAACACTGGCCACCGCCGGACTCTTGAATTCTGTAGCACTTCATCTACGCGATCTCAGCGCGATGACGTCAGCAGACACGCGGCGGTGAAAGCGGAGGGGGGTGCAGCTTTGCCGGCGGGGGTGACACCCCGCTGGGTTTGGTGCGTGGACACGGAACTCAATGCCGATCGCTTCCGCGGCGTCCCGCGTCCAAAAACATGGTGTCATCCCGCTAATTTTAGTGGAACAGAGGCTAAACAAACAAAAAACGGCAACACTGATGAACAGTCGCAACATATCAATCTGGATCCTGACCCAGTCTGTTCATTCTTTTCATCATTTGATTTGGTTGCAACAGCCCCTTTCCAAGCCGTCGGGCCTTGGCTAAACTTCCAGGGAAAATCAGGCTTTCTTAATCAACATGTCCCTCACTTTTTTCAGATATCTACCCGCACTTAAAATAAATTTGTTATTGAGGTTAGGTGAAACCAGGCCCATCCTGAAAGAATGATGCCACGGGTTCTATGTGTGGTGCTATGGTCGTGGTGGTGATGACCACACTTTACACGAGTTCTCTCATCAGAATGAATCGGGACATCAAAGTTTCCATCCGTTAGTCAACGACCACTTCTACTCTCAGTGTGGCAGGGTTGCTGGAGCCTGTCACATCTGTCTTGGGCTGAGGGTGGGGTTGAAATCCCCAGTTTATCAGCAGGCCGCAGACAGACAACCATTCGCAGTCGCACTCACCTGTGGATATTAAGGAGTTGCTAATAAGTCGAATGTGCATGTCTGTGGACTGCGGGAGGAAGCCAGACATGGAAAGAAACACAATAAGTTTTGGGTGGGAATCAAACCCAAAACCATCTTCTTGCTAGGCACTGCGCTATCTGGTTGACCCATCATGCAACGGCTTATCGCATAGGTTAATGTCGCTGATTCTGGTACACTTGAAAAATGCATGTGCCACGGACAGACACTACCGTTCATCAGTTTGGGGTCACTGAGTCATTTCTGCATTGAACTCCATTTTTTACCAGTGCTATGGAATTGAACTTGAATGCTCTACAATCATTATGAGTGCAAATCAAAAAGCAGTCGAGGACATTTTAGTGTTGAACGAAAACCATTTGTAATGCCTCGTTTAAAGTGATTGAGAGAATTCCAAGTGTGCAAAATTCTGTGTGAACACACTAAAAGTAGGCTGTTTAAAAGAGCCTCACATATTAACCATGATGCTTTGTTTACTCTTTATGGTTCAACACAAAACTAAGTGTGCTTACAATGCAAAGCTTTGTTTTATGAATGTTTAAATGCATTAAAAGCCTTCAACTTCTGTATTGATGGCCGTATATTGTACGCTTGATATTCATCCTCTAAAATCTTGTTTTGCTTTCGTCTGTCTGGACTGCTGTCAGTGTTGGCATAAGAAAAAGTTTTACACTCAGCAATCAGAATTTGGGCCTCCCCCCCACCCCAACTGCACTTCACCCTGCCCGGGTCAGTTTCTGTCTTTGCACATAACCCGTTATGGCTCAAATGTTCTATTTCCTGTCAACACTAACCCCCCGGCTCCCTCCTCCTCTCTTCCCTCTCATTACCATCTTATATGGCATGGCTTTGGGGAGTGAGCAGGGGTGAGAAGAGTGCACGCACAGGAAGTGTGGAGAATTCTTCCAAGGTAGGGTGGGGTGTGCTGATAAGAGGCGGTCAATGAAAAACATTTGCTTCTGGGTACAAAAGGAGAGGAGGGCAGAAAGAAACTGTGCAGAGAACACAATTTACAAGATCCTTGTTTAAAATACCTGAAATTGACACAAATCGTTTGTCAGGATGCTTTGCTGCGAATCCCACTTCCAATTCAAAATGAACGAAAAACACATTTTCAAAGTGATCCTTTAAATCCGGTGGCCATATGGGTTAAGCTTTTTCAATCCTGCCCAACTTGAGAAATGATGTTCATTGTCAGTAAGTCATAATAGCTGCATTTCATCCATGTTTTTCAGTGTTTAAGAGTCATTTCAATAAAGAGCAGAATGCAGTGGGTCTTCAAAGACACATTTTGTTGTGACACTTTTAATTGACATTAGCGCACCGGTTTTCTGCATTTCCCGTGATATATTTTTTCCTCCTATGAGGTGGGTCACCAAAACACTCCATCCATCTGCTCCTGTTCTGACCCCTCTGTCAAGTTTTAGAACCCATTGTGGGCCAAAAAGTTTGCCCACCCGTGCAACCAGATTGTAGCAAACAGGAGGGATTGTGGGGGGCGGGGGGGGGGCGTGGGGGTCCGGTCCAGTGGTGCTGCCGATGCACAGCTGTGTCATGTCCAAAGACGAAACCAGGCAGCTGCCTCTCGCATGGCCGGGGAGGAAAAAAAAAGAGGGAGGAGGGAAGTGCAAGAAAGAGGGAGGAGAAGAAACTGGGAGTGTGATAACAGCACCGGGAAGATTTATTGGCTCCCTGTCAGTGTGCTTCCCAGCAGCACAACAGCCTCACACACACACACAGAAAAAAAAAACCCCACCATGGCCGGAGTATGAGACCGTCGAGTCAAAGCCTCAGCAGACAGACAAACGGCCCTCCGCATGGTAACGTACCACCGGCTCTCACTTCTCACCTTCCTACTTTCAGCTTTCTCAGCTGTCGTCGACGGGACAGATTTTCCATATTCTATCCCCTGCTCGGTGGAGGCATATAGATATAAAAAGCCCCACGTGCCTGCTGCTGTGGACTCTAACCCCGAAGGGTGTGTGTTTGTGTGTGTGTGTGTGTGTGTGTGTGTGTGCGTGCGCGCGCGCGCGTGTGTCTGTGTTTAGCGTCAAGCACTCGAAAGCAACCGATTATATCACCAGCTCCGTTTTATACAGCGGCAGCAGGACTGAGTTTTTCAGCCGCTGTCTGAACCCCCTCCCCACATACATACACACCACTACCACCACTCTGTCTCTTTGTCATTGTCAGTCCTCCTCCTCTTCCTTTTCCTTCCCGTCTTTTCAGACTTTCGTCACCTGTAAACACATGTAGGCATTTGAGGCATGCCCAGGCACTGCCCAGGTATCGGTATGTGTCAGTCACGCAGAGCGTCCCTCCCCCCCCCCCCCCCCCCCCCACACTCACACACACACGCACACAAACACACGCAGACCTCTGACAGAGCAGCAGAGGTGGAGGATAGCTCGTGCTGCACGCAAGTGCAAAGGAAATAGGTCAAACTTGGCAACACGTCCCCTGTGCAGACTCTGAGAGACAGAGAGAGATCGAAACATGTGATAGAGAAATGTGACTTGAGCTGCGCTGATCAAAAAAAAACTTTCAAGGAAATGGAATGGTTTCATATTATGGGTTTATTTTAGCTTGAAAGTCTGCAGTTGGTTTGTTGGTTGGTTGTTTGGGATGTTGCCTGTGCTGTGACCGGCTGTTGTGTGTCTGCACAGTAGTCGACTGTGTTTTTCAGCTCTTCTTAAAAAGCTTGATAGCTCGACAGCTTGGTAGCAACATCTCCTTCCTGGTAAGGACGAATAGGAAAAAAAGAAGAAGAGGGAAACTGTTGGGATGGCACTCTTACTTGGTTTCATCCTTGACTGTAGTTCCGTGACTGTAGTTGGAATTTGAGGGCAGGTTCACCCAACCACACTCTGAGTTGGACCAGAGTGGGGGTGGGTCTCGGGCCGGTTACAGTAGAACTCTGGAGCTATTTTATTTCTGATGTGATCCCCATCTGCACCAATCACAGGAAGAGCAAAAAAAAGAAAGAAGCTGCTTTAATGATGAGCCAACTTCTTGATTTTTACACTTGTCATTATGAAGTTATTATTGTCCTCTTACCTCACTGATCCCGCTTGGCTTGTATGGAAAAAGAAAACGAGCCGCGTTCGGCTCTCATTAATTGAAGGCCTGTTGACTTGATATGACTTGAATACCCACAGGCTTACCAGTCGTTCACATACTGCATCCATCAGCATTTGCTGTTGTGAGGTCCAGACCAGCACCAACATTAAGCAAAAGCGGATGATGCCAATGATTGCAACCAATCACCATCCATCCATTTTCAATACCCACTTATTCCCGAGCTCAGGGTCACGGGGGTCTGCTGGAGCCTCTCCCAGCTGTCATTGGGCGAAGGCTGGGTGACACCCTGGACAAGTCGCCAGTTTATCTCAGGGCCTCATAAAGACAAACAAATTCGCACTCACACACACACACACACAACCCTACGGACAATTTCAAGCATGTTTTTGGACTGTGTGAGGAAGCCAGAGATCCCAGAGAGAACCCACACAGACACAGCGAGAACATGCAAGCCCTACACAGAGGCACCCAGGTCCGGAATTGAAGCCACAACCTTCTTGCTGTGAGGCGGTAGCGCTAACCGCCCATCAATCAGTCAATTCAATCAACTTTTATTTGTACAGCGCTAAATCACAACCAAACGTGTTGACAGTGGCCAGGAAAAACTCACCTTTGTGGGAAAACCTACAGCAGATCCACACTTCAGAGGGCCGTCATCTGCTTATTACCAGTTGGGGTGAAAAGGAAATGGAGAGAGAGAGAGAGAGAGAGAGAGAGAGAGAGAGCAACAAAGCTCTCACAATATGTAGATATATATTAATAGATAACTCAAATATAGAAATTCAGAAAGACACAAATAAGTATATGAGACATATCAATATAAACATGTAGATGTATATTGATTAATGTCGTTGTGTCATATATATGAAAATATGATACAATTTAAATGGGCTTAAACGTTACGCAGTGGGGTGGTTTAGCTGCTGTCCATGTAGAATGTGTCCCTGTTTGGGAGGGCAAGCGTTCATGATGGCACGTGATTGGCTGTTAAATCGAGTCCTTGGTCCTGATCTTGGTGGTGAAGATGAAGCAATGGCACAGAGACTCTCAGGACATTTTCAGGATTGCAAGGGATTTGATTGTCAACCCACCTGAAGTGTTCGACCAATAACCAAACAGCATCTGCGGTCACACGACTTCTTTTTTTTTCTTCTTACACTGTCTGGACTGTTCTGAGTTTTGCCCTTAAAAGTTAAAGTTAAAAGTTGTGTGTCATCTTCGTCTTGATACGGCTCCATGCGACATTTGTGACTTTGGAATGTTACCAGAGTGACAAATCTTTACAACCCTGCCATATTTGGGTCGATCACTTTCAAACGTTCAATGTTCACACCATCGCCCCTGTTTCTGAAGGTTTAAGACTGCTGTACGGTAACCTTCGAGAGCTGCAGTGGGAACAATGAATTAAGATGTTCAAGATGAAAGTGGGGACTTGCGGCCCTGACACAGGTGGTCCGCTACTGTTAACCAATAGTGAGCAGCTGTGTATGGAACAGTTGGCATTGTGTTCTCTCTAGGCCTGAAAGTACTGGCACAAAGGTTCACGACAAGCCTAAATCTCACTACTAAGTTTTATCTTGTGAATTTTTTTTTCTTTTTTTTTTTCGATTTTATTGTCATATTTTCAACAAATGGTCATCTGGAAGTGGATAATCCTGAAACCCTTTTTTTAAATGAAAGTGAGAGTTAGTTTAAAAGTGAGCGCTTCTTTATCACACCATCAGTTTGCACATCCACAGTTTATCGTGATTACCTCTTTCCACCGGCTCTCACACAACAACAGTTGAAAAGTCCATCGCAGTTTTATGCCTTGTCTTCAACAGGAGCGATTGTGATTCAAACATTTATTTATCTTCCTATTTGGCTATTTTGCAAAGGGAGCAGGTCTGTGTAGCCCATGCTTGCCTGCTAGCTAGCGCTGAGCAACACAATCTACTACAGCTCTAGCCAACTAAAAAATCTCCCAAAAGAAGAGCTCTGTGTCATTCGAGTTAGTCAGGTTGAGTTGCACTGGAGGAAATATAAATGTTTTTTGACGAGAACTACTTCCTGTGTAGATTAGATTGTTACATTGACAGCTGTGGAAGTGTTAAGTGCTCGAGTGAAGAAGTTAGTGTTGTGTTTTACAACAGGAGAAAAACAAATCTATGAATCCATGCCCCTCTGCGTACGTCAGTGTTGCTCTGGAAGATGTTGTAGGAGCGTTGTATTCGGTACACAACAGTCATGTGTTGGACAAAAAAAAACTTATCTCAAAAGAACATTGAAATCTTGCAAGCTTGCAAGACCTGGAATTTAATGTTAACGTTTGTAACAAAATTCAGATTTTGTAAAAAAAAAAAAAAAAAAAAAAAAAAAAAAAGCACTAATGAAAACTGCTTGATTATAATTGATGACCAATTTCAAACATTTTGTAATTAGTTAGTTTTATGTCTGTTTTTTTTTTTTTTTTTAAACTCATTTTAACCTGGTTTTAACCTGATCCATCAAGCATCATGACGACTACTTGACTGTTTTTGGATATCTTTTTTTTCCTTGTGACATCAAGATTCAAATCTCAAAGACACATGCTCCTAATTGTATTTTACAGACATTTAAAGAATGTTTTAGATGGCTGTGCTGGACTCTTGTAAGACTTGCCTTCCTGTTATTACCACATTGCTCTAATTAATGTCTGTTTACTCTTCAGAAATATGCAATGGCACGTAGGCAATTCTTAAATATGTCAGTAATGTAAAAGAAATATATATGTATATATATATATATATATATATATATATATATATATATATAGTTGCCTTATTCACAATTTACCAGCAGCTATATCTCTTGACCACATGTATTGTATTTCCTTTATCACCTGCCTGCTAATGCACGTCACTATTCTCACTAAATGTGTTATTTTATTCTAGAATGCGCTTTAGCTAACTTTGAATTGGTACCTACTGGCGAGTATGTTGCATATTCCTTCTGCAATTAGCACTGCTGCCTTTAACTCCTCACTTTTCACAGTCAACAGTTAATTGCAATGTTTTGGAAATGCCAAATAGAAGCTAACGATGCGAAAGGTTGGACTGAAGATGCTAGCAGCACGTTCCAATGACGTAGATGTGCTAGACATAGAATTTGGTGCGCATTGCAGACAGCACTTCATCAAGGAATGAACTTGTCCATCATTTGCTGCAATTCTTGTTTTCATGTTTGAAACAACTTTTGAATCTTGTGTTTGCCCAAATGGCAGCAATGTAACATCATTGTTGAGCCACAAAGTTGTCCTCTGATATCAAAGCTGGCCTGTAAAAAAGAAAAAAAAAAAAATCTAAGAAGAAAAATGCCACAAATTCCTTTGAATGATTCCCTCGGCCAACCTGATTGAGCTGAACGCAGATATTTTGGAGGTTCACATTCCATCATGACATTGTCTCCCAAACTGCTGCCGTGCTTTTTGTGAGCTGGCCCGTCCCCATCGCTCACCGTGGACACAATGGAGGGAGCAGCCAGTTGCCTGGTGATTAAGCCAATTCCCGCCCCCCCTGCCAAAATACCCAACAGAAGCAGAGTAAACCCTGTTTTTACAGCTTGCAAGCAGATTCCAGGAATCACTGTTGGGTCACTTCTGCTGTTTTAGAGACATTTGTTATGAAGAAAGAAAAAAAGAAAAACAGAGAACCGCTCTCTGGTTTGATTCCTGTTATTTCCATTTTACTCGGAGAGATGATGCCCAGACTTTTCCCAAGGAATCAGAACACTTTGGGGTTGTTGTCTTTGCACACGTGTACCAGAAGTGTGAGATTCAGATGAGCTCTCACTTCTGCACAGCACTGAAGGATAGAGTAGAATGACTTAAATGAGATGGAGAAAGAAAGATAAGAAAGACACTGCTAATCAATTAAAATGCAACATCATTATTTTCTGATGAAAATGATTTTTTTTTTTTTTTTTTTTTTGCCCAGATATTTTTGTCATGATGATTTTGCTATTTTGTGTGTTTTCTGAAAAAAAATAATAAAACTTAAATATTAAATAAATATTAAAGTTAAAATAAATAACATTTTCTATAATTAATGATGCTATGTTTTTTGAGGATGAATCAGAATGTTGTTGGGCTGTAATATTTGGCAGTCCAAAAATAATCTTTATGCACACGTTTGTTCATTCTTTAACCTCTACGATTATTCCTTCGCATTCCCTGCTTTGTTAATATTTTTTACTTTCTAAACATCTTCACTTTACATATCTCAACTTCACTGTAACTGTGACCGTAACAATCCACGCTGTTGTGGCGGTTGAGGCCGCCAGCTAATTGCCGTCTTTTTTGAAGGGACGGTGCGTGAGTTTCTCAACACTTTGGCCAACGCAGCCGTGTTGTGTTACTTTTACTGAAGCTGACGGAGCTCCTCTACCCGCCCTGCAGGCTGCCAACGGGAAACCCTCCGTGGATGGGCTGCGCCAGTGGTCTGACCCTGAGCTGCAGGACACCATGAGACGCCTGAGCTCCAATCCCGAGGACCGCTCTCGCCTCGCTTCTGCCCTCTCCTGCCTGAAGAGCGCCAGCGAAGCAGGTAAACAGAGGTGGCGTGGACGTTCGTTCATGTGGGAAATATGAGCAAGAAAAAAGGCAAATAAAATGATCCTGCTATGCATGAATATTATTAGTGTACATTCATTTACAGTTTCATTTGGTGTACATATGCCGAGGTACTCTAAAATAATGATAATGATCCCTCTAAAATTTGATCCAGTTTTATGTTGAACTACACAACTCCACAGTTCAAATGAACAAATATAAAAACAATAGGTGAATTACTTTCAACAGAATTTGTATCTTTTAAACAGTACAGTAACAAGCGTGTTTTTCAAATGTAAGGTTGTAGAAACAAATGTAGAGGAGTAAAAGAAATACTCAAGTAAAGTACGGATGCATGAAATATCTACTTCAGTACAATAATAAAGTATTTTGTATTTTGTTACCTCCCACCTCCACTTTGTTATTACGTTTATTATAACATTGTAATGCTACATTTGTTTGCATTTCATCTACATTTTGAGAATACTGTCGACACACTGACCAGCTTATATTAAAAAAAAAAAAAAAAGAAATATTGAAAGAAAAAAAATAGCAAATATACATTTATACAAAAGCAGACTGACATGGGCTGCTTGTTAATCCTGCAGGAGAAGTGAAAGACCTCCGGCCTGAGACCCAACAGGAGAGCGACGTCTTCTCCCCCAGTGTCTCCTTCCCCAGCTCCGGCAGCCCACCCCTACAGGGTGGGGGCCATGGCCGCTCCATCTCCATCTCAGTGGTGCCTTGCTCGGCCTCGTCGGCCGGCGAGCTTGGCTTCCCCCTGACGGCGCGGACCCCCAAGTTGCGCTCTGCCAAGGCCTCCCACACGCCGCCGCCGCCTTCCCGCAAGCTGCTGCACCTCTTCCCCAACATCGTGCTGACCAGGAGCAAGAGCCAGGAGTCACAGCTGGCCAATCGCATCGAGGAGCCAGCGGCGCACAGGTGGGTTCAGCCGATTCAGACCTCAAGGAGGCTCCTCCTCCAATAAATGCAAGGGTTGTGTCAAGAAGGGCAGGTGACGTAAAAACATTTGCCGAACTAAACATGTTGTGACCCCTGAAGGGAACAACCTGAAGGATTTAATATTCGGTTGAAGGTCGAATGTGCAATATTTGGAGATTTTGAAGAGGAAACAGTGACATCAAGTGGTTACATTTCAGATTGCAGGGTCTTTCACTCTCCCTCCCCCTCCCGATCTTGCCAGTCGTCGTTGGTTTATTTGAAGATGTGAGCCTAATTACGAAATGCGCAGTCAGGCAGCTGGATTGTCCACAGAACGCTTCCTTAGAAATATGGTGTTGCAAGATGGCAGCTCATTGGGAGCAAGACCCGTGTTCTATGTATATTCTAGGGGTAGGAAAACCAAATGACTTTTATTGTGCTGCGATTATACACTTTTTGAAATCTATTTTTGGGTAGTATATTAAGCATTTACCAATATAAAATTTAAAATCATAAAGCAAGCCAAATATTACACATTGGACCTTTAACTGCTGCGATGAACTGGCGACTTGTCCAGGGTGTCACCCTGCCTTCGCCCTAAGACAGCTGGGATAGGCTCCAGCAGACCCCCGTGACCCTGAATAGGAATAAGCGGGTATAGAAGATGAATGAATGGACCTTTAACTGGAGGTTCTTATTTTGGTTTTTCCCTCCAGTCTGAAGTCTTGCTTGTGTTGTGCATCACTGTAGAGTTTTGGATGTTTGCTAAATTAAATTATAGTATTGTACAACGTGTAGGTGCAAACTGACCCTGTTTTTTTGAGAATCTGCTTTTAGTGCCTTCGTTTGTTGACCTAATTTTAAAAGTTGGCCAGTTTTTGGATGAACTAAAACTGATCGTTCAATCACTTAATAAATCCTGAAGTATAGTAAGATACTGGCATAATGCTATATACTTATATTCTTTAACATACACATACATACACATATTCCTTCATAGGGTGACACAATGATGCAGTGGTTTGCACTGTCGCTTCACAGTAAGGAGCAAATTGGAAACGTGTGTGTGTGTGTGTGTGTGTGTGTGTGTGTGTGTGTGTGTGTGTGTGTGTGTGTGTGTGTGTTCCTATGTGGTCCTGTAATGAACTGGTGACTTGTCTATGTTGTACCCTGCCTTCTCCCTACGACAGCTAGGACTCTGAGTGCAGGAGGAAGCGGGTATAGAAGATGGGTGGATAGTCTTTAATAATTGGAATCTGACTTATAAATCCGTTCATTCCAGTGATGTAATTTTCTTGTCAGAAAGCATTGGTACACTGCATAGTAATAAGTAACATTTTGATTTACTGGTGCATCTAGATACAGCAGAATGCATCCTAACCAGTGGAGTGCGTCAGTATTGTCCTTGACCACATGTCGAATACTTGAGCGATCATCATGACCTCATCCTATAGCGAATGATACTTTGTCTGTAAAAGCTCTCATCCCATTATCCCCCCCCCTCCCCCTCCCACTACCCTGCAGGACCTGGAAAAAGAACAAGTTACCAGCTGCTGTTCACGTCAACGGCTATGAGAATGGTCCCGATGAGTCGGCTCTGAGGTCCCCTCCCCCATCAGCACAGACCCCAGGTCCTGTCCCAGCATCGGCCCCGTACATCATAACGGCCACGCCCAGCATGCTGGACAGTGAGAACTTGTTAGCCAGTGGAGGAGGATGCCATTCCACTGCCCCCCTCTCATTTCATTTGACATTTTTCACTTCCTTAACAGATGCGAGCGTTCACAGGAGTTCTCCTCAAGCCCAGCGGAGAGACATTGGACTGGCTGTCACTCACAGGTCAGCTGCCACCCCTGATTTATTTAGACTTTTAGTGATGCTGTGTCAAAGATGTCTCAGAGGCAGGCCTCACCTTCAGTTTGTTCTAATGGTAGTGGAGGGTGGTTATTGAGGTTTCATTACAGGTGAAGTGTGCAATATGTGGAGATATTGACGAAGAAACAGCAACATCAATCGGTTACATTTTAGATTGCAGCGTCTTTGACTCTCTCTCCCCCTCCTGAGCGTGTCAGTGAGATACGGTGGCCTGCGCACCCAAACGTAGATACCTCGTCCAGCTTCTTCTTTGTTGGTTCATTTGAAGATGCGAGCAGTCACCCTAATTACGAGGCGCGGTGTCAGGCCTTTTATCTATAAACCGTTCTATGGGTAAGAAAAGCATATTACTTTTATTGTACTGTGATTGTGCACTTTTAATGAATGTATTTCTGAGCAGTATATTAGTTTTTATCAACGTAAAAATCATAAATTAATTGGTTAATTTCAGGGTAAGAAACTGCCAACTTGCCCTGGGTGTAACCTTGCCCTATCCTGATTGGCTGCAGCACTGCCCGCGACCCTGACCCAGTGCAGGAGAAGCGGTGATAGAAAATGTATGGATGGATGTTCAACGGTATTCCTTCTTAAAATGCCAGAAAAAATGTCACAGGCAAGCTGAGTTGGAACTAAAAAGTCTGTTCATTTAACCAGAACTCCGGAAGAAATCTCTTCCATGAATTAACAGGAGATTATTCAGAAGCCAAAACAAATCCAATGAAAATCCATATCCAAGAGGAGAGACACAAGAGACTGAGAGCGATCTTTATGTGTGAAGACGTCCGTCTGACGTTCAAATCACCCACTCGCTTCCTCCTCCCTACATAGGAAGTTACATGTAGCCAACTACAGAATATAGTGGAGCCATTAGCCAAAAAAAAAAAAAAAAAAAAACTCATCTTAGAGACCACTCTAGACATCATTGTGGCCTCAATATTAAAATGTCCCCTCGGCAGGTGGTACTAAATGACTCAATAATGAAATATATCAATTATTTTAGCGATGCATTGTGGGATACATTGAGTGGACGAAATAGTGAATAGCGATGCTCACTCAGGATTCGGACACCAATAGAAAACCAAGTACTGTAACCCTTGTATAATGACAAGGGGCAATTTCGGACACAGCCAAGGACTATTTGTCAAGAGGGCAGGAGAGAACAGGTGAGAACAATCAAGGGCAGAATCGACAATGAGACACAGGTGAAAGTCATGGGGGGAAAAAAGCTGGGAAAACAGCAAGTAAGTGAAAGAACGCATCAGCTTATTAAAGTAAAATCTGAAATACTAAACACTGCGGACCATGAAAAAAATGTGTTCTTTTTTTCAGCGAGTATTTCAAAAAAGGTTGAATTGGGAAGCGCTCATTTGTTGAAGCTGCAGTCTGAGTGTGTTTTAGTGACGGAGCCTCTGCAACAAGGAGCAAAGAGAAAGGAAGAGATGAAACCTTGAGGTCAGCCACGGCTAAGAGTTGCGCCGACAGCCGTGTGGCAGCAGGGGTCAGACGCGTTCCTCGTGACTCAGCTGTGCCAATCGAAAGCTGTTTCAGCCTTGTGCATTTCTCTCATAATGTCGGAGATCACACTTCCAATATAGCAAATCCTTGCACTACTCTCATCACTCACACTGTTGTCACACGCTCATCGTCCTACACTTGCATTATTGTCGTGCCTGCGGCTTTGTGGTAGTTGTAGCTCTTTTTTGCCCTATTTTCTTTTTTAAGTTGTGAGTGTCTGCATTCTCTGGGCCTTGCACTTCTTTAATATTAATATTAATATTTTTATTTGAGGGTTCGTGTTTCTATCTATTTTCCTGCTTTTGATACTTTGCTATTCAACTGCACTACACAGACATCTAAGACACACCAGAGTAAAATTCATTGTTTCCAACGTGTCCAATACAGTTGATGGTGATTCTGACTTAAGCAGCAGGTGTTACTTCAGCAGGCTGTCTCAAACCCTGCTTGTTTATTGCTCAGTTTATCTTCTTTGTGTTGTGCTCGGCTTCAGGTTCAAGTCTCTTTTTGGTGTTATCTTGTTGGCTGCCTGTTAATATGGGACAACGCAGTCATCCAGCCTCACCAGACTGTGAACATTTACTATTAGTCAGGCACAATTAGCATGCATTGCCGCTTGCTTATTAGGAAATCTCCGTCAGATCTTCGAATTGAGCTCTATAGTTCTTGAAGCGGTTCCCACTGAGTGGTGACATTCGGTTCACATTCTCTTGACTGTCATGGATGAGAAATTATCATAACTATTCAGTGGCATCATCACATTTCCGGCCTTTTGTAAAGTCAGAGAGATGCAGTGAAGATTTTAACGCAATTTCACGACGTTCCACATTGTAGAAATGCGTTTACTTTCTGCTGTAAAACATCAGTGTGATGCCAGTGTTACCATTTTTAAGGACAGAATACATGTTACAATTTCAAGAAACCACAATATTAAAACCATAGATATTGTATATGACAGCAGATGCACCAGTAGGTGCTCAGACTCATCAGAGCGGCCGCTCATAAAAAGGGGATGATGCCGAGTTTCCAAATGTTTCAAAGGTTGATGGAATTTAAAGTTTGTAATCTGCATGAAATAAGCTACGACATC
This sequence comes from Nelusetta ayraudi, assembly GCF_046127955.1. NCBI lineage: Eukaryota > Metazoa > Chordata > Actinopteri > Tetraodontiformes > Monacanthidae > Nelusetta > Nelusetta ayraudi. Next base: position 4,186,046 of record NW_027466098.1, read on the forward strand.
ATTTGTTTACATGGTAAAGTATGAACGCTTGCAACAAGCTGCAAGCTAAGTTACGTTTGCTGTAATAAGCTAATATTGAAATATTGATTTTCAAAATTATATCCAACTTTTAATTTTATTACAGCATAGACAGACATATCTGTGTATATATTTTCATATTTATTTTGATATTTATTTGTATATATTTATTTGTGCGCTATTTCTTAATTTATTTCCACGTGTTCATTGTCTGAGCTCACAGGATGCTCTCTCTCCCCCCCCCCCCCCCTTTGGTAGGTTTTCCACCAAGTCCTGGCTGTCCCAGACGTGCGAAGTGTGCTGCAGGAGCATGATGTTTGGCGTCAAGTGCAAGCATTGCAAGTAAGAGGGGCGCCCAATCTGGCCTCGACACACGTCCGCGCGCTAACTCGCAGCACCTCTCATCACCACTATTTCAATATTCCCAGATTGAAATGCCACAACAAGTGCACCAAAGATGCTCCGTTGTGTCGAATATCAATTCTCACACGTAAGCAGCGGCTCATTTCTTTTGCTGTTATTTTCTTTGAATACTGGTTGTTATATTTAAGAATGTACGCGTAGTGTATATGAGTGGATGGCTTCATTTCACTTGCAGAGCCAAGAATACGTCGCGCCGAATCGGTTCCATCGGACATCAACAATCGGATTGATCACACAGCTGTGATCCCTCTGCAGTATGTCACTTTACCCCACGTGATCACCAAACGGGTGAGGAACTGCTGTTTTTCCATCCGCATGCTACCGCTCAAAGGTTTAGGGCCAGTGATTCATTTCTGCATTGGACTCCATTGTAAGAAGCTTCATGAAATAATCTATTGGAATGCTCTCAGAGCAGAAAAATGAGTCAGGATGCGTTGAACACATGGGATGGCTTTGACATTGTGTGGCCTTGAATGTCTCATTGAACGTGATATTAAAGAATGAGTCTCGAGTGTGCAATTTGCGGCCATCAGTACAGGAGTTGGATGCTTTCAAATTGCCCCAAAAACTGTAAACATTTAGTTGTGTGGGGCGAAACCAATGTTTTTTGGTGTTTTTTTTTTGTTCTGTTTTGTTTTTTACCTTTTTTGAGCCACGGCACATTTCTTACGTTGAAAAAAAATCCCATGGCACACCAGCAACCAAAGACTTAAAAAAAAATAGTCTCTTAATTTATTTATACTCACTCGGTGTGAAGCCTGGGCTGTTTAGATGCACACAAAGCTGATATGCTAGGAAGAAATGAGTATATTTACTTTTAAAGTCACTTGACTATGTAATTTTTAACATTTTATTCAACCAATTAAATGAAATTGGATCATTTTTCACGGCACAGTGGTTGAAAAACACTGCTCAAAACATCACCTAGTAAAGAAAGCATCACGGTTTATATTTTAGCCTCGTTAAACGTGTTCACACAGATTTTTGCACACTTGGAATTCTCTCAATCACTTTTATTGAGACATTGAAATGTGGTTTTCACGAAACACGAAAATGTTCCCAGACTTGTTCAGAACATCTCGACTGGTTTTCATGCACTCACATTGATCAATCACAGAGCATTCAAGATCATTATTTCATAAAACCGGTTATAATGGATTTCAAAGCAGAAACGAGTCAGTGACCCCAAGACTTTTGAGCGGCAACTGAAAGTCAACTGAGGGTTTAGAGTGACGGTCACGTCTCTGGTGTGTCCTTGTGTTAGCCGGAGTGCAGCCGCTCCTCCAACCAGCTGGACTCCAGCAGCAACCCGTCGTCGGCCACCTCCTCCGCACCCTCGTCGCCCGCGCACCTCCAGCAAAGCAACCCGCCCAGTGTGAGCGCAACACCCCCGCCTAACCCGTCCCCGCAGGGACCCCGCAACAACTGTTTCCACTTCCCGGGTCAGACATCTATCACATTTTTTGATACAATGCCATATTCCGATATTTGGTTTTCAATACCAGATCCAGAATGATACTTTTTTATATACTGTGTATGTACCAGTTTTAAAACCGGTTTGTACAAGAAAACTGCACAAACCATTTTATTTTCTGCTTCAAAATCAGGATTTTCTCCTCAAATTGGTTGCGTTCCCATCCTTTGCTGCTACATTCCTGGCACAAAGACTTCATGGAATGATGTTCATTTTCATTTTGTAACATAAAGAAACATTTCTTTAGTTCACAGCTCTATAATTCGAGTGGCGATTGCAAGCCTTGAGATCTTGACACACGTATGCACAATGACTCTCGGCTTGCACAGAAAGACAGAACCGACAGAAAGATTTACTTTCTTGGGTATCGGAATTTGGCACCAAAAGATGATTAACTTTTTGAGATCCAACTGGACTGGAGCATTTCAGTCGCTGCTACAAATGTTTTCAAGTTCACTACCCTGCCCTACACGCAGCTTTACTTTAAGGAATGTCTGGATAAACATGAGAGTTTGAGTTTTCTTTTTTTTTTTTTAATGTCCATCAGATGTTCCATCCTCACCACACATTGTTGCTGCTCATCATTCTGGCACCTACCATGAACCTGGGTATGGCTCGACACTGTTGTTGCCCTTTCCACTATGTGTGTATGTGTATATGTGTATGTTTGTCAGCATATCAGAGACCTTAAGAAGTGAGTGAACACGATTCTTTTCCTCAGAATGCTGCCAGCGGCCGTCAGCGAGAGGCAGCACACGCTGGCGCCGGATGGGGGAGGGGTGAGTACAACCAGTGACTTTGCCCGGAAAGAGGAAGTGAAATGAAATATTACATCGTTTTTCTTACAATGTGCTCTGCACAATTAACTGCAATGGCGCCTAATTCCACTTTCCATTCCAGCGTGTACAAGGATGTCATTTTTAAATTGAACTTTATTGTCATTGCATGTCACAAGGACAGAGCAACGAAATGCCGTAATCCAACCAGAAGAGTTTAGCTGTGAATTAAATAGAATAAATGTACAGTATACACACATCAAATAATATATGTATACATATATATATATATATATATATGTATATATATATATATATATATACATACATATATATATATATATGTATACATATATATATATATATATATATATATATATATATATATATATATATATATATATGTATATATATATACATATATATATATATACATATATATGGTATGTATATATATACATATATATATATATACATACATACATATATATACATATATATACATATATATATATATATATATATATATATACATATACACACATTGTGCAAATGAATAATAGAACTGTTGCTATAAAGTGCAGGTATGAAATAATGAAAAATAAATAATAATATATATTTTTTTATCAGAATAAGTACAGAATATAGGTTGAAAATATACAGATCGGATTTATCTGAATTCAGTAATGCGTGGAGGTTATTAACAGTGATGCGAGGACGTAGTGGGTAATAGGTCTATGAAAATTACAGTATGTACAATAGCGCAAAGTACAGTAGTGTATTGTGTATCAATGTGTATTGCAAACGTGAGCCATGAAAAAAATCAGTCCGTTTAGAACTTAGCGGATAAGCTGTCGCTAGTGTGCATTTTTATACAGGGGATAGTTTTCTTCGTCAGAGCTTCACAGTGAAGCGACGAAACAAGACGTGTGTTTTAGCTTGTGTGCAAGAGACTTCCTGTTTACACAGGCACAAAGATGTGTTTCGTCTGTGCTCGGTAACCTCAGTGCTCCTTTTGAAATACAATAAGTACAGCCTGCGCTTTGTGCAGTGAGAATTTCTCAGCTGTTCCGCATTATTATATAGAAGGCAGCTGTCCGTTGTCCGTGGTTTCCATCACTGCTTTTGCTGCACTCGGGGTCGCAGCAGGTGCAGCAGAAGGCGGGATTACACCCTGGACATGTCGCCCGTTATCACACAGCCACAGGGAAAAACAAACAAGAGTTCACACTCACACTGAATTTTTCCCATGCTTGTGGTTTTGGACTGAGACAGAAAATATTGAGAACTCGGAGAGAACCCTCGCAGACACTGAGAGAATATAAAACTCAACACTCAATAACATACAACAGAATGATCTGGATTTATAAAAAAAAAAAAAAAAAAAAAACGATAAAAAGTTGACACGTGTTGAGTGAGACGACAATACACTTGAGGCATACACTGAAATCAAGCTAAAAAAAAAAAAAAAAAAAAAAAGCTGTGTGAAATTTGTTATTGACAAACAGAATGTCTTTTCACACTTTCCAAAAGTGGAGATAAGTTTTCAAAATGTTTTACTCAATCCCAATTATTTATGATTGTTGCAAAAATTTGCTTCATGTTTTTTATGTATGTTTCAAAGGGTTTGGCTGCATCAGGTGCATTTAGAGGCATGCAAAGAAATGGAAATGATTTTCTTTTTTTATTGTTAATAAGACAAAAATAAGAACAACGCACGTGCAGCATGTGGGTCACTGTTGGTGACTGCACTAAAGTAAAGTGCACTTGGAGACTTAAGAGCACAATACAGTACATCACAAATGCACGAGGTGTCCAAAAACCTTTTTTTGCCACCACCATGTAGTCAGAGGTACTAATTCAACTCCTTTCATAACCGTGCAAAATCTGGTCCACTTTTATGCTTAACCTCATAACAGCATAGCTCAAATAGATCCACTTCAAGCAACAACAACAAAAAAATACTTTCAGAAACAAAGGTAACTACAATGTACCAATGCTTGAAAGTTCTATATAAGTTATTGAGTTTATTATAACATTGCTATGATACATTTTTTTCTTTTTGTCTTTTTTTTTCATTTTGAAAATAGTGTCAGCAACAAGTAACCACACTAACAAAATATTTATACTTTGTTACTTCCCCCCTCTGTGTATAGTGAAATATTTCTATTTCTGTGCTGCCGCTGTGTCAGGAGGAGGCCGCGGGGGAAGACCCCACTGAGGACGAGGACGCAGCCGACCACAAGGGAGGCGACAAGTGCGACGACGAAGACGGCCTGGAGGAGCTGCCCTCCTCCATCAGCCACCGCGTCAACCGCTGGAGGGGCCCCATCACTCGCAAAGCCAGCCAGACCAGCGTGTACCTGCAGGAGTGGGACATCCCCTATGAGCAGCTGCAGCTGGAGGAGCTCATCGGCAAGGTGAGCACACAGAGAGGCTGAGGAAAAGCTTCTTCCCCCCAAAGTCATTAAAGCTCTGAACTCTGCCATCAATACGATGTAATATACTGTATATTATATGTAACTAATTATATTCTATTGTTTATTATTTTACTGATGTTATTATTATTACTATTACTGTTGAGTATTATTATATACCAAATGGTGTAGTATCATATCTTGCATTCCATTGGTTAAAACAAATTATATTATATTATATTATATTATATTATTGCATAACACTCCAAGACTCTTATCTGTATTTGCCACTTTTGAATTTTTTTTTTTAACTTTGTATTTTGTAAAACTTATATTTAACTTGCTACTTGTCACTTTTTAAACTATTTCTTTTACACTTTCTTTTCGTTTCTTTACTCTTTATTCCTCGTATGCACATGCCGGCTTCTGCCACAGCAACATTTCTCGGCCATGTAACGTGACATGTGACAAATAAATCTTTGAATGTCGAATGTTGAACGTTCCTTGCCCCCTGATGTCGGTCCAGGGTCGCTGGGGGAAGGTGCACAAGGGCCGCTGGCACGGTGAGGTCGCCATCCGCCTGCTGGAGATCGACGGCAACAACCAAGACCACCTGAAGCTCTTCAAGAAGGAGGTGATGAACTACCGACAGACCCGGCACGAGAATGTGGTGCTGTTCATGGGCGCCTGCATGGCTCCGCCCCACCTCGCTATAGTCACAAGGTGCCGCTGCTGTGTGCCGCCGACGCCGTCATTCACCACCATCCTGTTTGTCTTATGTGTGTGCTCGCCAAGGACTTCCTGACTTAACAGCCTTTCACTTGTTTGTGCGTGTCTGCAGTTTCTGCAAGGGTGTGACTTTGTACTCGGTGGTGAGAGAGAGAGGTCACATGCTGGACATCAATAAAACCAGGCAGATTGCGCAGGAGATCATCAAGGTAGGCGTCTCTGGAACTGTGCCACATGGTGAGGGGGGTTTGCAACACATTGGATCAAAGGGATGTTGAAGAAGGAACAGCATCATCAAGTTGTTACATTTTAGATTGCAGCGTCTTTCACTCTCCCTCCCTCTCCTGAGCTTACCAGTGAACTACAGTGACCTGCACACCTAAACATGGATTGCTCGACCACCTTCTTCTCTGTTGGTTTATTTGAAGACGCTAGTGTTCGCTATCTGTGTAGTCAGCACACTAACTACGAAACATGCTGTCAGGCAGCTGGATTGTCCACACCGGGCTTCTTTAGAAATATGTCGGCGCAAGATGACAGCAAATTAGGAGCAAGACCCTTATTGATTTATGTATGTCCTTCTATTTAAAAAAAAACTGTTATTAGGGTAGGAAAACCAAAGGACTTTTATTGTACACCGAATGTACACTTTTACTAAGATCTTCATGGGCAGTTCATTAAGCTTTTATAAATTTAAAAATCATAAATCAAGCCAAGTATTCTTGGAGTTCAGGTAGCTGAAGGCAGCCCCTCTGGCTTTAGGGTTATATGTGGCGTAATTATAGCATGCCCAGTTCTTACTTTTGCAGCATTGTGTATTTTAATGATCGCACGTTGGAGGGGTGAAAGAGCAAAGTCTCTTTACCTTGATTTACATGCTGTGCTCAGAGAGCGCAGTGGAAAAAAAACATATTGCCACTTTACAGCGACCTTCAGGCTTTAATTTCTGCTTCGTAGTAATCCATCAATCAACTTTAACTGTGCTAAAGCACTGAATCGCATCCAAAGGCGTCTCAAAGGGCTTTGCTCAATCAATGAGAAACCAAATGATCTAGCAAGAAAATGAAATAGCAGAGAGCTGTATAGGAATTTAAACAGGTTTTCATGAAGTTGAACTCTAACAAGTACAATTTATACAATCAAAACTTTAAAATATATCACCATTACCACACGAGTTTAGGAAAGGTGCTGCGTATAGAAGGGCCCTTGCGCTTGACATGGTGGTCATGTTTGGCTGTGCTTTATGGATTTATATATCAAGTGGCATTTTATTGCCGAACTGACTTCTTACGAGTTTCATGTCTGCGTCCTCTCCAGGGTATGGGGTATCTGCATGCCAAAGGCATCATTCACAAGGACCTGAAGTCGAAGAACGTGTTCTATGACGCCAACAAGGTGGTCATCACAGACTTTGGCCTGTTTGGGATGTCCGGGGTCGTGCAGGAGGGCAGGTAGGAGCTGATCGGGTCGGAGCTCGCTGGATCTGCGTCACGGAAAAAAATAACCCACGAGCGGTGGCGCTGATTGTGACCGCGCTTGTGCTTTCAGGAGGAAGAATGAGTTGCGGATACCTCGCGGCTGGATATACTACCTGGCCCCAGAGATTGTGAGGAAGATGAGCCCAGAAGTGGACGAGGACCAGCTGCCGTTCTCCAAGGCTGCTGATGTTTACGCTTTCGGGTATGTGCATGTTTCAATAGAACTGAATCAATTTGGCTAAAAAAAAAAACTGATGTATTGAATACTAATACATTGGAAGGGGAGAACCTGTGCCGGTTGTTTGAAAATGCTAATAATAATTGCTAAATTTATAGCATAGGGCTTCTGGTATCGGTAACAAAGTATTTTGGTTCCCATCTATGAAATTATTTTATTTGTATGTGTTCCTATTTTTAGAGGTTGTTATGTTTTGCATTTTTTCCTGTCATCACCTGGCTATCATGGACGTAACTGTGGGAATATTATTGACAAATGTATTTGATCGGTGTTTAAGAAGCCCTTCTGGTCAAGTCAATCAATCTCTGGAGTCATAATTTGTCAAACAAAGATTTAGTTATAAACTCAGAGATAACTTATGCTCGAAGCACATTACATGGTTGAACCGCCGGCATGCTAGTTTACTTATCTGACGTCTGGTTGACTTTCAGCACAATCTGGTACGAGCTGCAGGTTGGAGACTGGCCAGTAACTGACCAACCTGTGGAAGCGAAAATCTGGCTGCTGGGCAGTGGTGAGGGCATCAAAAGGGTGCTGGCAGAAGCCAACCTGGGCAAAGAGGTCACGGTGAGTGTGCTGTAGAGAGCTGATGTGGATCGTAGCAATAAGGAAATGTGTTTGTGCTAGGAAGCCTGAGAAGATCCAAGGTGGTGCTCATGCAAACAGTGGCAAATCTGCCGACTTTTGTGGATTAATAAAAATTAATGATTGAGATTTTTGCGTCTTGCTTTATAGCTCACCTGTAATTTTTTTTCTTTTTAAAATACTCCCTGACATCGCGTTGTTTAGCTGCTCGTTTGGCCATGCTGACATTGCGATCCTCAAGGTCGCTCTTGCTGCAGCTCGTGCCGCTCCCTCCGGCATCGGGCATCAACAATCGAAAATAACGATCGTGTCCCGTCAGTGCATGTTTGCGTTCCCTTGTGCCCTCAGACTTTATTTCTTTTACTCAACATAATAACATCTCTAATGATGAACTAACAATGCATAATTCTGAGTTATATTTTCAACATTTACTGTAAAAAAAAAAAGGGTGGGGGTGGGGGCGGCGGGATTGATGGAGAGGTGGAGATGGCAGTTTTACAGCGGGGATGATTTTGATTGTTTTTTAGGGGGGGATGCCATCCGCCCTCATCCCCTTTCAACTCGACTACTGATCAGAGGTGCACACATTACTTTGTTGTTTATTGTTAATAAGACAAAATAAGAAAACTAAATTCTTGTGGTTCTTGTACTCTGGATGTGTTGCAAGGGCGGTCTTCTTGCTGGATCCAATTCTTTGCAGCATGTGGGTCAATGTTGGTGTCTCCGCTAAAATAAACAGCACTTTGAGACCAAAGACTGATTCTTTCGACAATACAATTCATCACAAATACATGAGGCGCCGAAAACCACTGTGCCTGTCAAAAACTTAAACAGGAGTTTATAATGTGTCCATTTATAAGAATAAGGGACTCATTACAGCTACAGATCTGTATCTGGACTTGACATTTTCCTCTGTTCAGACAGATGACGGTTTGCATGCTTCTCTGTGCTGTGTCTCATGAGACCCGTAAAGTAAAGCCAAAACAGGATGAAAGTTCATGACTCGAGAAGTCTTTTATTTTAGAAAAAACAGTTTCTCCCATATAATTACAAGCTGTAATATTTGAGATAGATCATTTAAATATATTTATTCATTGGTAAAACTGAAGTGCCTTATATTCTGTCTGCCCCCCCCCGGTCACCTTCCTGGAAGCATCCATCAACTTATTTTGTAATGTAATGATAAACATATCCACTATAATGAACTTCTAGGAGTGAAAATTCAAGTCTTCCAAGTCTCATCACCGTGAACTCAGGAATCATTGTCTTCTCAGACCGGAAACAGCAGCTAATGTGTCTGTATTACCTAACGTATCTGTGCCGTTTCCCTGTGCAACAGGAGATCCTGTCCACCTGCTGGTCTCAGGAAGCTGAAGACAGGGTGACCTTCACCCAGCTGGCCGACATGTTGGAGAGACTGCCCAAGCTGAACCGGAGGCTGTCCCACCCTGGTCACTTCTGGAAGACCAGCGAGTACGTATCCTAGAGGAGGGCGCTCAGGGGGAGCTAGCGAGCCTTCAACCGCTGTAAATAAGATTTTTATAAGGAAATGTGAATATCGTGAAGCCATGCTGAGTTTAATGAAAACCGACGGTCCCCGGCGACTCCTGGTCCAAGGAGGGGAAGACACCTCCTCCGGGTGCTACCTCGCTCTTTCTCCTCCTCTCTGTCCACTCTTTATCAGTTTGCTGCAACATTTCTTTTTCCCCTCATTGTGACATTCCATTGTCCCCCCCCCCCCCCCCCCCTCTCTCTCTCTCTCTCTCTCTCTCACTCTGCTGTCCTGTGGTCTGGCTGCCGGGCCCCACCTCTGATTCTCTTCACTTCCTGTTACTGCTGCTGACTCCCACTTCAATTTTTTCCCCAACACTCCTCTCGCCTGTAACCTCTTTGCCAATCTGTTTTCCTTTTGGCGAAGATCCTGGGATGAACATCATCATCATCATCATCATCATCATCATCATCATCATCCTCATCATAATCACAATCACTGTCTGAGACCTCACTGCCATCAGGGCCTACACACACACTGTCTGTACATGTACAAATAGAACAGCAGAGAGACTTGTTAATACAGTTGAGGTGAAATGTAGTGAAATGTTATTTTTATTATTATTATTATTATTATTATTATTATTATTATTATTAACAATAATAATAATAATGATAATAATAAAATATCTATCGATACCAGGATTGTGTACTCTGCTTGTACTCATAAAGTGTGTGCCAATGCCACAACATGGATACCAGTTGTATATCTATGCATGTGACAATTTTTTAAAATTTGATTTTGGACTTCATTGAAACCTGTTTCAGGAAAACATGCGGAGGAATGTTGTTCAAATAAAGGAAAAGTAATTATATAATATGTAATGGCCTTATGAAGTACTCAAGTATCAGTGAGTAGTAAAATGCGAGTTGTACTTGTACTCTACTCGTTCGGTAAAAATGTGGTATCGGTGCATCCCTAATGATGACGATAATAATAATGATAATGATAATAATAATAATAATAATAAGAACACGGTGGCGTAGTGGTTAGTGCTGCCGCCTCACAGCAAGAAGGCCGTGGGTTCAATTCCGGGCCTGGGACCTTTCTGTGTGGGGTTTGCATGTTCTCCCTGTGTCTGCGTGGGTTCTCTCCGGGTTCTGCGGCTTCCTCCCACACTCCAAAAACATGCATGTGAGGTCAATTGAACACTCTAAATTGTCCGTAGGTGTGTATGTGAGTGTGAATGGTTGTCTGTGTCTATGTGGCCCTGCGATGAACTGGCGACTTGTCCAGGGTGTCACCCTGCCTTCGCCCTAAGACAGCTGGGATAGGCTCCAGCAGACCCCCGTGACCCTGACCTCAGGAAGAAGCGGGTATAGAAGATGAATGAATGAATAATAATAAGAAGAATAGCTAATCCTTCTGTTCATGTGACCTTTACCAAATGACCTGATGAAAATCGAACTTCAGTTCAGAGGTTGTTGTGGGCAAAGCATCAGGACTGCATTGAGGAGAGGCAATTTGTGAAACTACTGAGGTACATCCATCACGATATATTTATACAGGCTTAACCTTCACCATGTTTGTAAGTACAGCACACACGGATGCAGTATGCAGATTGGATGCGTCAAGCAACCACAGGAACAGGAAATCGGTGTAAAAAAGCCACTATTTATTGAACTAGGGCATTATGCCTAACATTAGGTGCAGCTTAACACTGGCGCTAGGCTTCAGAACAAAATCTTGGAGAAATGTATCATAGATACACTTGATCATACAAGATACACTTAGCAGCAGTTAAAGGTGTAGTGCTTTTGCCAGTAAACCACTTGTAAAATTATAGCCGCTTGAATCAAATGAGACTAGAACCTTATCACGGCTCACTTACAGTGGAATATAATTTATTATTATTATTATTATTATTATTATTGGTAATGATAATAATATGTGCATTGTTGTCCAAAATTGGTCTAAAAGTACTGTGATGAAACTGGCTAACTTCCACCCCACGAGGAAAGACACTGTTGTTTTGGGATTTTTTTGTTGTTGTTGTTGTTCCTCTGTGTGTGTGCGTTCCCTCAGGCAGGAACTTGTTGTGGGCATAGTGAGCACAGAATGCACTGAAAACCAATCAGCAATCATCACTCATCATTTGCATCCCTGTGTGCAGTCCTGGTGGTTGTATGTAATGTACGCTGCCTTTTGTACAAGGATGTACATTTTTTGTCTTCTGTTTGTATTTATGTGTAGATTTTTGGGGGATGACCGAGGGTGTTGGCTCTTTTGTGTGTTTTGCTTTGTGTGGGTGGGAGGGAAGGTTGAACTGTAGAGTATTTTTGTACAGAATATGCATTTTGCTAACTTCCGGTCTGAACAGTTGAAGATATTAAAGATGATCTTCAGTGAGTCATTTGCCTTTTTTGTAACTCAGCACTAACATCCATCAATACCTCGTGCACGCACAACTACTTGGCAGGACATCTCGTCACATTCACTGATTTTCACAAGATTGCCAACCTATTTGACCAGTGCCCTCTAAAACGGTCATAAACACCAAAACAGATGCAATAAACTTAATGATTAAAAGGAAAGCAATCTATAAGACTTAAGCTTAGACTTAGACTTTCTTTATTGTCATCGGGAAAAGAAACACGACAGTGATTCATTTCACAGCGAAATGTCTTTGCCCAGTTCCAGAAGTACAGCAACTAACTTAAATCTATATACAAGCTGAGATAAATACAATATATAAAAATATGGGATATCTGGAGGTAGAATGTTGGTGTAGCAAAAATAAATAGAGCAAATATACATAGTATAAACAGTATAAACAGCGACGAGGTGTGTTGGAGTATAAACAGTATGAACAGAATAGACAGAATAACAGTGACCAGGTAGAGGGGTATGTAGGCTGTACATGTGTAGAATAGTGCTCTGATGCTGGTGACAGTGTAGACAGTGGCAGCAGGGAGGTGGGGGGTTAACTGGCGTTTAACAGTCTGATGGCCAGGGGGAAGTAACTGTTTGTGAATCTGGTTGTTCTGCAGCGGATGCTACAGAACCTTCTGCCAGATGGGAGAACAGACCATGGTTAGGGTGGGTGGGGTCGGACAGGATCTGCTTGTTAAAACACAGCTATAAAAACAACTTAAAATTGGTTAGAAACTTACCTGTATTGTACATTCACGTCGTGTTAATAATAATCCTTTGTTGATCTGGTGGTCTTTCAGTCCAGCGCACATCTGAACTTCTTGAATTGCTTGCATTTGTGGCTCCTTCTTTTATTTTTACACAATTTCTTTTCTTTTCATCCTTCTTTCATTAATTGTTGGTGCATGTTGTGCACGTTTGTTCCAATGTGTGCACGTTTCAGACATTATGAGTGAAGTTGATGTGATTTTCCGTTTCCCTCTCCTTTTCCCTTTGCTCTTTTATGCGATAATTTGTGTCTTTTCGAGTTGTGAATGTTCTCAGCGGTTTGTTGTTTGTCGGCCTGTGAACTGTGGATTCAATTTAGTGCAAGCCTCGAAATAGAAGCATTCAGTAGAGAAATTATGTACTTGCTGACTTCCTGTTTCCAACTCAATGGTTAAACAAACCACATTCCATTTCCTCTTAAAAACCTGTGGTCTTGAAAAAGTGGTAGTTCATTTACACATTGTACAAGTCGTCTTTTTCACATCTACATTTCATACATTTCCACCTCCCACCACCACCACCACCATGTGATTGACTGATTAACAATGAGAGTTAACAAGCAATTGAACATTGTACCTAATGAAGTGGCCTCGCTGCAACCCGAGTACGAAATTAAGCAGTGATTTAAATTGAAGGGATGAATAGATTGTCAGATCTAACCTTTCTAAACTATGTTGCAAATGGTATTTGTCTAAAACTTTCTATTCAAAAGTAGTTTTGAATTTGTTATTCACCATGGCAAGTGTTTATAGACATTTCATAACCTCTATTGTGAAACACTGATGCAGGAAAGTCTTCGCCTTAATCGTCCTTTTCTCCTTTAATCCAAGTATTCATTCATCTTCTAATCATAGTGGTCCCCATGGAAACACACTAGAGTTCGGTTGACAGAGGGCGACCCTCCCGATTTACGGTACATAACTGAGATAATTTCATAAGGTCAGCATTCATTTCATGCATGTGTTACAAACCCAGACTGGTCTAGGGCAAGAGTTGGTAACACATTGAAACCAGAGGGCCGCTGAGCATAGGGGATGCAAATAAAGGAGTCAACACAAGTGATGAGAGTAAGACAGTGATTTTACTCTTTTGTGTGTGTGTGTGTGTGTGTGTGTGTATGTGTGTATGTATGTATATATATATATATATATATATATATATATATATATATATATATATATATATATATATATATATATATATATATATGTATATATATATATATATATACACAGATATAAATATATATATATACATGCTGAAGCTATTTACAAAAGCCTGCCTGCCTGCCTAACTACTCTATCCGGAAGAATAAATGCAAAAGTGGCAACCACCCCTTACCTAGTGTGGCTTAACAAAGTTTCAACCTAACTGATGCCTAAGTATGGAGGCCCCTTTCTTACCTGCTCCAAGGAAGGGCATATACAAAAGGTCCAAGGTCGGAGACAAAAACTTAAAGGTTTCACTGGGCTTTAACAGCTGGCATGGGTGACAGAGAGCATGAACTGAGCTGGACCCAGCCCTTTTATAGAGCAGCAGAGGAGTGTGATTGGTGGCGGTGGAACCAGAGAATCAGGAGCTGACCAATGAAGCCAAGGTGGGTGGATGAAACAGATGGCAGAGGGAGGGAGAAATAGACAGAACATAACAAAACCCAAGAAACAAAGTACCACTACCATACCTAGTTGGAACGTAACACACGTTGCTTGCTACTTGTGTGTGTTTTCAATAGATTTTGGCAGTTGCCCGATGTAAAGACCGTTGCTTCTACCTATTTATAATGGTGGTAGAGCAGCTGTTCCGACGGGCGGGAGGAAGAGGAGGTTCACACGGAGTGATGCGCGCACGTCCGGCTCTCCGAACAAGATGATAGAAAGAGCGCGAGAACACCAGACAGAGAGGGTTGGGGTGGTGTTGATGCTCTTTCCCAGGAGAAATAACACCACTAAAGCAATAAATACCAATTTTTATTACCTTTTTTCCAACAATGATGAAAAATGTGTTTCCAACGATGATGAAAATCGTGCATTGTCCCTTTAAAGAGTCATGCATAGTCTCCTCGTCCTTCTCTGAACTAGGTTGTGACAGTATCTATTTATATTTGTTCTGCTTTGGATCATTCAGACCCTGATGGCTAAGCACATTTGTGTTGACGTTTTGTCAAAAAGCTTCTTTTTGTGTTCAAAGTCCAGAGTTGAAGTCAATAATTTATCGTCAGCAAACTGCGGTCAAACTGCACTCAGGTGATCCACACCATGACATCACGTGGTCCACCTAACCAAATCTTAGATCTATTTCACACAACCTAAACCATTCATTCATTCATCTTCTATACCCTCTTATTCCTATTCAGGGTCACGGGGGTCTGCTGGAGCCTATCCCAGCTGTCTTAGGGCGAAGGCAGGGTGACACCCTGGACAAGTCGCCAGTTCATCGCAGGGCCACATAGAGACAAACAACCATTCACACTCACATGCACACCTACGGATAATTTAGAGTGTTCAATTGACCTCATACGCATGTTTTTGGAGTGTGAGAGGAAGCCGGAGAACTCGGAGAGAACCCACGCAGACACAGGGAGAACATGCAAACCCCACACAGAAAGGCCCCAGGTCCGGGCCCCGGAATCGAACCCACGACCTTCTTGCTGTGAGGCAGCAGCAGCGCTAACCACTGCACAACCGTGTCGCCCCAACCTAAACCACTACGAAACAAATGTGATAAATCCATTTCTGAGGACCAGTGTGCAAAATACTCAATAGTCGTCTACATTTCTTTAACATGCACCGTGCATATTTTTAAAAGTTGAATATTAGGTTAATCTTAAAGACATTTTAGTGACCATTACAGAATATATATATACATATATATTTTATTTATTTTTAAATATGAGACCCCCTTAAATTTTGCTTTCAGGCTTTCATGGGGGCCTCATCGTTTAATCGGCCTCCGTGTATTTAACACACTGGGTAGCACTGATGAAACCTTCGCCTCCACTTCCCATGTACTGAGAATCATAATCATGCAGTGAAAATTATTTCACTCTCAAAACTGAGCTGTTAACAAAAAATGCGCACTAAATCAATAATGGTAATAACCCACAGTAAATATGTGATGTGATGGGATCTATGCCAAAGGCTAAAATCATATACATTTTTTTTTTTTTTTTTTTTAAACTGAGTAGACAAATACAGTAGTCTCCATAAAAATTGATACAGGAAAACATCAGGGCCCCACTTTTAACATACCAAACTTTTTCAAAATGCTTGATATATTTCCCCAGGCCCATAGAGGTGCGCATAGAGGTGCCAACCACTGTTTTCCCCTGGTTTATTTGAACTTTAGTTGCCTTAAACTCATTTCTTATATGGGCCATTTTGTGTTTTGTTTTATTTTGTGTTTTTTTTTTCTGCCATATTAAAGTGCGGACTGAGTGGTAACAGCTGTCGTGCAAGTGTGGTTTAGTGTGTCGTTGAGTCACCTTGGCTTGCTGTGTTCAGGTAAATGTGCATGCTTTTGACCAGCTTTGATTTGGTCTGAATTGGTTGTGTGTAGTGGTTTATAATTTGCCTATATTTATGGTGACAACTCCCTGTTGTTTCGGATTGACTCCACACTAACACCTTTGATAGTGCAGTTTAGCCCCACATTCCCTTGTTTCTTTGTTCATTCAATTGATTTGTTATTTTATTCAATGCCTTATATTGTTGATTGCATTCTCTCTATAATGGCCTGCATTAAGGTCTTTGTAGTGAGCGGTATTACAGCAAGACCAGTTTTAACCAACACATGGTAAATAAAATGTCTATTTTTTTTTTTTTTTTTTTGATGTAGTGGTCTCTGGTAACAGTTTATTCTCGGTAGTGTGCACTGAGGATCACTTGGTCACAATATTAAGAATGTAGCTTATAGATAGAAACTTGGTGTGACGTTACGCCCTGTTTTACCCAGACGTGGCCTCCTCGTTTGTTTTTAAGTAGTATTATTGCAACGTGATAAAATCGTGAAAAATAATTGTCTATCCATACAGAGCCACGCTTTAATTATATCACAATCATATATTGTAACGTTTGGATGTTTCACGCTCTCGGTTTATTCTGTTCCATGTTTTAGTGAAGCTGTAGTTTTTTTGAAATTTGACTTGAGTAAACATAGAGCTTGAGCGTCTCGCTGGTGGACCAAGTGTCCTGGAAAATATGGTCACCCAAGCAAAGTCAACCTGGCGAAAATATATAATGAAGATAATCATTTCATACCAATGCAATGCATTTGAGACCATCATGTAATTCTTGATGTGCACGTTTTCTTCTTCTTCTTCTTCTTCTTCTTCTTCTTCTTCTTTTTTTTTTTTTTTTTTTTTTTAATTTTATCAGAGGCGTTGAGACAACTGGCTTCCTTTCGCTCTTATCGATAGTCGACGCCCACATCGGGAAAACGAAACTTAACGTCTGGTCCACGTTAGCAAAGGAGAATAAACCATTTCGTCACCCTCACACAGCGGAACAGCGGACTTGAGGAAGAACTACTGACATCGCAGATCATGGCTTTTCCACCGCAGACGCCTTTCTATAACCCGGTGAGTGATCTGCACTTAGAAGCAGGCTGCTCGTTCTCGCAGAATGTAATCGAGGGTAGATCTGTACATCACAAAGTAAGAACTTCTTGGCGAGTGAGTGAGCGAGTTCACCGAGTGAGTCGGTGATCAGGAAGTCGCGAAGAGCGCGAGCTCAGAGAAAAGAAAATAGAGCTCAGCTCTGTTCTCATGTACAAAGGGTGTTTTTATGGTTATTTCAATTATATATTTACGTGTGACGAATAGAGACTTAAATAAAATATGTGACAAAAATGTATTGTTGTTTTTTTCATTATGTAGCAAGAGTTTATTCCTCGATCTTAAAATAATAATAATAAAAAAAATAAATTAAAAAAAAAAAAAGTACTTGAGGTTAGTTTAGTAATGCAAATTCCGGTGGAAGTGGGCCGCTCATGTTGCAAGAGCTCCTTCTGGGAAGGGGCGTGAGTGAGTGAGCGATGGAGTCCGATAAACGCTTGTAAACTGGAGAAGAGGTTGGCAGGAGCAATCAGCAGCCACCTACTCGCACACTTGCTGGGGAGGTGGAAACGACGCCAGTGTGTCGCTTCACTAAGTGCGTCTTGCGCTTGTTTTCCAAATGTGTTATTGTTGAGTTTGCTGCGGGGAATAAATAAATAAATAACATCCAATGAAAAGTAAATGGCCTTTGTTTGATTAAAGCAGTGGTTTTCAAACAGTGTTTAATTTTGTTGATAGCATCTATGTTTGAAATCGTTGCCCACGACGCTGAAGTTCGCGCCACATTCGCCGCGGTGCTTCTTAGGTTCCGATTCCACCTTTTTTTTAAAAAAAAAAAAAATCCGCTATTTGAACATGTTTGACTAAATTATACAGTAGAAATGGACATGTGAGGTATGATTGGAAAGCCAGGGAGCTCTAGTCTCACATTCAGCTGAGATATTTCACGGGAAATCATTTTTGGCCTTTTGGGGGGACTTTAAAGTAGGCAACTTTGCCATTCACATTAATGTATTTCTCATCTTTCACAAGGATTATTTCAAAGATTATACAGTAAAACTTGACAAGTGATGTATCATTGGAAAGCCAGGGATGTCTACTATCACAATCAATTGACCTTTGGGGCGACTTCAAAGTAGGCAACTTTGTCATTCACATTACTGTATTTCTCATCTCTGTTAATGATTAATTCAAGTAATGGAAGCTGGTTCCCAGTGCTTGCATTGGCTAATCGTGATATGCAAGACTCTTGTGCATATCAGGTGGTGCCAAATGGCATGTCAGTACCACGGTTGATGGTGGTCAGCTTTGTAATTTTGGAATGGAGTTTCTTTCAGATTGTGCCCAGACCTCTCCTTACTGCTCAGAGCATCAATATAGATGCAGCTTATTTAACCAATATTACAAACTAAAGAAAAGGAAGGCAAATACCAATATTTAAAAATTTTAATAAAAAACAAAACAAAAAAACTCAAATGTAAATACTATAAAATAACAACCAAATAATATCCATCCATCCATTTATCTTATTCTGATTATGTACACAACTTGTATAGATGTCCAACATCGTCTTCAACCTGCCTCTTCTGTCCTGTCAGTCACCACAGGGGATCGGGACTGGGCAAACCAGTTCAAACGTTTTTTCAACAGGTTTGACTCTGCCCCTCCACCAACCCCGACCAACTGCCCTGCTTTTTCACACCTCTTCTCCTTCTCCTCCGCCCAGCCGCCCTTGCAGCTTTTCACTCCTCAGCTCCCCATCCATAACCGTCAGTCTTCCTCCAAAGAACACTTAAATCACCTCACATGTCAAATCTTACTGTATACTTTTTTTTAATTAATCATTAACAAAAATGAGAAATACAGTAATGTGAATGATAAAGTTTCCAACTTTGATGGAACTAGGATGAACGCCACATACGTTTTTGTGTATGAGGCCCCAGGTCAGGAGAAACTATTTGTTTTGTTGGGAGCCATCCATGTCAGATATTCAATACTGCCAGTTTTCTTTCTGATCCCATTCTGAGTAAAATTCCGGCAGGTATTGGTGACACAGTTCCAATATCGATACTTTGTGTGTGTGTTTGTGTGTGTGTGTGTGTGTGTGTGTGTGTGTGTGTGTGTGTGTGTGTGTACATACAGTATATACAGTATATAAATCACAGCGACAAACAAATGATGGGGCTACTCTGCATTGAGTGCTTAATCTAATTTAGGTTATGGCACCTCCACTCCCCTGAGTACTCACCGTGTTTGTGTTCAGGGAAGGGAACTCATCATTGATGTTGACACGGTGAAAATCTCGCACTCTGGTCCTTTTGCTAGTTCTCAGACAGCAGAGTTTTTGCAGTAGCTGAATTCTCGAGACACTCTTTTTTATCTTTATACCCAGCTGTCACAAATTCTCACGGCACACCTGGACTCGTCTCACGACACAATCTTGGAACCACTGAATTAAAGCCACTTGGGCATCGAGCATCAAAACAAGGCCACCTTGGTTTTCTGCATACAGGTCCATCTTAAAGAAAAAATAGAATATTTTGGAAAAAGTTAATTATTTGCCCAACCAAGTATTGAATACATAGAAATGAACACACTTTTCAAAAGCCTGAAATTTGTGCTGAAAACATTATTTTTTCTATTGGTCTTGTGATATTCTAATTCTTAGAGACACTGAATTGTAGATTTTCATTATCTGGGCCATAAATACCAACATTGCTAGAAATAAAAGGTTGAGATACTCCACTCTATGTGTAATGAATTGATACAAAATAAGACTTTCACTTTCTTGAACTTTTTCACAATATTCAAAATTTTTAAGAGGTACCTGTAGTCAATCTGTTCATCGTGAGCATCTGGTGCCACCGAAGTGCATTTGGTTCGCTACAAATTGTGTTGATTATGATTTGAGCAGTCTCTCCATGAACTTGCAAGGTTTTTTCCTCTTGATCTAGCAGTGTGCTTTCAATGTCCCAGACTTTCACAATGCATTTATTTTACCCACTGCTTGGAAAAGATTCACATTGGGTAAATCAGTCTACTATTTTTCTTTCTCTTTATAACTGTTTTCTAATTTTGGCCCTTAATGTCGTTCAGCTTCCATGCCATGTTAATCTCCGTTTGTCAGGGTCAGTGTCAGTGCAATAATTGGTGATTGCAACAGCTGAGGCTCTCGTCTTCCTGGGACAGGGGATCTTTTTCCTGTCTCACGGTAAAGTTTGAGTCACTCGTGCTTGAGTGTGGCTTCCTTCCTTCCACCCTCTGATGCTGATATTGCTCAGTGGCCAAACATTGGAATTACTAGTTAAAGCAAGATTTTTACAGTGGTTACAGGCATGTGTGTGAACGTAAAGAAAACTCAAGACTTAATGAATAGAATAGAATGCCTTTATTTATCCCACATTGGGGAAATTTGCATATATACTGCAGCATATACAGTGCAAAAAGATGGAAAATATATGAATTAAAAATAAATAAATAAAATAAATATACAAATTATTTACACCACTCAATAAACGTTAATAAAGAAGTGTTTTATTGCACCTGTAGTTACAGTACTTGGGGGTGTGTTTGTGTCTGCGAAACAACATAAATGCTGAGCCGAGATGAGAGAACGTTTTCCCTTGACTCATTTCAGAGGATGCCCTTTACCGGTGCCATTCACGGTGGCCTACAAGAGGGGAAGTCCATTTCCCTCAGTGGCCGTGTCCAACCTGGGGTTGAAAGGTCAGACTGAACTTCTCATCACTTATTTTTTTTTCTTCTTCTTCTGCCGCATTATCCGGGGTCGGGTCGCAGGGGCAGCAGCCTCAGCAGAGATGCCCAGACCTCCCTGGCCACACGGCTAAGCTGTGGGGCAATAAGCACGCCCACACCAGCCCGCTTGTGAACTGCTCTTAGTCTGTCCCGTCACTTGTTTTTTTTCCCCACTTTTAAAATATTCATTCCTAAACTGTGATGGTAGTTAGTTTTGTTTTTGGATTGCATTTTGTTTTTGGCAAGTTGAAAAGAAGTAATTTTTAGTTGATTTTTTTTTTGAGAATTCAATACGTCTTGGTCATTCATACAAAAAAATAAAAGTCATGAATAAAGAGCATAGTCCAATCTGACAATTGCACAAAAAGACCTATCCAGGTCCTACTGTACAGACAAAAAGTAACATTTTGGCCACTGATTCGACAGAAATATTCATCTCTTGTATTTTTCTTTTTTTTTTTTAGGTTCCATGTGAACTTGCAGTGTGGTTCCGTTCATAACACAGACGTGGCACTGCATTTCAACCCTCGCTATGACAGTTTCCCAGCTTATGTGGTTGTTAACAGCTTCCAGCATGGCTCCTGGGGCCCGGAAGAGAGGAGCTACAACTCTCCGCTCCCTGCTGGTGCCCCCTTCACCCTGATCATCATTGTGTGCCGGGATAACTTCCAGGTCTGGCGGGCCATTCATTATCAAAAGTCATCAGTAACCTTTTAATAGAGGCTTTTGTTTTCATTTTATGGCCTTGTAAAGTCGCAGTACACTCAAAATTGACCACTAGGCAAATTTGAGCCCCATTTTGACCCCCTTCCCATACTCTAAAACTCACCAAATTTGGCAAGAAGGTCTGACCTGCACAGAAATTTAACATATCAAAAAACTGTGCAAATCTGCTTTATAGCGCCCCCTTGACAACTTAAATTGCGTTTGCATCCTCTATGAAGATACCATAGGTGGTTTTGGCTTGAAAATGGAGTATGACACAGACAAGAATTTCATGAAAAAAAGTTGATCAAAAAACTTATTGAGATCCCAACCGTTTTCCTTTTACAGCCCCTTAAAGTCACAGTACACTCAAAATCGCCCAAAAATCGCTCAACATCCCCCCGGAAACTAAAATGCCCCTAGCTCCGCCTAGGAATGTCGAATCGACGTGCATCAAAAACTCACACGTTCCTCTCAACCTCTACATTCCTACGCTCTAACTTATTCTGTTCGGCAAACAGATAGTGAGATATTTCAACTTGTTTCGAAAAGCGGAGCTCGCGTCACTATGCCTCCAGTTAAATGCGCCCTGGCTTCTTTTTCAGATGAATACGTCGACAGCCTAATGGTTAGCGCACCTGACTACGACGATGGAGTATGGGGTTCTAATCCCAAATTATTTTTATTTTAATAAAATTTGCTTTCATTGTCTACTACACTTTGTATGCGTGAACAAAGCTCATATGAGATTTCAAATGTAACTGGCGAGCGCGTGTGTTCAACAAAGGAAGTAACGTTAGTCTCTGCTTATGATGTGTGCGAGTGTGTTTGTCCGTCCTTGTGTCAGTGTGTGTGACTGTGATCAAAAAATGTCATCTCTTCTATTTATTTACTTCGTTGATATTGTGTGTGTGTTTGTGTGCGTGCCCGCATGTGTGTTTATTTCAGAAGGAGCGGCGCATAGACTTCATTTATAAGTAAAGTTGAAACTGTATTTTATAGGTCGATAGCTGGCCGAGTGATTAGGGCGCATGACTAACACTTGAGAGCCCGGGGTTCGAGCCCCGCCCAAATCCTCTTTATTTTAAATACAAAGCACAAAATTTGTTTTGTGCTTTTTTGTGTACTATTGTTTGAATGTGTGAAGAAAGATGATATGAGATTTGAAACATAACCCATTAACCACTGCCAATCAAATGGTGAAGAAGCTGCTCTGTAGGTTTCATGTGTTTGTAAATGTGATCGTGATAATGAAGTCAGTGCCTCACCAGCTATGGACCTCACTGCACGTCGCTAAGCGGAACAATGATTTTCATAAGAGACGGACAACTTCTCGTTCTTCAGCCACACTGGCGAACTTTATTGGCATTAGTGACGACGCATCTGTACTCGACAAGAGCCAAGTGCAGTGAGACGTTCTCTGTCACGTACATGGTGCAAGAGTACCATCTTCTGGTCATTCAATCATACATCCACCAACATGCCTGTTTATAGTATCATTACGCCCAGGCTGGACAAAGGGAAGAAAAAAAATAACTTAATAACTGCTGTTGCCATTTGGAAGATGGTACAGCCATCATTCAAAAACCCATGTTTGTCTCATGAAGGTCTATAATTAAAAAAAAAAAAAAAAAAAACACTGTGCAAAATCTGCATAATTTGACTTACACATATGATTCATAACACTTCTTCCAGTTCTCATTTCTCATTTCTCATTTCACCCACTATGCTACATGCCACACATGCTTCAAAAGTCATCGGGGGGTGTCCACAGGGGATGGCAGATGTCGGCAGAGGGTTGGCAGGATTCAAAGGGGGTTGGGGGAAGTCAGAAGAGGCCTGCAAGGATCAGCAAGCATCGGAAAGGCTTGGCAGGATTCTGAAGGGGTAGGTAGGCGTCGGAAGGGGTCGGCAGGTGTCGGGTGTCATCAGCAAGACTGCATCGGTCAGGGGTCATCGGCAAGTGTTGAGGGGAATCGGCAGGCATTGGAGAGCATCGGCAGGTGTCGGGGGTCATAGGCAGGTGGCGGATGTCATCGCAGGCGGTGGCCACATAGACTCAGTCCTGCAAACGCTGCTTGCAGCTTTAATTTATTTTTGCTTTTTACCTGCAAAATTTAATTTAATGGATTAAAACCGTATTAAATGTATTTTGCTTAAATGTTTTTTAAAGGTCAGTGACAATATTTCTTTTGTTAGATGTTAATCCCAATCTTAACCTTGTTTTCCAGATCAATGTCAATGGCTCCCATTTCATGGATTTTAGACATCGCATCCCATTTCACCAGGTGGACACCATCGCAGTGTCTGGAAAAGTTGAAGTCTCCTCCATTGCCTTCCAGAACCCTGTGGTGAGTTTACCATCAGAACATCACTGTAGCCCTGCAGGTTCGGTTTGCAGCCATGTCCTTTCGGTATAACCACCAATACTAGTAACCAGGTTTATAACCAGGGTTATGAAACTAGTGAGGTACAAACCATGCTCGTGTGCAAGCAAAATATTTTTGAACATTATTTATGAGCAAAAAGTAAAATAAATGGTCTTTTAAAGTGTTCAATTACACAAATACACAATCACATAATGTTGTTGACTGGATCTTTATTATGTTCTGGCCCTCTCAGTCATAGATATGTATTATTGGAGTTTTGGAGGGCTGGCTGAATTCTCCAGAGGGTTCAACTCACTGAAAGTACAACAAAAGGACAAACAGACAGACTTATGATCAGTTAATGCAAATGTGACAAATAATACTGCTATATTCATCTCCATTTTAACCATGTAAGCATTTGAAAACAAATTATTATTGACAAAGGCTGTCTAATCTTCACAGTACGACCTTTTGGAAGGCTAGATGGATCATAGCTAACCGTTCCCACATTTGATATTAGTCTTGTTTATTAATAATTTTGCGTAATGCTAGTTGACTATGACCAGCAATATTTTCTACCACAGTAAAATTGACTATTGGGACAACTTCACATTGGCCATTTAAGGCTTTCTTTGAAGTTATCCTTAACAATAATAACTGTTTGAGAGTCTTGCCATAAAATGTTGAGAAGACCATTTATATATTGCTGTCACACATCCAAGCAGTTGGCAGGTAGGCAGATTTTAAAACCCTGAATGCTTTATTGAAAAGTATGTAGACATAACATTTCTCCTGTGCATGACATAACATTACAATCGATTTCTATATTGCATTTTTTTAAATGCACAGTAAGTTCTTCAGAACCTGGCTGCAAAGAGATATGCCTTGTGGCTTTTCACGTCGCCAAGTAATCACAGCTAGGGAGGGGGAATGCAGCCTTAACTAAAGTGTCAAAATAAAAAAAAAAACTAGTTGTTTTTCGGCTGTGTTTTCTTTTTGTTTCAACAAAACTACTGTATTATCATGACAGATGTGCAAACTGGCGAATGTGTTCATTCCTAACCTCTAATTTAGGTCTCAGCACATGCAGATATTTTGCTTCCTCTCTTTTCTTCTTTTTCTTCTTCACCCCAAAACCAAAACATGTCCAGTCAGTGTCGGTACACGTGATGCGCTGCGGCGTGACGTGTATGGCTACAAGTTACATGACCTCATATGTAGGAACACAATTTGTTTTATTTTATTTTATTTTTTTTATATACAAACACAATTTCTGATTGTCGGCTGTAACGGTTAATATAGTTTGTGATCTTTCTATGAATTCGATTTTCATATTTTTTTGTAAAATATTTTTATTAAAGAAATGTATACATGTATATATATATATATATATATATATATATATATATATATACATATATCCATATATATACATTCATCATTCATTCATTCATCTTCTATACCCGCTTATTCCTATTTTAGGGTCACGGGGTTCTGCTGGAGCCTATTCCAGCGGTCTTAGGGCGAAGGCAGATATATATATATATATGTATATATGAATATATATGTATATATATATATATATACGTATATATATATATATATATATATATATATATATATATATATATATATATATATATATATATATATATATATATATATATATATGTATATATATATATATATATATATACATACATATATATATACATATATACATATATATATATATATATACATATATATATATGTATGTACAGGAAATAGTTACCAAGGTATTTACCTAGGGTATCTCATAAGTAGTTACGGCCATGCTAGTGACTTATGCTCAAATTACTGTTATTACAAAGAGCAAAAAACAAAACCAGACAGCTGCAGAAGGGCCTTCTCACTGGACAATTTTCAATTTCCTACTCATCCTGCATATGTTGATAATGGTGCCTGTCCCACGCAGGCCGTCTTCCCTCCTCAGCACAGCTTCGCAGCGATGTCTGGGTTCCCCGCCATGCCTGGATTTCCAGCCCAGCCTGTGTTCGCGCCGCAGCCTGTGTTCACGCCGCAGCCTGTGTTCCCGCTAGTATGTCCTGTAATGCCTGCAAATATCACACTTGTGTTGATAAACCAAAATTTATATCCCATTGCTGAGGTGTCTTGCCATTGAGCAGGTAATTTTTCATTATGTCATTTGTTGAAATGCGTCCCACCGCTCCTGCTTGCCTCTCCTGAATGTATGGAGAGAAAAGAAAATATTATAATATAAATATAAATAAAAAGAAGATATTTTTCCTCTTTGAATAATTTCATGAGTCAACAGACTTACACAGTGTTGTTACTGCAAAACACCAGCACCTTGTTTGTCTTCCAGATCACAGCAGGAGTTGTGATTGCTTAACTTGCGCTGTCTTTGTTCAGGCTGTCCCATACAAGAACACCATTAGTGGGGGACTTCACCCTGGCAGGACTATTATGATCCAGGGGACTGTGCATCCCCATGCCTCAAGGTCTGACTTGGATGGATTGTAGTGTTGACGTTGGTGCCATTTTCAGGATTTGTGTGCAAAACAATAGAGAAAAAACAGATTAGCAAATGCAGTGTTGCATCTTGTTAACCTGTCCATTTGCCCAAACCCTGCATTTTCCCTCAGGTTTCATGTGAACTTTTGCCATCCCACTGGCGTCGCCATGCATTACAACCCGCGGTTCAATGAGAACACAGTGGTTCGAAACAGCAACCAACATGGCCAGTGGAGTGTCGAGGAGCGTGGGGGAAGAATGCCCTTCATCAAGGGACAGCCCTTTACGGTACTAACATGGTTTCTGTGCACTGAAGAAAACTTAGAAAGAAAAAAATATGTGACCTCTTTCAGATGTCTGAAATGTAATTCTATCAAAATTTGGTGCATATTTGGTGGAACTTTTCTTTATTTCCGTCATTAATTCCAGTGATCAGCACCTTATGAGAACACTTTTAGTATGTGTTACTCTCCTCATCGCACTGCAGACAACCTGCCATGGGCAAGGGGCACACACTTGTATCATACCAATGGCCTAACCTGTAAAATTAGCAAGTCATCTTTTAAAGTAAACAGCACTTCAGAGGTACTTGAAACTTTTTTTTGACCATCGCATAGCGTTCTTTTCACCAGAGTGAGATTTGACCTGAACCCTATCTAAAGGCACATTTTGCAAGACAGGTGTTTAACTGGCCTGTAATTACTAACTGCTTGATTTGTTAGCAATACCGATCAGTAACTAACTGGCACTTCAATACATGTTACATAGTTAAACTAACATGCTTACATTTGATTTGAAAAAACAACAATCTTACCCCCTCCACAGTTCGGAAGAGACAAATTAGTTTTAATCCCAGACATTCGATGTATGTAAAGTTATGTGTTGATAAAATGTTGGACGCTAACTTGGAAATTAGGTCCTTTGTCCAAAATTGTGAATCAAACACCCTTAAGTGATATTTATTTTTTGTATGTATCCATAAAAAAGTAAACTGAACAAAAACAGTGTTCTCAAAATATTTCTTACTCTTCTTTCAGCTGACCATCTGTTGTGAGAATCAGTCCTTCAGGATCGTGGTCAATGGGACGCAGATGCACAACTTCAAGCATCGCTTCTTTCCCCTGCAGCAAATCAACATCCTTGAGATCGAAGGTGACATCAGTCTAACATCTGTAATGTTGTAGAGATCTCAGCGCCCAATGTCGCCACATTGAGGCTCTAATCCGTCCATTCCATCCACTGCTTTTATTAATCAGCCAATGCTAAGCAGCTCCATATACTCCAGATATCTCAGGAATGTGTTTGTCTGCTCTATAATCATACCACATGTATACAGTTTTCCAAACCCAGTTATCCAGTTCATAAAAAAATGTTCAGCTTTATCAGGTTGAGGATTTTTTTGTATATGGTTGAATTCAGTATTCTTGGATTTGATCACTCAGTAGAGAGGATTAAGGATAGGGGAGGTTGAAGAATCAAAATACACATCTGACTTGTGTATGCTGTTGCACTGACACCAAGTTTTTTGAATTGAACACCTGCCACGGTGATGACAATAAGTAGAACAACTCTCACTAATTCCTTCTGAGTTAAAATAAAAAACTGTGTGACAACCAGTGTTTTAGATTTTTGTCGTGCTCAAACTGGACCTGACCAAAAAAAAAAAAGCATTTTAAACAATGTTGTGGAAAAAATACTAAAGATCAACGAGGAGATGCGAAGGTCTTTTGGATCTTTATTACTGAGCTCAGGGCAAGCACACACACACAGCAAGTGTCTGCATGGTCTTGCAAAGAAGGAACAAACTTGTACATCTTATATAGGTTGAACCGTTGGAGGGTTGGCACCCTCTGGCCACCGAGACGCCCGTGAACAGGTTAACAGAACAAAGTACTTTCGTTGCCCTTTAGCCACAGACAAAAAATGGACATTTATGATTACATAAACATGTGTGATGTACATATAAGGTAGTATGAATAGTAACAGGACAAAAAGTTCATGCAGAGTGCATGCTCACTTCCCCAGGTCAACTGAGAGGGCAAACCAGACAGATATGAAAAATGCTACTAGACAAGATATGAAAAAACACTCCAAAGCATGTGCAGAGAAGTCACGAGGCAGGCTTAAGGCCTTTAGTTACAATTTTCCATTACAACAACAACAAAAAAAACAAAAAAGTGCAACATTTATTTAACAAAACAGCTGTGCAAAAATTAAAGCATATTCTTTTCTATTCCATAAATGTATTCAAGGCAAAATATAAAGCACTCCACAAAGGACAGACATCTTATTAGAGGGACAGAATGTCAAAATGTTTTGGACATCAAGTCAGAGAGACCAGAAACTCGCATCCACAGTGATTTCATACATTCTCATAATGTTTATTTGACTAATTCACCAACCTTACAACGTGTGGCTGTATGGATACTACCAGCCATGATAAAACAGGAACAGAAACCACATGTCACCAAACTGTTACTGTTGTGTTGAGGCAAAACCAAAAAGCATGTGCACAGCTCAACTTTCCAAAAGAAAAACAGGTGCTACCTGATGACGTGGCATCTCGGTGACACAGTGTACGTAGACATGTTAAAGGTATGTTACGTTATTTCGACTGTTACAATCTGCACAGAATCTAAAATCCCTCGAGGCAAATTGTCTTCACGAACTCAGGCAATGCAAATAAAATGTAATTGATTGGAGAACGTGAAGGTGGATTCTAATTTTGAAGTGTATTTTACTTGCCACTTGCACCCACGGAAAGCAACAGTAAAGCAACGTTTGTTGACTTTGCTTGCTCTTTCGGGCCTACTGAGGCAACCACAGCTGACAGAGGAGAGGAGGCAGAGTGCAGTGAAGGTGTCCGATGGCAGCTGACACTAAGTTTACAGAAACGTTGACTGCACTGACTGCTTTTGTGTCCATGGGGTTCCACAAGGAGGCTGAAATAAATGAGAAGGGAATTAGGACTTGAGTAGACTCCACAGTCCCTGCCTCCTTTTAAAAATTAGACTTCTATGTGGGGTACATGAAAATGAGATACATTTTACGCTTGATCAAAGACAATTTCAAAGAATCTTTTCAGCAATTTGAAAATGACCGGCTTGTAAATCTAAAAGTCTGAGGGCAGTATGTCAATTAGAGAAGCCAGAAAAAAAGAAAGAAAAGAAAAAAATTGGACCCAATAGACTGTTGCATTGTGTCATTTGAAGTGTTGATGGTGGCAGAGGTCAAGCTAAATACTGGCAAACGTGGAAAACTTGTCATTCACCTCAAGCTTTTTGTAGCAGAGTGGTTCACTGTCTGTTCTGCGGTTTGTGCTCGAAAAACATGAAGTCTATGAGGAAGCACGCTCCCATCAACACGGCCTTCACCTTGGCATCCAGGTCTGGTTGGAACGAGATCCCAAAGTTGTCGGCGTTGGTGGTGTACTCCTGCACAAAGCCGGCCCACTGCTTGCTGATCTGCCCCACCTTGGACGCCTCGTCCAGCGACATCACCTGGAACACGATGTCAGACATGCACGAGCAGTTGCACAGCGGGCCCTTGATCTTCAGCTGGGGCTCCTTCCTCTCATTCAGGACGGTGAACTTGGGCAGGAAAGGATGCCAGTTCTGCTTGAGGTAACCGATGGCGTTTCCTGGCGGGCTCTGCACCTCCAGTTCCTGAAGGCAGCACGGGAAGCAGCATAGGGTGCACCTCATGGGCCGGACCAATTTCACGATGAGCTGCCCCATGTTGTCGTAGACGTTGATGGTGAAAGGTCTGCTGGGGCCGTGCACCTGCCTGCCGAAGACGTTACTGACCTCTTTGGCTACGAACATCTGTTGACCCGAACTGTTTTTGACGAGGTAATTGTTTTCCGTCTCCCAGCCAGACAGGACTTCAAGCAGATCCACCTGCTGTTGGACCTGGAGCTGGTCAAGCTGAACCAGGTACTCTAGTCCAGGTGGACAGCCGGGCGGCCGGACTGGTGGGGGCATGAGTTGAGGGGCGGGAGGTTGCGTGTATGGTGGAGGCGCAGTCTGAGGTCCCGTGTTCTGACCGGTGATCGTGGGAACATGGTACACGGGTTCCGCGGGCAGGGTGAACATCCCCATTCCAGGATACGCCATGACACAGTCTGTCTGTCAAAGGCCCCAAACGTATAAGCAAACATAAAGTGTTCCCACACGACAGTGGAGTGTCACATGTTCATCTGCAAAAAAAAAGTGGATAAAAAATGATTGCTTCAGGATCTGCAGATTATTTAGAGGACATCTCTGCTGTGTTGGATTTTAAAAAATGCATTTAGAGTTTTAAAGCTACAGTGTGTAAAATTTGGCTTGATTTATGATTTTTATATTGGTCAAAGCTTAACATACTGGCCATATATACATGAATAAAAGTGTATACTCGCAGGACAATAAAAGTAATTTGGTTTTCCTACCCTTAGAATGGTTGTCATAATATAATATATGTATATATATATATATATATATATATATATATATATATATATATGTACATATATTGCGCAGTCAACTGGGCTTCTTTAAAAGAAAATAATACACATTGGACCTTGAAGAAACAAAAGCCAACTTGTCAAACACACACACACACACACACACACACACACACACACACACACACACACACACACACACATATATATACACACACAACACAACAGTGCACTTTAGTTAAAAAACAAGTCACCTTGCACTCGGTAAAAGAACGGAAAACATTTTTTGTACCTTATGAGATATTAATGCAAATAGTTTTCTAATGCCACACCTAGATACGAAATGGTAGCCAAGCTAGTTGATATTTTACAAGGTATAAACTCTTGATAGTTTATTTAAACCAAATACACTCTAAAACCCTGCATAGCATCCTGGCACTCGTTCTAATACACCGATACACAGTTGGACTCCAGACTCTTCTGATCACTGCAGTGATAATTTGCTTCGTATGTCGCCACCTGCAGCATAGCATTGGTAGCGTGCTGATGTTGAGCACTTTTATGGTCTGAAGATTAAAGTTCTGTTGTGGCAGCGACTTTGTTTCCCATCATACCGAGATTTGGACAACATTTTGGGGTTTGGATATTTTTGCATCTTTAAAACAATAAAAACACAGAAAACAGCACTCACAGTACCTGCTTGCCTGGCCAGGACAGTGGGGCTCTTTTATAGATAAATTGCATGTGTCTAAACAAACATGTACAGGTCTGCACAGCTAATGTTTTTTAACCACCGCATCCTTAACTAGAATACAATTATTTTTTTTAACAAACAAGTACTTACTGCATGAGTGTGTTGATAAGATAGTGTCTCCTCAGTGGACTTACCACCCAACAACAGATGCGAGATACATGAGATGTGTTGTAGTGACTTAATGACTCCTTGGCAACAGCTTTCTTTAAAAAAAAAACACACAGGTGGAGAGGTGTCAGGTTGCTTCTTCTGTTGTCTGGGATCTGGGATCCTCACTCACCGTCACTATAGCTTAAACTGGCTTCGGCTAACAACCTTTATCTCTGACTGTCTTTTATTGTGAACACAAGAAGAGAAAAAGACTTAAACTTGGGGGATCGAGTCTTTTCAAACTTTGGCCCTAAATAGTGAATTACACAGTCCTTGGTAGACCCTCATCCACTGTTTTAAAAAATGGCCTTGAAGAAATGTTTTAATTCTGTCGCTTTAAACCGGGAGTGAGATCTTTTGGTCTTTTATTTCTGGATCCCTTTATCTGAATTAATTTCAAAGCTTGGCCGAATTCCGAGCTAACCTGGCTGGACTGGATGTGTTTTCTGACCACACTACTACCATTATTTCCACTACTTTTTTTTTTTTTTTTTTTTTTTTAATCATTGTTAATGTTATTTCACAATATTAAATTTATTATGAAGCTTGTGCCACATCAATTGAAGCACAAGTGCATGTATTTTAGTTGACAGGTGTTTATAAATTAGGTCTGTCCTAAAGACTGTAGACTGAAAATCCAGGCTTCATTTAAACCTGCAACAGTGCCTACACAGTACATAGTTATAATAATAAATAAGAAATATATAGTAAATGTCCATTATTTTTACACAGTGAACACATTAAGAAGTGACTTCCAGCAGCAGCAGCAAATAAGACATTATTGTGAAGATTCAGAGAGAGAGTTAGATTAATAAATCCCCCCCCCCCCCCAATCATTTAGGGATGCACTGTGACTCGTTCTGATCACAGTAGAATGGAACCTCAATTAGTATCACTGGTAATGGCACTGTTACCCAGGCTGTTTATATTTACCAAATAGCTGCTTTAGCATGAAAAAAAAATGTAAATAAAGTTTTTGTTTTGGGAACTCATGACACAAATAATTGAAGCGTAATTTTAGTTTCCCTAGTTTGCACTGCCACTCTTATTAAGACACTGAATACACAATATTTAAATTAAAATAAAATGTTTCTAATATTATTTATGTATTGTCTTTCTTAAAGTCGTACAAATTCCTGGACAGAGCAAATCAGAAAAAAAAAAAAAAACCTGTGACGTCACAGTCAATACTATACTTGTCGTTGTGACTTTAATCTTTAAATTTTATGACGTTAATTGAAAACCAGAATAGGAACCGGTCGGGTTTCCTATTGTGACACGGTCAGGCTGTAGCTGCACAATTTGGCCAGCAGGAGGCGCCAGCCAAGCGACTGTGGCTGCTGCTCCTGGACCTCCAGAGCTGCTCTGGGAGCAGCCAGCTTTGATAGCTCAAAGCCAGTCTGCGGCTTCTGTAGCCTGCGAGCCGTGCTGCACCCTCTAGACCGGCTGTGGTCCGTTCACCGTACCGGAGAACAGTAAGTATCTCTCTTCTGAATAAACATGTGTTCTTAAGGCCAGTAGGTAGCGTTCGGACTGGCAACCGCTTTGGCACACTCGTTCATTTCCACGGGATGTCCAATGTCTCGTTCCTGGATTTGCTTCACCAGAAATGAGGGCAAAGAACTGAGGGCTGTGACTTGAGCCAATTAGGCTAGTTAGCTAGTGAAAACGCTCACTGAAAAGTTAAACCAAATTCCAGCGGATACGGTGGCCGTTTGTAATTTCGAGGCGTTTCCCACCGCGGCCTGAGGGATGGGTACAAATGGAAATACTTGGTCTTATTAGCTAACGTTACACCTACACGCGAAACGATAGACCAGCTAGCTAATGTAGCCGAAAAGCTACACCTATTTTAGCTCCACACTGTCATGCCTTTTTGTTCCGACTTCAGACCGAGTGTGAAGAGTGGCCAGGTTCTGCTTTGTGCATATGATTGTGCCAGCTTTTTAGCATATTTCTTCTTTTAGCGGCCGTGCACGCCAACAAAAGGCTGTTGATGCCTTCAGATTTAACCGAGCTCGCCGTTTTCACGGGACCGCTGTGGTCAATGCAGTGTGGATGTCATGCTTGTGTTGACACACGGCTCTCTTCTCTCCCCCCCCCCAGGACAGGAGTTATTGACTGAACGTCAGGAAGGGGAGACGTGGGTTCGCAGGGAGATTATCTACCCGGGCGGCCTTTTACTATTTCAAAGAAACACAGTGACAGCTTTTGTGGCGCGATCGTTCATTTAGACGTCCTGCCGGGCGCTTTATGAGACTTTGATAAAGTATTGGATGAGCAGCCGGGGAAGTATAAATAGGCGAGAGATCCACGCACGTAATTAAAGCAGGGGGCGGCTGTTTGTTTGGGACCGTAGCCTGTGGAGGGAGTTGCGAAGCCGGTGTCGCCCCCCCCCCCCCCCACTTAATGAGTTCCAGGCTGGAAGTTGTCTGTCTGTCTGCATACGACAGGAAGAGTCCCAGAGACTTCTTTCTATTTTTCACCGAGGCTTCGGAAAAGGAGCTGGTTCACAGTGACGGCAGGAATGTGTAGTTTCTTTGGGTCCTGCCAAGCTCCTCGAGTGGGCCTCCACAAGCTCGAAAGTGTTGGAAGTCGCCACTGGTGAGGGTCTGGTGTGTTTTACGAGCTTTTCCCCCCACATGTGGACGGTTACAAGAAGCCAGGAGACATTGGAGAAACTTGATGCGCACAGTCGATTGTTGTTGTTAAAAACACACACACACGACAGGAGCCAGGAACAGATACAAATCATTTATCGCCTCATAATGTCTGCAATTTAATCACATCCTTAAATCTGGTGAAAGTGACCTGGCAAAGCACTTTACTGCAGTTTAAAGCCAACCCAAGAGTTACCTGTGTGTGGCTATTTGATCCCAACAACTTTTTTTTCTTTAAATAGTTCAATTCCTGCTTTCTGAAAGAGTTATTCTCAAAGGCAGAGCTTGTGACCCGAGAGTGTGAATGTCACAGGTCGCTACAGGAATTACCTGTTGAGTGGTTTTATTATGTGAATGTTATCCTGGCCAACACAGGGCTGAGAAAGGGGACAGGGGTTTGAAAGGGAGAATGGTTTCCTATTCTCCCAAGGTGAGAGTCAGGTGGGGACAGAGGGACAGAGAGCGCAAATGGTAAAGATACAATATTGCAGCAGTAACAAATGCAAACATTTGAACAGAGGTTATTCATCAATTTTCATGTTTGGTATTTATTTCAAAACTGTTCTCCTTCCCCAGGGGATTTGTCCCTGTCGCTCACAACCCAAGCAGCGGTCAGGAACTTTCGGCACTCGGAAATCGAACGCGAGGCCTCTCTCTCTGCCGCCATGTTTAATTTGATGAGGAAGGACAAGGAGCGGGAAGGGGGCAAGAAGGAGAGGAAGGAAAAGAAGGAGAGGATGTCGGCGGCCGAGCTGCGCAGCCTGGAGGAAATGAGCATGCGCCGGGGCTTCTTCAACCTGAAGCGGGAGGCCAAGCGCGAATCCAAGAACAAGCTGGAGATCTCCAACCCGATCCCCATCAAGGTGGTGAGCGGCAGCGAGCTCACGCTCACCGACGTCGAGTCGGACGGCCTGAGCAACCGCAGCAGCATGGTGCTGGACGAGCAGCTCAGCGCTGCCAGCTCCACCGACGACCTGAAGGGCGGCGACGGCGGGCAGGAAGGCAGCGGCCACCGCGGCTCGGTGCGCGACCGCGTAGCCCACTTTGGCTCGCTGGCCAAGCAGAACTCTGCGCAGGTGGGCCAGATGATGAAGCGCTTCTCCTTCTCGCAGAGGAGCAAAGAGGAGAGCCCGTCGGAGGGCTCCACCCCGTCGGGCCAGAACTCAGCGGCGCCGTCGCCGCAGGCCGAGAGCAAGGTGTTCGGCATGCTGCGCAAGCACAGCCTCAAGCAGCAGCAGCAGCAGCAGCAGCAGCAGCAGCTTGACACGCCCATCGCCAAGCAGGTCCACATTCCCGAGGTGGTGGACAAGACCTTCCCGGCACTGCTGCGGCTGCCAGCTGTGGTGCCGCCGGTGGCGCCCGAGACCCGCGAGCTGGAGCTGCAACGCCGCCCGACGGGCGACTTCGGCTTCTCGCTGCGCCGCACCACCATGCTGGACCGCAGTCCTGATGATGGCGGTGGTGCCGCGGGCGGCGTCTACCGCCGCGTGGTCCACTTCGCTGAGCCTGGCGCCGGCACCAAGGACCTGGCGCTGGGCCTGGTGCCCGGCGACCGCCTGGTGGAGATCAACGGGCGCAACGTGGAGAGCAAGAGCCGCGACGAGATCGTGGAGATGATCCGGCAGTCAGGCGACTCGGTGCGGCTGAAGGTGCAGGCCATCCTGGAGCTGAGCGAGCTGAGCCGCTGCTGGCTGAGGAACACGGACGGCGAGCGGCGGGATGCCAGGCGGGTGAGTGAACCTCGAGCCTAGTGTCCGTTCTTTTCTTTGAGCGAAACCTTAATATCAACGCAAACCTAACAAAATCAAATGAATCCATATGAAATCAAATGGTCACTAAGACACCAAGGGTATGATTTTTGCGCAGAAATAGTCCATTGTCCAGGGGAAGAATTGAGTGTTTTATATTTTCCTGAATTTATTTATTCTTCCCTTTGCAAGCAGGCTAACAGAACAGTGGCTGCTGCTGCTGCTGCTGCATCTCTTGTCCTGGTAAAAACAAAAAACATAACCCTCCCCGGTGCTGCCCCCTGTGCTTGGCAGACCCACACATATATAGTTCACCTAGCGTGCCCGAGCTATAAAATACCTTAAAAATAAAAGAATTGCAAAGTATTCACATTAACTCAAATGATGCTGTGATGCTGCTATGCCATGAAAGGCACTGCCAGCCCCACTGGGAGCAACTTAAGCCCCAATTCCACTGGCCAAAAAACGTGGTGATGTCCCGCTACTAATCGGCATTTGGTGGCGGTGGAATCTGCTCACCGGGCCGCGCTGTTCCGCGACATAACGGGTCAAACAACCTGGCAAGCGACCCGGGTGATAATCGGCTCCGATCGGCTCCGCACCAATCGGCTTGCGATGGAATCGGGAAACCCGGGACAACACCACCTTTTTTACCTGCCGCACGGGATGACGTTGAGCGTCACGTGCGTTAAATCATCATCAATATCGCGCCAGTCGCGGCGTATATCAAGGCACTGATGCAAAAGTTTTCGATCACCTTCCATCAGCGCTCGATAATTGTTCATTGTCCTCTGGCTGTTTCGCCCGCTGCTCGCGCACAAAATGGACCAGACGCTGAAACAATCGCTGCACGGCGGGAAGCGGCCGCGGAGGTGCGCGCCGCTTCGAGTCTGGCGGCAACGACGTCATCGTTCCGCTACAGCCAAAAGTGACCAACGACTAAGAACACTGGCCACCGCCGGACTGTTGAATTCTGTAGCACTTCATCCACGCGATCTCAGCGCGATGACGTCAGCAGACACGCAGCGGTGAAAGCGGAGGGGGGTGCAGCTTGCCGGCGGGGGGGGGACACCCCGCTGGGTTTGGTGCGTGGACATTGCGCTAATTTTAGTGGAACAGAGGCAGTAGGGTTCAGTGTCTTGCCCAAGGACGCTTCGATATGTGGACAATTGGAGATGGGATTCAAACCTCCAATCCTTGGATCTTTGGACGAGCCACTCGACCAGTTGAGCCACAGCCGCCCCAATGTCTAATCAAATCGCAGTTGTGGACCTTTATTTATTTATTTTTTTTTACAAACAAAGCTGGGCTTTATGTTTAATAATTAAATTTTTGTTGCTTTGCGTGGTTTTCTCTTGTGCACTGGCTTGGCACAAGCACCATCCTTCTCTGTTTCCCTCTGCAGACAGAAGCTTGTCTATTCTGACGCTTCTGATTGGTTCTCCTGTCAAGTTTGGAATTGCAGCGCCCCCTGCCGCCTCCCCCCCATGCCAGTTCAGTTGTCTCTCTCCGTGTTGAGTTCTGCACTCTCAAATCTAAACAGTGAAAAACATTTATTCAAAAGGTAGAAAAGTAATCAAAGGCAATTAGTTACATTACTTTGACGAAGTAATGTGATACGATTACAGTTTCAGTCGAGTAACTTGTTGGGTTCATGGCAGAAAGTGAAGACAGACAGTCTTGGGTCCTATTTGTAGGTTTGTCTGTGTTGTCGCGCTTGAGCGAGTCGAAGACATCCAAGCGTCTGATCTCGATGTGTGGTTGCGCCGCCGCTGACTGTTGTTGCTGTTCTGCTGTTGCTGTTCTGCTGTTGCTGTTCTGCTGTTTGAAAAGCAAACATCAAGGTTTCTCAGTCTGTCAAATTACGACACAAGTTCTTTTTTCTCTTTTTCTTTCTATGCCTGTTCCTCGAAAATGAAATTACACGTGGGCCTCGGGGACGGTCGCCACAGAAGCTGTGTCATCGTGTTATTGCTTTGTGTGCTTCGGCAAGTCTTCTGAGAACTCGAGCTTCAGTAGTAAGACGTTCTGGACTCCTGTAGCCTTTTCATACTTAAGCTGAAATGTTCCCTCCTTCACTTTCAAAGGACATTTGGATCAGAAATGCATTGACCATAAAAATTTATATAATGATTGAGAGATTTTTATCCTTTTTTTTTTTTTTTTTTAACCGAAACCATCTTTTAACGCGTCAGGAAAAAGTCCATCATTGTGTCTTAATTTCTGGGTGGGAATAACGGCAAAAAGTTCTGTCAGTGGAGCATTTTTTTTTCCTTAGTGCACGACATTTAAACTGTGAAATAAATGTATGTTTTAATTATATTAGATTCAACTGCAGAAACAGTGGCATTACGAAAACATGCTGAATATTTACAGACATTGACGGACATTAAGTGAAGCACGTGTTGGAAACGTTCGGTCACGTTCCCGCTCTTCAACTGATATTAAGCCACTTCGTGTCACAGACCTTCAAAGGGCCATTTTGTCGTGAGTGAATTGTCAAACACTTGGCCACGCCTAAACCAAACTATTGTCTGTCGGGACAACCAGCAGCCGCAAGCTGTCAAGTCTAAACGCCTGCTGTGGCGCAGAAGGCGTGGCCACCTGACATATTTGCTGGTTTTCACAGAGTCAGAGTGAGACCTTTAGTCAGTGTCCTGTTCCTATGAGAGTTTATTAGCGTGCGTTTTTATTTCCCGGTCCCATTTAATAGGGAGTCGTTTCCCGGGCAGAAGCTTCACATTACAGGTCTTCCTTTAACTGATTGGCCACAGTCGTGCATTATAATGTGAAAAATCTGCAGCGACGCTTGCAAATCTTGTTAATAACTGTAAGATTCACTGTTGTTGCGTGCATGGAGTTGCCTAATGACAACTGTTCCCATTCATTAGCAGCGGAGAGCTGACTGTGTTTACTAAACTCTGGACAGAGATGGGGACCCCAAGAGCAGTCTCTGTGTCAGCAGAAGACACCTTAGACCAGTGAAGTTGCGACCCAAATGTATTCCAGTGCACTGAAATTTATTCCACAAAAATAAAAATGCTAGCCCACTTTCTATTGTCTACTCAATAGATTACTGAAATTTCTCATTTGAATTGTGTGCCCAGCAAAATAAATGCCCAACATTTCATCGATAAATAAATATGTGTGTGTATATATATATGTGTTTATATATATATGTATATATACACACATACATATATGTGTGTATATATATATATATATATATATATATAAATACACACACACACACACACACACACACACACATACATATATATATATATATATATATATATATATATATATATATATATACTGTGACAGTAAGATAAAAAGAAACAGAAAGAAAAGGAAAAGTTGAGGTGGAAATGTTCAGTGTAGTGTAATATGAGGAAGGATGGTTATTGCACAGTAATTGCTCTGAATCTCTGTTAGTGATGTGAGTTAATCATCGCAACAGCCTGGGGGAAGAAGCTGAGCCGGTGTCTGCTGGTTTTGGCGTACAGTGCTCTGTAACGCCGACCAGAGGGGAGGAGTTTGAAAAGTCCTGGGTGTGAGGGGTCTGTGGCGATGTTACTTGCACGTTTCCTTGTTCTGGTCAGGTACAAGTTGTGGATAGATGGGAGGTTAGTCCCAATTATCTTCTCCGCAGACCTAATTGTCCGTTGCAGTCTGTGCTTGTCAGATCCAAACCAGATAGTAATGGAGGTGCAGAGGACAGACTGGACGATGGCACTGTGTACTTCCTGAGCTGTCTCAGGAAGTACAACCTCTGCTGAGCCTTCTTGCGGACAGAGTTTATGTGGATGGTCCACTTCAGGCAAAGGCCTGGCAAAGCATCACAAAGGAGGAAACCCAGCGTTTGGTGATGTCCATGGGTTCCAGACTTCAGCCAGTCATTGTGTCCAAAGGATTCTCTACAAAATACTGAAAAGTAAGATTTTACTTTAGAGTTATGTTTATTTGTCCAATTACTTTTAAACCCCTGAAATGAGGAGTGTTTGTCTAAAAATAGCTACAATTTCTACATGTTTAATCCTATATTCTTGTTCAACCCCTTGAATTAAACCTTAAAGTCTTTCCGTTATGGTGGCGTGCAGAGCCCAAATCATGAAGATTGTCTCACTGTCCAAATATTTCTGGGCCTCAGTTTCAGTGGTCAAGTCAACATTTTCATCCACCTGGGTACTACAAAGTATTTTGACTTTGCTGCGTGATGACATATGAGCAAAACATGTCTTTAAAGTGTCTCATAGTCTGAACTACATATGAACTGTTCACCGCTTCACTTCGTGATGATCTTAAAACACCCAATGAAAACAACTCTACTGGCTACCTCAGTGCTTCAGAGAGTGTTGAGTTGGTCAGAGCGGGTTCCTTCAGTTAATGACGAGTGATTTTAATGTTTGTATTTTCTTTCAATGCCGTTTAATAACTTTTTTTTCTGTTTCTGCCGTGGCTGCTATGTCCTCCCTGCGTCTATCTGGACTTTAAGTGTTGTCTGAATTGCACGCAAGCAAACTATTGTTGTTGGAGAGAATGCACGCGTCCTGAATGGCTCGTTGACATACTGCTATGTCAAAAATGTAGTTGGAATGACTGACTAACTTTAAACCAACTCCCAGATTATTTGATTACGTACATTGTGATTCAAGATGCGCAAAGATACCTGTGTCTGTGGTTTACCTTAGTTCTCACATGTAGACCACCCGACTCAGTGCGGCACTCTGCTGTGAAGGTGGATAAAAAATAAATTAATAAAGTAAAAAGAAATTTGAAAGAGCGGTGGCTGGGATTTAGGGATGGCGGCACGCTACTGCTGAATGAATGTAGTGGAAACACTTAACAAGGGTGCCGAAAGGAAGTGGGCTCCGTTCCGCGGCTATTCACGGTGCTCCGGTGTGAACCCGGCCTGCGGCTTGCGCGCGATCTTCGCTGCGCTTCCGCCTCTGGTGTGAACCAGGCATTAATCGCGCGTGCAAAAAAAATGAGTGCCGTTAAAAGGAGTTATTAACTAATTAATTAATTAGTTATTATATGTATATGTATGTATATATATATATATATATGTATATATATATATATATATATATATATATATATATATATATATATATATATATATATATATATATATATATATATATATATATATATATATATTAGTTAATTAATTAGTAATTAATTAGTTATTAAGGAGTTATTTAGGCGTTATTAACGCGTTAACTTCAACAGCCCTAAAATAAACATTACATTTGTATTATTTATGTCAATTTTGTTCTTTTTATAGTTGGGTTTGGTTTTGAACCCAACCAGTCACGAGCAGTCCTATTCTGCAAAAACGGGAAATGACTTGGAAGTTTCTTGGTGTTATTGGAAAAACAGAAACGGGGTGCACTTTGCAGTCGGTTGAATGAATCCGTTTCCTTGAATGTGTGAATTGCCCGCTACAACCAAATAATATGGGGTGTATTTCACAGAGCAGTCAGGTTGCAACGTTTCAATGACGCTGGTCATTTCGTGCAAACCTCCAGCCAATCCAGCATTGTCCAGACTCCACATACGAACCCAGCGTGTGCAGAATGGCGGGTTAAAACGCAGGTTAACAGTAGCCAAGTGTCCCCCTCGTAGGCCAACCAAAGGCTTTGTTTGTTTGCCACCATTGGCTTGAGTTCAAGGGTCCTTGTGACACAGTCAGACGGAAAGGAACTCCACTTCCCTCCCACCCGTTCCCTCTCTCTCTCCGCCACAATTGAATTCATCTGCTGTTGGAGGCAGGGCGTGACTCCTGCTCATGTTGTCCTTCTCCTGTGGCAGACAGAAAAGCTCTTTCTCTCCAGAGCGGCTGAAAAAAAAAGAAGAAAAAAAAATCTGCCCATGACTGGATAAGAGACTTACTTTGTGTCATGTGAGGAGTGGCTATAATGAGCAAACAGGAAGTATACATCAGTGTGAGCCGTGTGAGTGTGAGCTGAGGCACGCTCTAACTCCACCTCCACCCCCGCCTCCAGCTCCGGCTGCGCATCCACCTCTGCCACTGGAACAGCAATCTTGTCTGTGCGTCTTTTGTCCACCTCTACCTCCAGCTCCACCTCTAGCTCAACCTCCCCTTGTGGCTCCTCCTCCACCTCTGCCTCCAGCTCCGCCTCTGCTTCCGCCTCCACCTCCACCTCCGCCACTGGAACAGCTGGCTTGTCTGTGCGTCTTTTGTCCACCTCCAGACGCAATTTTTTTTTTTAATAAATTCAGAATTATTTGGGAAGATAGTGGAATAATTTCACTTCTGAGCATTCAGCAAGTGTATGCATACCTTTTGTAGCAGTACCAAGGAGGACTCATTTTTGGCTGTTAGAGGAGATCAGAACTAAATGACCTAACAAACAAAGCCCAATGAATGTTAACAGGCGTTCCAGGTGTGCTTTAAATGTTAGAGTAGTCGGTTAGTCGGCTCGTGTGGGCTAATCATATGGTGCGTGCTGTGTTGAGCAATGCTGACGTGGAGAGGTTTAACCTGATGTGCGGCATTCAGTTCAGAAAGATCCGAACAGATCTGACCAACTGTTATTGATTTTTCTCAAGCTTTCTTTAACATGTCAGACCAGTTGGGCTTCTCTCTGTGATGGATGCTTTACTTTTGTCTCCCTTGTCTCCCTAAATAATCATCACTTAAATAATTTATTTATATGACACACCTAACAACTCTTTATTGCACTTTTAAACCTACTGCTATATTTGCACTTGTTTGATAGTTGAATCTCTGACGTTCATTCTGGTGTAGCCTTGATGGCACATGTTAACTTTGGCACTGGTAGTGTTTTTTTTTTACCCATTCAGGAAGTAATTCTGGCTGAAGTCACTTCCACTTATTTTTTTTAATTTTTATCAGACTCTCAAATTTCTCCTTCCCGTCATTGAACGGGTTCCTGTTCCTCAGTTATGAAGGATTTTAATCTCAGATTTCACCCAACTGAAGTTGAACTGAAACAGTTCTGATGCTTAGTAGAATGGAAACACGACACATTTTTGGTTCTGTGAAAGATAACTCGGGCACAGTTTCACCTCAGGTTTATGCCTTGAATTTTAAGCCTGCTGCTCCCATCTGCTTACAGCATTGTGTGAAATATCAGATGGTTATTTTGTCAGTGAAAGGCGGTTTGTTTGTCCAGAGCTGTAGAACAATCCGTTTTCTCCAACATCTTTTCCAGACAGCGCCG
Source organism: Nelusetta ayraudi (assembly GCF_046127955.1). NCBI lineage: Eukaryota > Metazoa > Chordata > Actinopteri > Tetraodontiformes > Monacanthidae > Nelusetta > Nelusetta ayraudi. The sequence goes on from NW_027466098.1 coordinate 4,229,749, forward strand.
CCACCCTGCCTCTTCGTTTGTTAGTTGCCTGTTTTCCGATCCCAGTCGGTGAGGCGTGAAGGATTCATTTCCCATATACACATTAATTCCAAAGCCGTCATGCAATCGTGATGCCTTGGCTTATTTTTGGACAATATTGTTACAGGCCTGCAACGCTGCAAAAAAAAAAAAAAGCTCTGATCAAATGTGACATCTGTGAACGGGCACCCTAAATTGTTTGAAACTTGAAACTATTTGATTTCAAACTGAAGAAGTGAGGAACATTGCACTTTACATTTGCCAAAATAAAAGTGACATAAGTTACAGAGTTCATTCTTGTAAGGGGATGTTCAGTCCCTTCTGCTGAAGCGTTGTGTCAATGACGTTCCAAGAAGTCAGTCTCCTCCTGGTGCAGCATAACTTTTTTTCATGGTCTTATTCCCACTCCTCTCAAAACAGGGACATTAATATGCTGAGCGGGAATTGTGAAACAGTTGCTAAGCTGATGGAATCTACGTAACAATGCTGTTGGAATCCAAGCTATAAGGACGTGAAAGCAGACGGGAAGGCTACAGCGTGAGAGCTGGAGCCAAGGTTAAAGTATGAGGGAGCCATCTTCCCGTGTCTTAACAGGCTGACAGGGAACAACAGGAAGCAGGCCTCTCCCTTTAGGTCTCACTCTGGTATTCCTGGAATCTGCTTTGGAACAAATAAGCCACTTCCTGACCCTTTCCCTGGGTTGCGCTTGTGGAAGCAGAAAGTCTTGTAAGTTTTTGAGGCTGGGGCGCGGAGGCTCATGTCTCTGAATGCATCCGTTTTAAAAGTAACTGTTGTCGCTCCAGCGTGAAACGGTTGTTGGCTTGCGGCAGCTGACATGATGCTGGCCAGTGAGAAGAAACACTGCAAGCATTTAACTGGATTGTTTAGCATTTCAACCGTTGAAAGTTCAGCCCACAAGTCTTTTTTTAGAGTTTAATCATCGTAGTGGGACTGAATTTGGACCTCCTCCTGTATTCGAGCAGGGTCTTTCAAGAATGTCCTCGTAGTTCCACTTCCTCTTTGGATTTTTTGTTTAACTAACATGTCTCGATTCAGTCTTTATTTTGATAACACCATTGTAATACCTGTAAGCTGTTTCACACTTTAGTGTTGCCCTTGTGATAGGACAAAAATTTTTTTTTTGCGTGGTTCCATTTTTCTCTTCCCACTGTCCTATAACAGTTCCTCAAAAGCTGAAAGTACCTATAGCCCTTTGCAGCTGCCGTTCACAATCAGCCAAGCATGCCCTTACATTTTAATGGAAGCACTTTTAACAGGTTTGGTTAAACCTTGACAAGTGTCTGCCAAAACAGTTTGAAAAATGTGGTTTAGCAGTCGTTTGTGATAAGATGAGTGTTCTTCAGAAGGGTGTACACTCCTCTTTGTCAATAGATTGCAAAACATTCCTATGCCATCAGAATTTGACTGTAGACTTAATTGTTTGTTGCAGATTTTGCAGAGTCCTCTTCGCTATAATGTATACTATGTCACTGTGAAGTAGCTGCAAACAAGCTATTTTGATCAGTTTCAGTCATGTTCGACATTTAGATTGGACATGTTCCCCCTCGAAATAGTGCTGAATGAAGTTTGACTGTTACGATTCATCCTACATTACTGGCCTCTTCACAGTAGCTTGTACTAGAAGTGGCAGCAGAAAATATCATCCTATGCTGGTTAGATATGTTTAGATCTTAGAATGCCTGGATGGAGAGTCTCTTATTTCTGATTGAACATTTGAAGGTATTTATTCTGACGGAAGGACAGACTTGCTTGCTCGGGAAGAAACATAAGAAGTGAAATCGCACTTTTAGTTTTTATAATCCTGTAGTTTCATTATTTACATTTCCATAGTTTTAAACATAAATGGCTATTTTACCTCTGTTTCTGTGTGACCCCACCAATTTCATGTTATGACCCTTTCTTGTAAACAGAGTACTGCTTCTCTGTGTTAGAGCTTGTTAACTTTGGTGGGATTTGTAAGCCTTTCAATACCAGTCAATATGAATCGTTTGCAAGAGTTCACTGAAAAATAAATACTCACCACAATGTCAATGGTGGCTCTGGTGACATTTTCCTATCCATATATACATTTCATTTTTTTTTGCAGTTTCATATTGGGAAAGATAAGCCCCTACTAACCTCCACCCACCACCACTACACCACTACATTACAGTGGACTCCACCATTACAATAGCAGCCCACTGCAGCCATACACTTAAATGTAAAAAACAAAAAACTAAACAGAAGATGATGACCACATCTTCATACTGCTTGTGAGGTCTTATCATAATGTATGAAAGAATTAGTTTTCTAGTATGTCAAAAATGTCAAATGTTAACATGACCGTATGTGTAGTACAAATACATATTTATTTTATGACTAGATGACAACCCAAGCCCTTTGTAATACCCCCAAACACGTTATGTTGCTTAAAAACCACTGGTGTGTAATTAGACAATTTATGTTGCAAGATTCCATTCTGATGTGTTTGGTTATAAATGTGTGATGTAATTAAATTTAAGTGTGTAACCAATGTTGAAAGGGGCATGAATAACAGCGCAAGTTGAGCAAGGGTGTGTGACAAGTGCATAGACACACACACACACACACACATTCCAAACCTGAAATTATAAAATGAAATGTGCGCAATGCTGCCCCAAATATCTGTGTGAATTTGAGCTAATGAATGTGAGCAGACATGTCAAATCAATGATTTATCAGAACTGAACGTGCATGAGGCACTCTCATTAAACTTAACCAGCTCAGCTTCATAAAGAGCATTGTATTTGACATTGCTCACAGGGGTGGAAATGCACTTGTAGATATTGTTTTTTGTTTTTGGGAACACCCACAACTTCCAGCTTTTTCCCCCCTATTAGGGGGGCCAGGGAATACCACTGGCCCCACTATTACAACCACAGGCCCAGGTCGACGTCAAGTATTGATCCCCATAATAATGAGAAAGAACAATTTGATTTAATAACATTGTTTTTTTTGAGGTAGGTTTACAAAAGTGCAGCAAAAAGGTACAAATACGAGTCATCTCCTGGTTTCACTCCATCACCCTGCAAGATCGGACATGCTTACTTACTTAGCATCCTAAAGTCTGCTCCAAAATCATTGGACACCCTGTTAGAGAATTGTCTGCTTTTTGTGACCAGCAGATAATACGCACTGCTCACAGGATCCTACTCGACCCCTCACACACATTACAGTCTGTGTTCGAGTGGCTCCTGTGGGGGCGTTCCCATTGCCTCGCCTCGCCACGGTACGGTTGCAGGGCGTTCGCACTGGCCGCTACACGGTTGTAGGAGGTGCCGTCTTGGTACCTCAATCCCCCAGGGTCCAAGCGAGACGAAGCAAGTTTAGTGGTGACGTAGCGACGAGCAGGGCACTGGATTGGCTCAGTGTCCTCGTCGATGTTCCCTGTCGGAGCGGACATCGACGCCAACTCCTTCGACACGGAACTTCCGTGTCAGGTACATTTTACCGTGAATACAATCGAGTTGCTCCCGCGTGAGGCGCGTTAAGCTAGGGAATCCGAGGAGTCTTGCGATGAGAGGAAATACGGATTTGTCGAGAGGACGTGGCTCTTCGCCGCGAGGAAGCCTCGAACACCGCTGCATTTAACAAAGTCGTCCTTGGCTCGCTAGTGCAGCTATTTCAAATAAGGAGGCGTGTTTACTGTCTGTTTTTCTGTTTGTTTGTTTTTAAATAAATCCTATTTCCTGTTGTATCTGTCTCGTGTTTACGTTTGGTGAAAATATAAAGGTTGAACTACACCTTTACTCTCCCAGAAAACGAAACAATAAATTATAAATGTTGCCTGCATAAATGATCAACTGTGACTTCAGTGAGGAAAACTGTCCTTTCTTTAACAGAAAAGCAACCACAGACCGAGCGGCAGGTATGAAACAACCTCTACTTTGTCCATCGCTGCGCTGTTGTGTGTCGCACAGAAATGATGCTGTCGAAAACATTGTCCCGCTTTACCGCGTCGACTCCACCCACGGTCTCGTGATCCGGGGGCCATGAAAACACAATCGAACCGTGGCGAGGCGAGGTGAGGCGCGGCGAGGCAATGAGAACACGCCCTATGCGGACAGAGGCTGTGTTGTCCACGTTGTAGAACACAGAGGAGGGCCACTTTTGTTCCCACAAACAACACTTGACTCCTCCCAGTCTCAACATAATTGTCCAGCCCTTCAAGCTGTCTTCATTCAGACAGACTGAATGCACATAGCACTTTAATTTGATGCACACAGCACTTTGTCATTGACAACTGCTGACAACTAAATATATTATATTGTCTGATGTGTTGATGTTTGTCTATAACTCTGCTCGTTATGCCTATTAAATTGATTGAAATACATAAATCACAAGTGCAAATACGCCTATTCCAACAGTGCATTAATCAAGTAAAATAATTTTTACTCCATCTCTTCCTCAGTTGTCTGATTTTTGTGCCCCCCTCCTGATGCCCAGGCAGTATATTCTGGGCGTCTGCTTCTGGGCCCTGACTGCCACCAGCTCAAAACAGCCCTCCCCACAGTTTACATGCACACAAGCTAAAACAAGCTAAAACGTGTGTGCATGTAGATCTGCGTTTTCAAGCGAGGCCGTCGTTATGACAACGTTGCTTTCACCGTAGTTACACAGCAAGGCGTATGCGTTATCACATGTTATGTATTCCTCTTTTTTTTTCTTTTTTTTTTCATCACAGCCCAGCCAATTCCAACTGTGTCACCACTGGGGTGTAACTTTCTCTCCATTTTCTTTTCATAATCTCTTTCGCTTTCCCTCTACTCCACCGGTGTTTGGCTGGGTACTGGGGGCTTCAGAAACATGTAGCCTAGCTAATGAGCTACGCATGTCGGGAACTGAGAAATTCAGTGTCGCCAATCAGCAGCAGTGAGCAGGTGGCTCGCGTTCCGTGGGAGTGAGCGAGGTGTGTTCACGTCCCACAGAGAGCACAGCACTGGCCTGTCTTTGATCGGGATCACGTAACGTGCTGGCGGTAGTTCTCGAGACGATTTTACTGAAATATTTGCCAAACACAGACCCACAGGGAATTAATGTGAAATTAGATTTTTGTACTTTTTTTTTAAATTAATTAATTAATTTATTTTATATTTTTCAAGGGCATTATTTTTTACTGGCCTCACAGGACCAGTGGTTGGAGTGTTCTGGTGGCACTGAAGGTTTTTAAATACTTTGTCAACCATACATCCTTGAAGGTGATTATGTTGCCATGATATAACGCAATTTGCAAAAGGACTGGGCTGATGAACACTTGCCAGTTTGTCAGCTTAAATTTGCATTCGGGTTTTATTACGGTCACTCTGTACCTTTAGCACACTTGCTCTTGCATTGCATCACATGGCCTTTTCTTATTTATAGCATTTCTTAGCCTCTTAGAATAATAATACTAAATCCATAAACATCAGATATTTGACACATCCTCAAAGTAACTTCTGTTCCAAACCCTTAAAAGTTAAAAATACACCACAAATCCGCTTTCTGATACTGTTAACTCCACTGTGACTTATGCAGAGTTTTATGTGCAGTCATGGTTGAACCGTACTTTCTGATGAGTGGGTGTCCATTCTAAGGCTGACTGAGCTGCCTTCAAAGTTCACCATGCACTAGCCGCCTCTTTGGCCTCTCCTCTAATCTTCACTAACGGTGACACTCGGTCATCTGTCCCGCTATCAGTGCTGCGTGCCATTGGATTACCTATGCTGATGCTGCTGATCTCCCCAACAAGAATGTTAACCCTACACCGTTGTGCTCTTAATCCTCTTTCCTACTTATGTCTCTCCCACTCGCTCCTTTACGGCATCTTGCGCCCAAATAGCCTGATCATGGCAGTCCAGCAGATGTTTAAGGGAGAGTGATCAAGCCATCCTGCTGGGTGGTAAATCCTCATGCCTTCCAGATACGGGGATTAACTAGGGAGTAGGAGAGGGCAGTGATGTTTAATGATGTGAAGAGTGCAGCTCTGGTGAGCTGCAACAGATAAGTGCATGACAACTAGTTTATGTGTGAAGATAAGTATGAAGATTTGAAATTTAGTAACAGACCACATGAACCCTCTCCCAAATTGTTTGCAGTCATATTTGAATATAATGTTCATATTTTGTTTAGTAACCTCCCTTTTGGTCTATAGATGATGAATATGAGGACAAAATTTACTATAACATTAATGTACCGTGTATTCTATTTTTTTGTAATCTTTGGCAGATAAAACAGTTTAAAGAATTCCTTGGTAAAGATATTGTCAATCTTAAGTCAAACATTTAGATTATAGATTTTTTAGAGCTGTCAGTCGATTAAAAAAATGAATCCGATTAATCGCATGGTTTTCCATAGTTAACTCACGATTAATCGCAAATTAATCACATATTTTTTTTTATCTAATCTAAATCTACCGTAAACTGATATTTTTCCATTTTTTTTTAATAATCATATCAACATGGGAGTAGGCAAATACTTGCTTTCTGCAAATGTACCACTAACAAAACAAAAGATGCACAGGGTAAAAAAAAATGTTATAAACTCAAGCCCAACAAAGATAACAGAAGGACATAACTGTAACATTACATAGTAATGATTACTAGTACTACCAAAATTTGTATATTTTACTTTTCAACTCGAACTTGAACTATTCATCCCCTTTTTTCAGCAGCCATTAACACAAAAGGATGCCCCTTATGCATTGCATCAAACTGTGATGCACAAAATAAATTAAATTAAATCAAAACAATAAATAAAGTGTGCATTAAACAGGGGGCAGTGCAATACAGAACCGGACTCAAATGATATAGTGCAGTTAGGCAGTGTAGCCTATAACAGCTGTTGTCCTGTCAAGACTGCCATCTGGCAGGGTTTTGAAGTGGAACTTTCCATTTACAATTGACGCCTTATCCATGTTAGTCCTTCCTAGTGCTCATCTACGCTCAGTGTCTTTTTCTTTTTTTGTTGTGTTTACAAGCCGGCTGCAAGCGTGTGACTGTGTGCTGTGAGTCAATTCAATTCCCGTTTCCACAATCTATGGAGCGGCCAAAGGTTCAAAAAGCACCGGGTGCATTAATCGCGCGATAAAAAAATTGTCGGCGATAAAGCGGCGTTGAGTTAACGCGTTAATAACGTGTTAACTTTGGCACCCTTAATATTTTTATATATTATAGTATATATTTTTGAGTATTTGAGTGTGTACTTGTACGACTTCATATTAGTTATGAATTTAATAAAGTTGATTTGAGAACAAACATAACAATACTAACATATATGTATTTTTTCCTTTCCCAAGATATAATAATGCCTTTAAATTTTTTAATCTTTTTTAGTGTTCTCAAGGTACTAATTGACAGCTGTTGAGACGCTGTGTGTGTTTACATTTTAACTGTCTGGCCGTCTGTTAGGATACTACTTGGCTGACTTGGATGGCTTAGTTGGCAATTTTTACTTACCAATGTCTCATCCCTGTTATTGGCACGTCATTGTGTGTATGCTTCAAAACCTGCATTTAGTCTGGATTAGAATTCAGGATAGGTCTTTGGCATGTCTAGCTTCCCTCTGCCAAGGCTTTCCGCAGCTACTATGCAAGGCTGGTTGCTCAGCGTAGTAGTCATACGGCAGTGACCATATGTACCTCTGTAAAGTGGCTCTTACCAGTCTCTCTGGTACTGGTAGGGGTGTTCCTGACCTCCTTTTATTTATTTATTTCCGTATTTATTTTTTACCAAGACTGAATTATTTAAGGCACTGCTGCGTGCTGGATGAATAATGGAGAAGTCTGCTGAGGGCTTGTCAGGGTAAAGAAATGAGGTCTGAAGAGGTTGGCAACAGATGTCAACACACATTGAAGGAGGTTCATTTTAGGGTTGGAAAGATGGTTAATCAAAATGAGTCGGGTAGATCATGAACTCGGACGTCTATAGAGAATTGTGTGGCTAGTTGTATTGACAAGAAGCTTCTTCATTCCCACCCCCTGCCTGTGTATTAAACCCTCCTCTTTTATACAGCGTTCCCTCAGATATGGTGAATATTGGGGATGCACCGATACCACTTTCTTACAGAACAAGAAGAGTATGAGAACTTGCATTTCAGTACTCACTGATAGAGTACTATGTTATTTGAACAGTATTCCTCAGCCCGTCTTTCTAGAACATGGGTGACGGTTACAAGTTGTCATATACATACATATGCAACTGGTATCGGTGTCGTGGTACCGACGCATATTTTACGAGGAGAGTCCCCTGGTATCGATTCCTGTGCATTCCGAGTTTTAACAATGAGTTAGTTTGTCTGTTAGTGCTTTGCAACTTTGTAGTTGGATTAGTTTTTCAATGCCCAAACCAGAGATTGTGCCCAAAATGCTTGATACTGGTATTGGCATTGGTGCATCCTTAGCGAGTATTCATCCCAGAGGGGAGCCGGCAGCACTACGATCACAAGAATCCAGGTTAACTATGACCAGAGGTGATAGTTGCAACGTGTTTGGAAGTCGGAGGGCTGTAATGCAGCGCCAGTGTCTCTGTTTTGGTCGGATGCCACGACTTGTTTTGCCCCCTCAGTGCTGCTGACCTCTGCTGACTGAGAACCACAGCGTCAGCGATCGCCCTTTTGTCCACAGTAAGCACAATGACGCAGCAGTGCTCCTCTGGGCCGGTGCACCTGACTGTTGCCATGGCAGCTCTCCATGATCTCTGCGGCTGCCCTGCAATTTACAGCTAAATTCCTGCTAAAAGTCAACAGTGACAGATGTTGTTGTCCACAGTGCAAATGCTATTGTACCAAACAAGATACGAAGACAATTGTAAAATTGTATATACGGTGTTTGTTTCTCTGCGAGCTAAGGCTGGGCGATGTGACCAAAATTTCATACCCCGATATAGCACATTTTATATCCCGATACGACACATCACAATATAGCACATTTTATATCCCGATACGACACATCACGATATAGCACATTTTATATCCCGATACGACACATCACGATATAGCACATTTTATATCCTGATACGACACATCACAATATAGCACATTTTATATCCCAATACGACACATCACGATATAGCACATTTTATATCCCGATACGACACATCACGATATAGCACATTTTATATCCCGATACGACACATCACGATATAGCACATTTTATATCCCGATACGACACATCACGATATAGCACATTTTATATCCTGATACGACACATCACAATATAGCACATTTTATATCCCGATACGACACATCACGATATAGCACATTTTTTTGGTAAATTCAATAAAATAACACCTTAAAATAATTATAAAATAAATTTACTACAATATACCCAATATTATTTTATAAACATTAGGGCTGGGTGATCTGACCATTTTATATCCCGATATGATAGACTTCACGATATAGCACATTTTTGGTAAATTCAATTAATTAACACCCTAAAATAATTATATTAAATATATTTACTACAATAGACCCAATATTATTTTTTATAAAAGTAGTATTATTTTTTTTTTTTAGATGATTTTGATTGACATTTTCTGGAATTGTGTCTAAAAGAGGTTCAGTTGTGTTTCAATGCGCAGTGTTGGCTCGTGAGTGTCAATTTAAGAGTATTGTTGTTGGACTATAAGTTCTTCTAATTAAGGGTGAGTAAGTGACTGAGGCTTTGTGTGTCAAATGCAGTGACTTATTTTAGTGTGACAATGAATAAACCTTTACATTTACATCCTGCTCTGTAGAGAGAAAGGGTTCTTCTTGTGCGACTCATCTGCTTCCTGTACGCGGAGTGGTGTGGGTCTCTGCTCTTCTCCTGACTGCAGCTGCCCAAGACTGCCGCGCAACGTGGGGCTCGATTCTGGCTGTGACCGTTTTTGACTACTTTGGGGAGGGCCAGGGGCTCGCGGCAGCCTGCTGCTTCCTAAGAACAGGAACTGCGGAGGAACGATCCATGCTTTTACGTCGGTCTTCAACAACTAACAACACGAGAAGTCGCTAGATTTGTCGCTAGTCCCTTCTGACAAAAAAAGTCGCCATGGAGAGTTGGAAAGTCGCCAGATTTAGCGAGAAAGTTGCCAAGGGGCTGTGTCTCAATTCAGGGTCGGCATCCTTCGATGGAAGCGTCCTCCGTCTGAAGGAAGCGTTCTCCGAAGGACCCGGCCGAGAAGGACGAACCAAAACCCGCCTCCCCTGTAACCACACGGGACGGTCTAGCCTTCTGCGTATTTCCTGGTTGTGTCACCGCAGTTCCCTCCTGCTGGCCAACCCTGGAAGTGACGTTTACATGGCATCAAGCTAACCATGGGTTTGCCATCCAACCATGGCATTGGATGTTCAAATAAATAAAAACTCTACGTTAAAAACTTCATATTTTATGTGAAATTTGAATACTTAAATTTATATGTTGTGTCTTTGCCAGTAGATGCCGCAATTTCAGCTGACTTCTCAGGATCCCAGAATGCTTCGCAGCAGCACGCAAAGCATCCTGAGATACAGAAGGACGCGAAGGATAGTTGCGGTGTATCCTTCGAATCAGCTAAACGTAGGGCGCATTTCAAGTACGCATTTGGACCGTCCTTCGGATTTTTGGGAATTGGGACAAGCCTTCGCGCAATGCTATGACGCAACTTCCTTTCAAATGCATGCTTCGAAGGATGCAGACCCTGAATTGAGACACAGCCAAGCTGTCAACGCTGCTGCGTGCCTTGGCTTGCCGGATGGTAACGTAAAATCCTGCCGTAAAGTGTGTTTTGCAACACCGCGATATAAACAATAGAGTTTCGTTTTAAACAACAGACATTTTCTATTGTCCAGACGATATATATCGTCTAATTGACCAGCCCTACTGTGAGCTGTGGCATTGAACACTTTTTTTTAAATGGTGATTGGTTGTAAACAAAGGCTTTCGTTGGTAATTTGATTCTGTAGTCACATTTGTGTTTAAATTAAATCTCGTACGTAGAATTTAGGATGTATTTGTATAAAGTAGAGCAGACAATGAAATTAACTATTTCCTTCAGCTTCACATCTGTTTTAGTTTGGCTTTTTTTGTTTCGTACTTAATACATACATACATAATATTTCACAAGTAAGTACACTTTATCTGTATGTTTAATCCTCTTTTTTTAATATTTGTCCACGGCTTTTGTGTCAGATGCACAAAGTGGGTATAGGATCTTGTTGACCCACAAAAACCTCCCAAACCTTTGCATTTAGACACAGAGCTGAAAGCCAGTGTTTGCTGTGAAAACATACTGGTCAGCTGTACTGTTTTAGAACACTACGGTAGTTTTCCTACAAGTCATGAAAACTGTTGTCTTCCAGATCTCCTTTTGTTTTTGATCATTCAAACACAATTTAGTTTGAAACAAAAGTAATGAATTAAATGTATACATGTTTATTTATCCAAACATGACATTTATTGTGAAGTGCCTTGAAGCCTTATTGGTGGAAGATTTTTACTGGGCTTGAATTTCATGTGTTGGTCTGTGAATCTTCTGGAAATGGGGTGTTGTCTTTTTAACCATGCACTAATTACAGAGCAGCCTGGTATAAATATATAATAATATAAATGAAAACCACTGGGAAAAACAAGGCTGGGGTTCGCTGACTGCTCCAAGGCAATTGGACAAGCATTTTTTTTTTTTTTTTTTACATGTTTCTAGAAGCTACCAGTGGAAATGACATCAGTGAACTGCCCTCCTTACTTTTCACTCTTTAGGTCTTTCTGTCCATTCCTTACGTTTTGTCATTAGTGCCATTGTGACAGTTTTTTCTGCATTATATCTGTTCCATCAGACTATCTACATGCCATCTAAGTCAGGAAGTTTGAATTCTAGCATTTCCTGTTTCCTCATTCTCACAGCCGTTTCAGCCCCGCAACTGCAACATCAAAGTCAGAATGGGCGGTGGGGAGAACAGGAAGTTCCATTTGCAGTCCCTTTGGGATAAAGGGAAGAATGTATATGCATTTAAGGAGGAAATTGCCCAGTTTTAAGTCCAACATACATCAAGCATTACTGTCTTGTTAGTGGAACCATTTTCTTCCTGTCCTTTATCACAAAGAATGTGCTATTCCTACTGAGTTGGTAAATTCTTCACTGACTACCGCCAAGTGTTTTTTTCCCCTCCTCTGTCCTGACCATGACTCATATCCTAGTATTTTATTAAATTCTGAATATCATTCCCTGGTTTAGATATAGTCTCGTTGTTCTTCCTGTAAAACTGAGAATCAATGCATATACCTTTTAAAAAAACACAACTATCACGTGTCTCAAATTTATTTAATAGATTTTTGGACAGTTTCCATTGACCCCTTGACCTCCAGCCCCAAGTCCCCCAACCAGTCAGAAGTTAATTTATACAAACTATTATCTTAAGACATTTTAAACAAATGCCGGGTGGGAAAAGTAAAAATATAAAAAAACAAAAAATGTCTGCCCTCCAGCCCCTTTTTGCTACACCGCTAGATTCTTTAGTTCATTCCAACCCGCCAAATTTACTGTTACCCTAAATACAAGGGTCAGATTATGTTCCACTCTGTCAACACATGGAGACAGTGAACTCTGAGGCCACACTTCAACACTTGTCCATTTGCCACAGAGCTAATCTGCCTTTGAGTTTCCATTTGAGCAAACAGGACAGTGAATGGCTCACTGCTCCACAGCTGACCTAAGGCCCGAGGCAAGAGAGAAACACGCTGTGTGACAGGCTCATTGTTCCCTGTAGTTTCCTGTCCAGCTGTGTGTGTGGGCCTCCATATGGCATTGTTACTATTGAGTCTAAAGTAATGGCCTGTCAAAATAATAAAATCCCAATTTAATCACATGAAATATTTTGTTTTGTTTTTTTAAACATGAGGTATAGATGGCTGTCTGGAAATCCTCATTTGAGAACAACACATTCTTTGGGTTTATCTCATGTATCTGTTTGGTAAAGAGCTCAAGTATTTGGAAATGGAATGCTAATTTTGAAAGTTGACTGGAGGTAACATCTGTCAATTGCATTTAAGTTGGCCATTCAGATTTATGACAGAAGGTTTAGGCAGGTCAAGGCCTTCTTTTGGCGTAATTGGATATATTACCCATGTCTTAAACATAACTTTTGCCAAAGCCATTCAGGAAAACATGTGTCCACTGAGAAAAATGTTCACTGTGAAATACCATCTAAATTTCTGGTTACTAATGGAGTAGTAGCCTAATAGTACCCTTATCAGTGCTAATCGGTTGAGCAGCAACAATTGTTTTGCATTGAGTAAGCTCGCTGCATTCCTGGCATCCTGTTGTGGAGTTTTGGGGGTAGTCATATCTCTCCCTTTGTAGCGTTCTCTGTGCATATTTTTTTTAAAATCATTTAATATATATATATATATATATATATATATATATATATATATATATATATATATATGTATATATGTATATATATATATATATATATATATATATATATATATATATATATATGTATATATATATATATAGTAGAGCTGGGCAACGATTAAAAGTTGATTGAATGAGAAGAATGATTTCCCTGCCAGCAACACACTTTTACAAAATAAAAGCACATATTGCAGCTATCTGGCGATCGATAAATAAATAAGCCGCGGTGGGCTAAACGAAGGAGTAATTGTTGGCGCGCATGCAAAAATAAATCCAGTCTTTATCACAATGACCTGCGAAACTCACCCCACCACACCAAGCCATCCGAGGCGCACAGGTGAATGTCATTAAATAGCGTTGTGGCTACACCCCACAGTGACATACACACCTCCTACCCAGGTGTTAAAGAAGTGCGCTCACAAATATAGACATTAGAAACTCACGGCTCGGGATGGGTGATATGAACTAAAAGTTTTATCACAATAATTTCTGGCATTTTATTGCCATAACAATAAAACTGACGATAAAAAATATAAAGCAATTCAACTCCATGTTTTGGGAATTTTTTTTTGAAACTGCATATATTTGAAACCGCACTGTTTATTGTTATAACAAAATGTAATTATTGTAGTTCTTGTCCTCTGTATGTGTTGCAAAGGGATGTCATCTTGCTGAAACGTTGTTGGAGTTGGATGGAACAATGCACGTGCAGCATGTATGTCAGTCTTGGTAACTGCACCTGGAGACCTAATACGGATTCTTAGCGCAATACAGTACGTCACAAATGCATGAGGAGTCCAAAACCCCCTTTCCACCAGTATTGGAAGTCTATGCAATCCAGCAGCTGTGATATGTCAAACCATTCAGTCAGTCTTTTTTAACTTCATCAATTCCATCATTTTGGATTTGTCTGTTCTAACTGTGACAGGCAATGTCCTCACATTCTCAGCCCCTTAGGGCTACAAGGCAAGAAGTCAAGTCCGTACTTTACCGCTTCTGTTTGGTTTCACGTTGGTGTCTGGGACCTTTGACCTCTGACCAAGAATGCGGAGCTCAAAGGCCAAAGTTTCATTGCTGTGGTGTGAAAGTGATTTCTTATGTTTTGGTCATTACCAAACATAATACAGAGATGATGGCCCCTGTTGACAGACTAAATATGTGGAATCTCTATGTGATTGTAGAGATTATCTGAAGTTTATATCCCAGACATCTGTTCAGATTGGTATGCCAAAGAGCTTTTTAATAGTTTTTCTACAGGGATTCTTTTCAAAACACCAAACCATCACTCAGAGAAGGAATGGTTTCTGATAATTAAAAAAAACAAACCATCTGAAATCTTAAAAAGAGCTGCATGATTCTGGGGATTTGTTGTATCATACACCCCCATGTCATACTTGCTGAGACACAACAGTGCACAATAGAAGACTCATTCTTGGCGTCTCAGTCAAAAGGCTCAAGGAGTATGTCTTTATCATAAGGCCCATCTCAAACAACTCTTTGGGCTTCCACCAATGTGGAGTTCGCACAAAACAAACACAAAAATATTTGTATATGTAATATATGTATTGGACAGTTTGAACTACCGAAAGAAGGGGAAAAAATAAAATTACTAGTTCTTACAGCTCTGCATTCAGTGCTCATAACTGGTTTTAGTTCTATAATCTATACGTGCTTTGACATTCCATGCAGTCCAGGCCGCTTGTCATGGACAAGCATGCTTGGACAGATTCCAGTGTTGTTGGAATTTGCTCGAAGTGTCAAACTGTGGTGTTACTGCACAAAAGCTGTTGATGCATATATTTTTTTTTAGCAACCCAATATTTGTCAATCTCACATCAGTCCCTTACAACTGGTATACTTTATATAAGTGTGATTATGTCACAAATGATATGAGGTGGTATGTTTCTGCAGGACCCCTTAAAAAAAAAGGGTTGTAAACGAAACAAAGATGTTCTCTCTCCGTGAGTCTTGGTGCACGGTGGTACGTGTGTATACCGTGTATGGTTGCTCTTTTATGTAAAGCAGTCCATCTCTTTGTGTCACATATACACGTCCAAACACGCCATCAAGTGCTCTGTCTGACCTACATCTGTCACTCTACATCAGAGCAGTCTGGCTCCTCCCCCTCCTCACAAGGTGCTGTTGTGTGATTTCTAAAATAATCTATGCTCTGTTCCTTTTTCTGTGATTTTTATTCCTACTCCTCCTGGCTTCAAACAGTAAATAACAGCCAATATGTGGTGGTTCTTGTGTTTAGTTCCCTCAGGATACCTGAATGGGGTTAAGGTACTAAATCACAAGCTTATTATCTTAATGCATCGTCTGCGGTGATTAAAACATGGGCTAAATGTTCAAGAAGATTTAATTTTTTTTTGTCTTGAGCCTCTACTACTGACAGACGCACTGAAGGAAAAACATTGAGAGAGACCCTCATTGGCATTACATCATTTCCTGTAATTTTGCTGTAATATAGAATGACACTGAATCTACTTAACAGAGCCGGTTTCTAACTTTGCTTTAAACTTGTGATTTTAGCGTTACAAACACACACACTGTTGCAGCTACAAACACACACACTGTTGAATTGATTAGTAATGGTGTTCTGAATGGATGTGAAACATTTAAATGTATCACCACACATGAGGATGTCAATGTACCAGTGTGGTCTGCCCTTACATAATGATAAATACCATGAAGAGGTGAGATAGATAGACAGTATGGTGTTTAGTGCTACACTGCGCTTCCCTGAAACTGGGCAGCTGCTGCTCATCAGTTGTTAAACTGAATCAATGTGCCCTTGAGAAACATGCCCAATCCTGTCGGCTTAGAAATTTAACTCGGCCTCAAATGTAGGAAAAATGATTGAATGGATTGAGATATAATCTGCACAAGCGTGCAAGTACGTGTCCATGCGCGTGGCTGGTTGTCTGTCTAGCATGCTGGATTTTTGGCGTCGACTCTGCCACCATCTGCTGAGCTCCATGGCTGCAGAGGTCACTCTGCCGGGGTGCATTAGTCTAACATCGCATGCTATTGATGAAACGCACAGGTCCGTTTTGGCACGGCCTGCTTCCTACGGCGTGAGCAAAGATGATCTGTGTGCTTAAACTATTGAGGGCAACCGTTTATTTTCCAATAGGAAAACCCTTTCTATAGAAGATTAAATACAATGGGCGTTCATGTGAGTAATCTGTATGGATGAAATACATGGGACGAGACTTAAGATAAGTTACTTGATATTGAATGGAAGCAAAATTCAGCTTATAATCGATGAGCTTAAGCGTTTCAGTGGAACGTCGTCAGAAAAGGTTATCTGTTTTTTGTCAGAAAAGGCGACTGACATCTCAAGTGACTCTTAGTGGATAAAGTGTAGATTGTGCTCTCAGTATTGTTCATCGTCGACAGAACTACACATTTGACATTTTCGGTATCATTGCTTTGATGTTGATTTGAAAAACAAACAAACAAACAAAAATGATTGAAGCATTCGCTCCAGTGTGAAGCACCTCTTTCATGTGACATCATTTCAAACATGACTGGAGATGCTGTGTAACATCAGGGGAAATGCTGACTTCAACAACTTAAACGTGTGCCTATGAATGTTTAACTTCCGAGTGAACATTGCGTCTGAAGTTTCCCCCTCCTCTCACAATGCAGGCAGCATTGTCAGGATTTCCAAACTTGCACAGCGAGTCTGTCTCCGCCTGACTTTGTGACGCCAGTGTTTTCACACATGACAAACACTTCTTTGCCATTCATAACTCTTGTTGTCATCCTTACCCTCGTTGTTACATCACTGCATTTCTGTCCTCGCCCTTCCCACCCCACCCTGCTTTTACCTTAGACAGTCGGCCTTGCCCTCCGACACCCTTCCAGACACCCTTCCACTTGCTCAGCAGCGCTGAACTGAAGCCGCCAACTCCATTGGTTGTCACACTAAAGCTGTTTGTTTGTCTTATCAATATGACTTTGTCATTCCCTCCCTGCAATATCATGGCAGCCGCTTGGACATAATGGAGGCTTTGTGTGCATGCGGGATTTAAAGAGCATGGGAAGTGTCTTTCCCCCCCCCCTGCCCTCTCCTCTGGCTCCATCTTGTGGTTGAGAAGCACAGCTCACAGGAGATGCACAGGGCGGAAATGGTTTTTGGACACATCCTGAGTTGGAACTACAAGAATATAGTCGTCTTATTTTGTCTTATTAACAGTAAAGGACAAATAATTTAGAATGCGATCATACTCCTTGATTCTCTGGCAAATATTTAATAATAACAATAATAGGGATTGAGTAAAATTTTATAATCAGCTCATGGTTTTATTTTGCGTTCAACCAAAAAAAAAAAAAAAGAGATTCTACGGTAAATGCTGCACTTGCTGGAACAGCCAGTTTTGCTTGACTTTATATTCACCCTCTTGTTTTAATTACTGCAGCCTATCTACACAGTAGATAGACATTAGTAGATATCTACTGCGATATTAATACAAATCGCCTTGGCTTTGTAATATTTATTGGGCCCCACCGCCCCACATTGATCACATGTCGACTTCAGTTTTCTAGTTGAGATACAGTTCAGTTTTGAAATGTAGCTTCAGATTGACAGACGACTTTCATCAGTGGCGGAAGCCCGGCCGTTGTGTTCATTCGGAACATTGCACTTTGCTTCTCCTTCCTTTGCGCTGCCTACTTTGGCGGCACCTCATGCGTTTAACTTCCTTCTCTCTTCGGCTGCACACGGTTTCACAAAGGAAGAGTGTGCAACCCTCGTCGCATGTGAATCAGGCCATCCAGAATGTCAAATACTGTGTGTTTGATGGATTGAAATTAGAAGGAGAGAGAAGAGCTGATTCTATAGAAGGAAGGTTTATGTTTATGTCTGTGGTTCAGAGCTGCTGCGCCCGACTTGGGCCGGAGCCGCCATCATGTTTGGGCTCAATGCAAAGGTATGTTTACGACCAACTGAATGGAACTTGACTTCTTGTTTTGTGAAGCAGGCAGAAGCTCTGAGACTTGTCCTGAGATCTGTGTGAAAAACTGTTTTGAAAAAAATCCAGATGTGAATAAGCTGACTAAAATATGATAAAGCTTGCCCTTTTTGCCCCAGAACAGCAATATTACTCATATTATAGCATCCAGTTGAGGTCAGCAGAATGGTCTAAGAGTAGTTTGTCTGAATTCTCGGTAAAACTTTGTTACCAAATGATTATTTGACTGTTGCTCATTTCCATAATCTCACATCCTAACCATGTAATATAACAACTTAAATGATTTCATGATTACATGTCACTCAGCTTCTCAAAACCCACGGACAGAAAGTAGACTGTGAACCATCAGCAGCTGGATGTTGCATACTTTAAAATACATACCACGTAGCCTTTTCTAGCGGTCGACACAAAGGTTTATGCCACAGCTTAATTTACCACCATGTAGAAGCCTCCTGTTTTTAATGAAAAAATGTAATTATAGTTGTCCATGACTTTTCAAATTTGCTGTTTTTTTTCTTGATTAAGATGTCAAATTATTGTTATTTACTTGAATTCCTAAACAGCAAAAATAGTTTCAGTGGTTGAAGCAATCGGTGATTAGGTGCAAATTTCAAATTCCTCAAACCATTTAGCCTTTTAAGTTTGTTTTTTTTGCAAATAAATAACAATGAAAAGTTTGATTTAGGCCGATATGGTGTCTCCTCACAGCAGGAAGGTTGCAGGTGTGATCCTGGTCTTGGGGTCTTTCTGTGTGGAGTTAACATGTTCTCCATGTGTCTGCTTGGGTTCTCTGCGGGTTCTCCGGCTTCCTCCCGCAGTCCAAAATCATGCATGTGAGGTGAATTGGGAACACTAAATTCTCCGTAGCCGGCATGTGCGAGTATGAACGGTTGTTTGTCTTTCGATGTGGCCCTGCAATGAACTGCAATGCCTTTGCACTATGACAGCTTGTTCCCGCAACCCTGAGTGCAGGAGCAAGCGGTTATTGAAAATGGATGGATGGAATATTTAGTTTTAAGCAAGATTTTGAAATATTTGTAAAACATTTGTCGTTTCTAGTTTTCATGCAGTTGGATCAATTTGTTAAACGCTGTTGATTTATTTTATTTTATTTTATTTTATTTCAAACCTGTTGACTGATTGTTTACCCCAGCAGCATTTTTATTCACCGCGTCATTTTATTTACAATGCGTTAAACCTAAAGTAAGAGCATATCCCACATGGCTGACTCACTGGATGAGCAACATCCTCCCAGGGAGGTTCCCAGACCCCAGACTCCAGGCCAGGCCTGACCGTTACACCCACATGCAGAAAGTCCTCCGTGCACAGTGGCAGCTGAGATGACGGCAGCTGAAGCAGCATGTGTAGTTGCGGGGTGAGCATTTCTATTGGCTGTTACCGGTGGTGTGGGAGGGGAGGGGGGTTCTCGGCAGACCTGTCCAGACTGGAGAGCAGGGGGATCCTATTTTTACTACAGCCCAACACCCTCATATCTCTACAGCTGTCCCCACATCTCTTGTCTGTCCACTGTCAGGAATAGCTGGCCTATCAGTGTGCTTGTCCGCTCCTTTAGCTCTCTGTCTCTCTCTCTCTCTCGCTCTCTCGCTCTCTTGCGGTCTCACTGCCTGCTCATACTTTCTCGACGTCGGTCAAACTTTTGATTCGGTTGCTGTCTTGTCAGGAGTGCTTGGATACAGCGGTTTTGGAATTGCTTGCCTGAGAGGTAAAACCAATTTGAGTGATCTCTCATGTTAGAACTTTTTTTTCTTTATTTTTTTCTTTGGGGGGTTGGAGGCTCCACAGACTGTGGCACTAAATTTAGAAAAGGAGTGGGGTCAGCTTGACTGGCTCACCGACCTGCTGGCTACCGACAATGTTTTAAAACGTCGGCTCCCCTTAAAGTGGTTAAATAAAGAGTTGTTGAATGAAAGAGACATTCTTTTATGTGAAAAATCAGTCTGAAAATATTTTCTAATGTTTTTGATTCTGGGGTCCTTACTTTGCAAAAAAACCCCCTGAAAAAATAGGTTTGACGTTGTAACAAATTGTCTATCCAGCGCCGCCTGCCTAGGCAGAGATGTGAGTATTTTAAAAAATGATTAATTATAGAAATTTCTCAGACAGTGGTCAATGGATTTTCAGCCATTAACCTATCCCCAAAAGTGTCCTTAGTTTGCCTTAAGCTCACTATAAATGTTTTTGTCTTATGACTTTAAATTGAGTTGGATTAGGTTCACACGTGCCCAAGCATCACCCCCTTGGAGCAGCTGCTTCGAGTCAAATACCATGTGTTGCTTTGCTGTTGTCATTCATTTTGCTTTGCAGACAGAACATTTGAATGATGTTGCCTTCAACCTTCTCGATTGCTGTATGATATCACTGAGCAAAGTTGTTTCCTGACATCTTACTTAAGGTGAATTATGTGGCTGTTTCAACTTATGTGCTCTCTCTGTTAGTCCTCAAATGATCTCAACAGGCTGTTGCATTCCAGCCATACATGGGAGAAAGCAGGCCAGGATGTGTTCTGTGTGTTTAGATCTGTGCTATGATGATGGATGCTCTTAGAGCCAAAGAGACTTTGAATCACCAGGTTTGTTCCAAGACGTAATAAAATGTACCAAGGACATATCTTAACTTGGTACCTTGACGAGATCCCTTCATCCTTTACCTTGTCTCATCCAACCGGGAGAGGTGATTTGATTATTGGCTCTGTTGTCTCATGTGTTCATTCTTAAATTAGAGACGTTGTAAACGGCATTGTTCCAGTGCTGTGTCAGTTTACGCTGTGTGCTAATTTTACCCTCTATCATTAACACTGTTGTAACATGGTGACAAAAGTGTCCTCATAGTAGTCATGGAAGTGCTAGTTTCAACATTGGAAATACCCATAATGCTCTACTACTTAGAGTCTGACATCTAAGCAAGCATGTTAAGAAATAAGGAGGTGATGGACAGACAAAAACAATGCGCAGTATTGCCAATAAACTGACAGACACCTCAGATATTTCAGCTTGACAATCAAATTTAAATTGCCAATACAATAGCTAAATATCGTACTTTTGACTTGTTACCAAGGTAATGTTGTTTGGACTTCAACATTACGTCCCACATATAATGAGACTCCCAGTTAAAAGCTGCTGTTATCAGATCTCTCTAGCAACAATGTTTTTGGTTGAAATTGTATTATTTTAGAATGCACAATATGACAATAGCCGCTACTCATAAGACATTTTAATCAGTTGTCCCTCTAGTCCTTATCTGGCAGAGTGATCTGACCCACGGTCCTACTTTGCTATCTCCTAATCCAAAAATAATTCCATTACTCAGTGTGCTAAGGCTGCAACTAACGGTCACTGACCACAGGCCAGACATGGAGACTGCCCCAGGCAAAGTAACATTGTTTTAAAGTGGCATTTGGCTGCTTTTTGTATGTTCACATCAATTCTTTCTTCTTTGTGGAGATTTGTATGTCCTCTTTTTTTTTTGGAGGTTGTAACCGGTGCTGTGGGTTTTCCATTTATTAAAGAGAAGGAAAAACTATGCAGGATGAATTTTGTAGTCAGGTCCCAGACAAAGGCATTGACAAAAAGTCTGGGATCAGGTTTCTGAGCACTGGAGAATATTTCATTTGATATACTTTCCGGTATTGTTGTCTTTTTTGCCACTGCGGTGTATCAAAGTGATAAGATATGTATGTGGCAGAAACCATGGACATTGATTGTCTTATAGCGCTACAATTTTCTGTAAAGGCACATGATTTCAAAATCCATCTTCTTGTAGTGTAATTCTCCCTTATTTTGCCCTTCTGATTTTCAGTGTCATCTTTTTAGTGGAGCCTTTATATGCAAACTAAATCACATGGAACCTTTAATGTTTACACCATGTGAGATGGGTTACAGTTAATAAAGGACCTAATGCTTTTTTTTTCACTGTGTGGGCGTGCAGAAAGTGTGTGGCGTTGTCATTGCTGAAAGAATAAGCAAATAAATTTTCCGAATCCGAATCAATTTGGATTCGGATCTCACTTCGAAGGATATTTTTGTGAGACTACTTCCTGATAGCCGATGACACCTAATGCTGCATGTCACTGTGACACAGTAGTTAGCAATGTCTCCTCACAGCAAGAAACTCTATCAATCAATCAACTTTTACCTGTGCAGCACTAAATCACATCCGAAAAAGTCTCAAAGCGCTTTGTACAATCAGAGAAAAAGAACCAACTGGGCCTCCAGAGCAAGCAAAGTGCAACAGTGGCCAGGGAAAACTCCCCTGTGGGAAAAAAAACCTAGAGCTGATCCAGAGGGATCAAAACCTGTGGATAATGACTGGGTTATTATTCTAAGTATGACACTATTAAGTAATGGTCATACCTCCTTTCAAAGTTTAGTTGGGATTGGGTCCAACATAACGAAACTCCCACATTCTCCCACAGCCAAGGCCACGCACGTTGGGTTAATAACCAACTCTGAATTTCCCCAACACATGAGTGTGAATGGTTGCTTCTCTCTCTGTGTTGGCCCTGCGGTGAACTGGTAACTTGTCAAGAGTTTAACCCCCACCCTCACCTAAAGACGCCTGGCAGAGCCTCCAGCACCACAACGTCCGGAACACAGAATAAACAATCTTAGAAAAAGGATGGATTGGTGGAAATCACTTCACAAGAAATATGATCATGAATATGTATGCCAGCAAAATTTTCTCTGATCTGTCAGTGTTTTAAATGGAAGTTGTTGCAATTGTAGTAATTGAGCCAATTGTTTGCCAAATGTTTCTTGACTGCGAGCTACAACTTTCTGAGGGAAAAGCAGATCAAAGCAGTGTATTTTCCAGTGTTGCAATCACTCTGGACCAAAACATTTGTGATGGCTTGTAACAAGTAACCCTTGTTAAGATTGTGATCTCGGCTGTGATCTCCAGACTTCCATTTTTATCTCAATCTAAGCCTTTTGGAAGCCTATTTTCTGTACTGAACGGGGTTAGAAAGCCCCGGTTTTTCTCTGTTCTCTCTACGTAGGTTAAAAAACAAAACAAAACGAAATGCAGTAAGTAAAAGTAAACAAATGTGCATCCTGCTGATGGAATATAAAATATATACAAGTTTGCATTATATAAAAAAATTAGAATATATATACAAGTATACATTAACATATACAACATATACCAAAATATAAAATACATATATACAAGTCTACATGTATATACTGTAACAAGAAAAGAAAAAGAAAACTAGGTACAGCAGTAGGAGGTAAAGCATGGTCATTGAAAACGTACTGCAGTATAAACAGTATGACCAGGTGAAGAGGATATGATGGTTAATTGCAGTGATTACTCTGAGTCTCTGTTAATGATTAGAGTTCATCAGAGCAACAGCCTGGGGGAAGAAATTGTCCCTATGTCTGGTGGTTTTGGCATACAGCGCTCTGTAACACCATCCACAGGGGAGAATTCATACATTATGCTGAGGCGGGGGGGACAATTTGGAATCCTGGACACAACCATGCTCTGACATCTGAGAACTTTGTCTCTGTGTCTTTGCTCTTCAGTTTGAGTTAAGCGCCCTCTTCTCGTTTTCATGTCTCTTTGCTGCACTTCCTCTTCATCATGCTCTACCTTGCCGGGCTCTGTATGCGGTGTGTAATTTCCATGAGTAATTTCCCTTTGTTCTGATTTTGTGTGTCCCCCTCGTTCCCTCTGTCCCAGCACCCCTCCATCTCCTCCTGCTCTCGTCTTCGACCATTACAGCCCATGACAGCAGATCAGCCGACATG
Organism: Nelusetta ayraudi; assembly: GCF_046127955.1. Classification (NCBI taxonomy): domain Eukaryota; kingdom Metazoa; phylum Chordata; class Actinopteri; order Tetraodontiformes; family Monacanthidae; genus Nelusetta; species Nelusetta ayraudi. Next base: position 4,253,908 of record NW_027466098.1, read on the forward strand.
GCATTTTCATCTCGCTTTTCCTTCTGGGAGAAAAAGGAAAGTTTTGCTTGGACAATTTTCATTTTGGCACTGCATGGTATTGCAGTGTTGCACACTGTATTAACACATTCTTCCCATAATGAGCGTGTGCGTCACATTTGCTTATTTCTCACAGAAGTTAACAGCGATCGTTTTGAACCTGAGGACACTCAGCTACTCACAAAATATTACTCTACAAAAAGAAAGAAAGAAAGAAAGAAAGAAAAAAGGCCAGCATGCGTTTGCAGTTTGCACGGTGTGTGATAAGCAGCTTTAGTTTGTCTCAAAGTTTTGATTGAGGTTTCTCCTTTTTGTGTCAACATATATAGATTAAAGAGGAGAACACACCAGAAAGCACAAGTGTGAGTAAATTGTGTGTCCCCGAAAGGCGTGTGGTGCTACACTTTCGGTTATTAGTTGTATTGAATTGTACATTTTCGTATATGCACGCATATGTATATTTCTAGACGCTCGACAAAAAAGTAATCTTGTGAAAGCAAAACTTTCAATATTACTCCACCTAACCGTGTACTTTTACGTGAAATTTTCTTGTACTTTTGAAATACATATCCTTTTGAACATTTTAAGGTCCAGTGTGTAAAATTTTATTTTATTTATGATTTTATCTTGGTAAAAGCCTAAGATACTGCCCACAAGTACAATAATAAAAGTGTATACTCACAGTACAGTAAAAGCAATTTGTTTTACCTACCCTAAGAATGGTTCTCATATATATATAAAAGTATACATAGAGAAATAAGGGTCTTGCTTCCAGTTAGCTGCCATCTTGCACCACCCTTTTTTTTTTTTAAAGGAAGCCTGTCGGACTGCCCTAAATACGAAATGCGCTCTCAGGCGGCCTTCCTTAATTACTGGGCTTCCTTAAAAATTCTACATACTGGACCTTTAACGAACATCACATGAACTTGCTTGGAATTTCCAGTCAACATGCACGCCCTCATGGCTCCCTTTCTCTCTTCTCTATGAGTAGCCGGAGCACAATGGGCTCTCCAACCATGCCAAGTCAGTGCCAGCTCTAGACGCTGGCCGGGGGATATATCGGGCAAAAAGCCCCTCGTCTGCAATTCCTACGGAGTTGGTAGGCCGCGTCAGGAGTCCTTCCCCACCGAAAGTGCGGTCACCGGTGAAGGTTCCGGAGCGCTTCAAAAGCCCCGAGCCACCAATCAAGAGTCCCGAACCGCCACGATCTGCCATGAGCCCAGAGCCGGACGTAAAAAGTTGCCAGGAGCAGAACGGTACTTTGGGCAAAAACATGACCGGTGATACAGCCACAGGCAGCATCAAAGCAGTGAGCTCTGGGGGAATGGAAAATGCAGACGACCAGGGTCTGACACGGAAGAAGGTTGTCAAGGTGGTACGTCGCGTTGTCAGGAAGGTTCTGCCCTCGGACGAAGGTGAGACCGCAACCTCCAATCAGCAGTCAGACAGAGCCCCAGAGGCATCCAGGCTCGAAGCCGAACCTGTCAAATCCAAACCCAACGCAATGTCGGGCTTCTCGTTCAAACACGACGCCATCAAAACAGAAGACAGAGATGACATCTCGCAGGGGCTGACGAGCTTGATGGTCAGAGGCCGGACAAGAGAGCCGCGTCCACGAGTACCACGCAAGGACGAACGGTTGGAGTCGGATAGGGCCGGTGAGAAGAAAGAGGAAAAAGTGGAGGTGAAGGAAAAGAAGCAGGAGGTCCAACATCCGTCAAATCCCATTCTTAAAACGTCCAGTCCCGGCCCGAACGCACAGGAAGTCAAATCCACTGTGAATCAAAGCGGCACCGTCACCCCAGAGCGCTCAGCCCCGACTGCTTCCAAACCTGCTCATTCCAGACCCATGTCTCTTCCGCCAGTAGTCGGCTTCATCCCAGCTCCCAAGCCCACGCCCTTGTGCCCGCCTTCTGGCTTTGTACCTGCGCCCAAACCAGCCAGTGCCAAGAAACTCGCTCCTGTAAGCACTCCTTCCCCGACCCCAGCCGGCCAAAAACCTTCCCCCATGTCTCCCTCGTCACGTTTCATCCCGGCCTCTAAACCCCCTCCAACCACCACTCCTGTGAGACCTGAGCCCGTCAGCCCCAAGCACGGCCCGCAGTCGCTCCCTCCAGGCCTCATTGCCCCCCAACAGCCCAATGTCACTCAGCCAGAGGTATAGTGTTGACACTTGGCGTGCGTGGCCCACACGTGGGGCGTTGATTTGGAAGGAGCATGGCTGCTTGGAAATGCATGTCTGAATTTTGAGAGGCATTGCCGAACTTGTTTCCGCACCGTAAAGTCTGGTCTCAAGTTTCTGCCAGCGCGGTTATAAACTGGTTGAATAATCTTTTCTTCATGTTGTGAATGTGTGTGTGTGTGTGTGTTAACAAGCAGACACATTGTCCAAAATGTTTTTGCTTACTGCTGGACATCTAATGTGGGCTAGAAGAATTGGGTAGTTTCTTTTCGTTTCGTATTCTTTCTTTTTTTAATTATTTTTTTTTATTAAAACTGCCAGCACAGTATTTTGTCTCGTCTTAAATCAAAGCACATTCAGTGGCAGAATTATTTTTTTTAGTACATTGTGCATTTGCGATGCATTGCATTTCGCTCGGAATCAGTCTTAAGTCTCCAAGTGCAGTTTATTTTTATGCAGTCACCAACATTTAACCGCATGCTACATGTCCAGAACTGGAGGTTTCAGCAAGATGACGTCCCTTTGCAACACATCCAGAGTCCCAAGAGTACAAGAACTACAAGAATTTAGTTTTCTTATTTTGTCTTATTAAAAATAAACAACACAATTTCAATTTGTTTGTGCGCCTGTGATGCAGGCAAACCTTTTGAAACACAAAGAAATTGTCTGGCAAACGTTTAATGACAATAATTGGAATTGAGTAAAACTTCAAGGGCGTCTGAAAACCTTTTTTGTATGTAGTCCCTGAGCTTGACCCCAGTCCCATTGGAGAATGTTCCTAATGAGAAATCTCAGTAGCCTGGATTGTGTTACTATCAATGGGTGAAAAGCTGATTTATGCGGTGCTGCATTCAGAGAGAGGAGCCCACGAACAGTCACAGATGCTCGGGAACTGTAGAAATGGCAGATGTAGTTTCAAAAAGCCGTTTTTTTCTTGGATGCAAGCTGACTTTTTGCAGCTGCAGTCTAAAAAGATTTCATGTCGTATTAGACTACAAACAGAAGAGATCTCTTGCTTCGCTCTCCAAGTTTAACTTGTCACTGCTGTCACATAGTGCTCGATATTGGCAGAGTTAGTGGGTGATTTGAGTCGCCTTGTGTACGTGGTGAACTGACTCGGCTTTGGTTTGTTGAACGTGTGTGCAAAATTGTTTGTCCTTTTCACTGCAAGGTTGTATTAGAACTAACAAACGGTTGCACGCTCTCTGAGGCCTTGACTGATCATTTTTGTGTTAGTTTAGCCATTGAGTATTGTTGTATTCTGTGATGATTTAATTTTGCTCGGTGACTGAAGTGAGTTGCGTTTATCTGTTGGTTGTGCCGTTAGTGAACGGAACGTGCTGGCTTCAGTGTCACTGCTTTGACTTGTAGGTAACACAGCTCAGTCCCACTGAAGAGGCTCAGAGGCGCCTGATGAGGATCTTCAATGCCCCTGTAATTCAACCCACTTTCCCATTGCATAGTAGTACTTGCCACCTCGTTACTGACATAAAGAGATGGTTAAGAATTTTTTGACATAGGACCTCATTTCCAACTTAGCCATTTTCCTCTTAATCAGTAAGGTCTCAACATGTTCCATCCAGTCCTACTAGTTTAACAGAGTTAGATGTTGCTAGGCTCGCTCAAGTCAATGGTTTCTGCTAGCCTGCCTATAAATCTCACCCTCTCCACAGTTCACCTGAGGCAAATAAATTATAATGCCACGTTAACTTGTAAACCATACACTTGCACCAACAAACATTTCTAAACTAACTTAATTAAATGTTTTGCAATGTGTATACATGTCGAAACCACAATATTTTTTTATATTATAAGGTGATTTTTTTCATGTTTTTTTTTTTTTAACATGGGTTAATCAAAAAATATTTAATTTGTAGGACCTCAAATGGCATACGAAATCTTACACATCTTATGTCTTGTTCTATTGAGTGCACATCAAATCTAGGATCCAATTTTGAATCAGCTCATCATAACAACTGAAGACAGTAGCCATTTTTTTCCCTCCGCACATGACTTATACAGTACTTGAAACAATACATTTTGGCCTCCCAAACAGCCAATGAATTATTTTTGCTCCATAGAACATTTTCATTTTTCCATCATGTTGTCAAGTTCCTGTGTTCCTCTTTTCACCCCAACATCAACGTATTTCTTCATCATTCACTGTCCTGTGTTGACCCTTTGTTCTTCTGTTTTCCTGTTCTGCCCCACATCCTCTCTGCTCCCCACGCCGTACTCGCACTGCTTTCGCTGGCTGTCCTTGTCCCTTCGTGACTACTTTGTCGCTAAGCTGGAACCGGCGGTTGGTGTGTCGTCTTGTGTCCAAGCCCCCCAGAGCTTCCCTCAGGCACTGCAGCCCTCCAGCCTTCCTCTGGGCCTCCTGGTTGGAATGTGTAACCGTGTGACTTGTCAGAGTGTAAGGCTTGCAATCCTTCCTCTCGCTCTCTTTCTCTCTCTGTCCTCTCCCCCCCGATGTGTTTTTTTTAGGGACTGAGCCCGTGGGAGACCAGTCCAAACGAACTGGTCTTTTGCAAGGGCGAAAGACCCTACTGTTTTAGCTTGGTCTATTCTTTTTTCCAGTTATTATTATCATTATTATTACGACGGGCTGGAAAATGTATTATGGCATAGACCTTCATGACTGTAGATATTGGTGAATATTTTGAGATCCCCACCGTTTTCATTTTACGGCCCTTTACAGTAAAGGTCACCTCAACTACGCAGATCAAGTACCCCATTTTAACCCCCTACTCATACTCCAAAACTCATCAAATTTTGCAGGCAGGTCAGACCTGCCAAAAATTTTGATTTACTAAAAAACTGTACAAAGTTTACTAAAAAACTGTACAAAAACTGGTTAATAGCGCCCCCTAGAGAAAATAGGGACTGCCGATCCCATTTTGACACCCTGAACATGCTTCGATCTTCACCAAATTTTGCACACATGTCAAGGCTGCTAAAAATTTCATCCAATGAAGAAATTAAAACTGTTAACTGTTCCAGAGAGCCACTTACAGGCCGAGACCTGGGGAAAAAAATGCTGTTGCGCCCCCTAAGAAAGTTGTCGAGACCTGGGATGAAAACCCACGCGCCCCTCTCTTCGAGAGGAACAGTTCAAATGGTCTAATTTAAAAAATCTGCAAACAGGAAGTGAGCTATTTACATGTGTTTGTCTCATCAAGGCCTAGAATTGACACTTGAAAGCTTTGACCAAAAACAGAAAGCGCAAAACCTGCATCATTTGCTTACACATCTGCATTTTAGCAAGGCCTCTTCCAGTTCTCATTTCACCCGCTAAACATGCTGGCGGGTGTCGGGGGCGTCTGCGAGTGTCAAGGTGCGTGGGCTACAGGGGATGCAGGGGTCGGCACAGGTCAGCAGTGGTCTGGCAAGCTCCAGCAAGGGTTGGCAGGATTCTGAAGGGGTCGGTAGGCATCGGGAGGGGTCGGAAGGTGTCGGCAGGTGTTGGGGGCGGGGGGGACGGTCACGCGGGCTCAGTCCCTACAATGCTGCTTGCAGCTTTAATGTATCGTTTGCATATGAACCATGTTCAAACTTTAATCCATCACAAAAAGATGGTATTGATATGATATAGAATGTTTGTGTACTTACAGCATGGATGGCGGTGTTATTATTATTCTTTTTTAAGTGATAAATAAGGTTCCATCCAAGCTTTTTGTCTGTGGTAGCCTCACCACTTTACAGTCATGAATGTCAACGGAAGCATTTCAGTCACATGACTTTGCTAGTAGACTTGCAAGGATGTTGTTTCGCATTTTTTTTCATTCGAGCGAAACCACATGAAAAAAAAAAAGTAATGGTCAAAGATAATTATATATTTCCACTAAAGAGACGGATAAACAACATATTGCTAAATATTCTAAAACCACCCCAGCAGTCACACAAATGGCTCTGTCAGAAAATGCCATATGGTCTTCTCTATCGATTTGTCAGACAAAAAGACCCCTGTAGAACTACACTGTCCTGATATTTATTGCCAAATAGCAGGAGAAGTAGTCATCAAAATTACAAGCAGACATTTCAAAATGTTCATCTTATTTCATTTCCATTGGGGAGTGAGTGGTCTGCAGGGTTGTCAGTTGGCTGGGCTTGAAAAATGACCTAGACGGCTTTGAATTCATAGATCAATCATTGTTCTTTTTTACTTTTTACAGCTGGTTATGGACCCCTGTCCAATGAACCCCTGTCCAATGAACCCCTGTCCAATGAACCCCTGTCCAATGAATATATAAAGTACAATTCAGTTGTTTAAACGTGTGGTCACTTAAAAGTGGGTTAGGTAAGGCTAGGTACCAAACTTTGATGCATTTGTAGCACTGACTGGATTGCTCAGATCATATGGAATAGCGAGAAATTCATCATCTTTAGCCGCCAAATTCAGATAGCTTTTTCAAACTCAAGCAAAATGCCACTTTTGTGCCGAGGATGTAGCGAGATTTGAGTCACCAGTAAAATGGAAAATAAAAGTTTGGTGCTCTAATTGCAATGTTGTTATTATTATTATTATTATTTTTTGTTGTTGTTGTTCAAATTAGTTCTAAAACATCTGGTGTCAAACCTGCTAGTCCAACATTCTGGAATGCTACCTCGCCTTAGAGTTACGTGAGGATACACGTTTACACGGGATCCAGTCTATTTTTTGTTTTTGTATTTTGCTGGGTGGTTACGTGAGAATGTGAATGTCAAGTGGCTAGCTCCTATTGGTGTGTCATTTTTTTTTATTTTTTTTTGCTTAGGTATAAAAATTAATGATGCTTCTAGCTTCACATCTTTTCTGAATCTGCTGCCATATTGCGAAAATCACCTCTTTACTCAGACACGTCAAGGCGGTCAACCGCCAAACAGATCCATCTGTGTGTGTCCACGTGCTGTTGCAATGCATTTGTCGCCCATATTTAACTGTGACCTTTGACCTTTACCTTTACGCTGCTTACCGAAATGCCCAGGGATCGGTGGATGAGGACCCCGTAGCCCTCCTCCAGGCTTCTCACACTGCAGCTAAGCCATCCCAGGTCTGGTGTGCACTGTTGTTGCCTCACATGCAGCTCATCCCGTCGTCACCCTGCTTCCACAGAGTGTTGTGCTGTGCTGTGAATTCACCTCCCTTGGCTTGCGACGTTGCAGTGCTCTATTGTGACTTCACGCATCGAAGAGATGATTTCATCATTTGGGTTGCTCCCTTTACACCGTTTCGTTTATTCTGTTGCTATTGTGTTTTTCCCTTCCCCATCACCTGTTTACCGAGTTCGCGTTCATTCAGCTGTGGTAATTCCTGGCATCTCGGCAAGCAGGATTACAACAGATCTTCTCCACAACACCCCGAAGCCTCATTTTTTTTTTTTTTTTTTTTTACATCTCCCTAGTTTTAAACCTTTCGCACGTCACAGCCATACCCAGAGGCTGTGGAGCTCCTTGGGAGTGTGAGACTTTCCAAGTTCACTTTTTTTTTTCCCCTTGCATGATTACCGATCTGATCAGCTTCTCACTTGGAGCTTGCTGGCACGTTCCTGCTGTGAGTCTGGAAACACTGGCGGTTCCGTTAAGACTCAGTGTGTTGCCATCATGCCGTGCTGTCGAGTCATTTCTATCCTTGTTCTGTCTGTCAAGCAGGTGAAAACCGAGGAGCAGATTGCAGCGGAGCAGGCCTGGTATGGATCAGAGAAGGTTTGGCTCGTCCACAAAGATGGTTTCTCCCTGGGTAAGAAGAGACCACTTGGTCTAGTTACCTTTTGTTTTTTATTTTATTCTTTTTAGATTTTATGTAATTTTGAAAGTGAAGAAGTAATTGTTGTGAATAAAGAAAAGTGATAGACTCATCAAAATAAAAAAATTTAAAAAAGTGAAAATACAGTATAATTGAAATAATAAACATTATCGCACACTGCTGACTTAACTTGTTTGTACAGAGTGAACAACAACATACAGTACATATATATATATATATATATATATATATATATATATATATATATATATATAATGTGTATATAAATATATATATGTGTATATGTATATATATATATATATATATATATATATATAATGTGTATATAAATATATATATGTGTATATGTATATATATATATATATATATATATATATATATGTATGTGTATATATATATATATATATATATATATATATATATATATATATATATATATATGCATACATATTGTGGTAAAAAGTTTATATACACTTGTAAAGAACATGTTGTCATGGCTGTCTTGAGTTTCCAAAGATTTTTACAACTCTTATTTTTCTGTGATAAAGTGATTGGAACACATATTTGTTTGTCACAAAAAACATTCATGAAGTTTAGTTCTTTTATGGGTGTATTATAGGTCTACTGAAAATGTGACCAAATTTGATGGGTCAGAAATATACATACAGCAATGATAATATTTGGTTGCATGTCCCTTGGCCATTTTTACTTTATTTAGACGCTTTTGATAGCCATCAATAAACTTCTGGCAAACTTCTGGTTGAATCTTTGACCACTCCTCTTGACAGAATTGGTGGAGTTCAGTTAAATTGGTTGATTTTCTGGCATGGACTTGTTTCTTCAACATTGTCCACATGTTCTTGATATGGTTTAAGTCAGGACTGTGGGAAGACCAATCCAAAACCTTCCATCACCACTTTTGATTTGTGTTTGGCGTCATTGTCCTGTTGGAACACCCAAATGTGCCCACGACCCAACCTTTGGGCCAATGATTTTAGGTTATCTTGTAGAATTTGAATGTAATCCTCCTTCATTGTCCCATTTACTTTCTGAAAAGCACCACTTCCATTGGCAGCAAAACAGGCCCAGAGCATAATACTACTGCCACCATGCTTGACAGTGGGCATGGTGTTCTTGGGGTTAAAGGCTTCACCTTTTCGGGTCATCGGCAGGTGTCGGGGGTCAGCGTCGGCCACAGCGGCTCAGTCACACTAACACACACCTTCAGCTTTAATATTAGTGAGTTTTTGCCTTTTTCCTTTTAGCCACAGTAATAAAGACGGAGGCTGGCTCTCTACCGGAAGGCAAGGTGAAAATTAGGCTGGAACATGATGGGTCGCTCCTGGATGTGGACGAAGATGATATTGAAAAGGTAAAATGGGAGGATGGCTCAGCGTTAATCTCTGGTTGTAGCGGAAGTTTGATTATAGTTAGCAGTTCATTTCAGTAGTTTAGAAATTAGCTCAAGTAATTCCTAGGTATCTAATGTAGTTGCACTATTAGTAGTTTTCCTTCCTGCAAAATGTACCAATGACTAAAAAAATGGCACCAACACAAGTTGAATTATGATGAAAATATATTTTGTTCCAACTGGTCTATCAGTAAAAAGTATTTATAATTTAACTTTATACTTGTGTTTGGTCAAGACAGAGTACTTGAAAATACTACGCTTCCTTCTACACTTCAGAAATCAGAATCTTTTCTAGCTGCACAGTATTAAACTGAAAATATCAAGATTTTACAAGGTAAATAAAATAAACTTGAACAAATATGCTGTTGGTAGATATTTCTATTCTATGTCATGTCAGTTATGTACTTTATAAGAAAGATCAGCTACCCACTGGTGAGTGTCAGTTCCACTTTGTAAAAAAACAAAACAAAAATACTCTTTTGCAGGGAGGTCTCAGCTCTTACATTTGTTTCAAAATACTTTATTCTATCCATGACTTTGATGCTTTACCTTGGTTGCCCAGTTGTGCTGCCTTAGCATGCAGCTCTGCTGCAAGTTGCTTTTTTTCGTCACCCAAATTGTGTGCGCTGACTCAACCATCTGTGCAGGCCAACCCGCCATCCTACGACAGATCAGAGGACCTGGCCTCGCTGCTCTACCTGAATGAGTCCAGTGTCATGAATAGCCTGAGGCAGCGCTATGGAAGCAATCTCATCCACAGCTACGCCGGACCCAACATGGTGGTAATCAACCCGCTGAGCACGCCGTCCATGTACTCTGAGAAGGTGAGCGTTTAGTAGAAGATTTGGGAGCTAGTATTATGTAAATTGTTATTGATTTTTACATATGATAAACCTCTTAAGTGAATTAAAAAAAAAATTAATTATTATTTTGACAAGCTGTAATAGGGCAAAGGTAGGGTACGCCCTGGACAAGTCGCCAATTCATCGCAGGGCCACATAGAGACAAACAACCATACACACTCAACGGACAATTTAGAGTTTTCAATTCACCTCACATGCATGTTTTCGGACTGTGGGAGGAAGCCGGAGAACCTGGAGAGAACCCTTGCAGACACAGAGAGAACATGCCAACTCCACACAGAAAAGTCCCAGACCCGGAATCAAACCCACCACCTTCTTGCTGTGAGGCGATAGATGTAAACGTCTATTCTAATAGAATAATGTTAGGAATCAAGATGCCCTTGCATCACAGTAATCTCATTACATTTTGAGGGACTAGTTTCTCAGGAGCATCATTTTACTTTCCTCCTGTGAGTAGAATAACAAGCTGCGGCAAAAAGTAAAAAGTTTGTTGAATAAAAATTCTGAACCGCTTCTTCAAGATTAAGATTTAGGTTCTATTTAACAGCTTTCAATTACTTTTGTTTCCTTTCACCAGGTGATGCACATGTTTAAAGGCTGCCGCCGAGAGGACACGGCGCCTCACATCTACTCCGTAGCTCAGACGGCGTACCGCTACCTGCTCACCACCCGTCAAGACCAGTCCATTGTGCTGCTGGGCAAGTCCGGCAGTGGCAAGACCACCAACTGCCAGCATTTAGTCCAGTATTTGGTCTCCATCGCTGGCAGTACTGGCAAGATTTTCTCTGGTGAGTCTTATTGAATTCAAAAAAAGGGCAGCAGAGTCATTACGAAGATGCACAATAGAAGAGAAATATACGCAGTAACAGAAATGCAGAGAAATAGAAATGTATTTCTACATTTTTAATGCAGCATGCCTGACGTTGAAATGCAGGTTATCTCAATGGTAAATTGCAGGAGAGTAAGTTGGTGATTGCAAACTCAACAGCAAGATTGAAAGCAATTTTCTCTTCACCAGAAGAAATGTTTGTGGTATATGATATTATAATTGTGACCCTTTAAACAAGATGATTAAGTATATCATTTTGAGGGTGTTGTCTTAGTTTCAGTGTAACAGGTGTTCTCTTGTCTTGTCATCTTTGCTGTAATTGAGCTGGAAGGGTGGAGAGAGATAACAGATCCCTGCCCCTAGGAACATCTTCCAATTTGACTGAAAGTTTAAAATGAGTTTTAAAGTTTGTCTTTTTTTTTTTTAAGTAGTATGACCAAATATATTATCAGAGTATTTCAATGTATTCTTTGTAACCACGTCCATAAAATTATGATTGCAATTATTAAAAGCAGTACCCAGAAAAGATCAATCATTTTTGCAGCTGCAAACACTCTAAAAGTTCTTTGGCCATTGCATGTACACCCATTGCTGAGTCATCAGGAGACCAAAAAAAAGCTGAGGGCCAGACAAGACTGAGACGGATTCTGACGATTCTTTTTTTTTCTTTGTCTCCGCCTTTCTTTCTTCCACTCTTGTTTACAGCTGAGAAGTGGCAGGCCGTCTACACCATCCTGGAGGCGTTTGGCAACAGCTCCACGTCCATGAACTCAAACGCCAGCCGCTTCTCCCATGTTGTATCACTTGACTTCGATCAGGCAGGTCAGGTGGCGTCTGCCTCCATTCAGGTAACACACACACACACACACACACACACACACACACACACACACACACAGATACAGATACACAGATAAGGGTTGATTTGAGGCAGTAATCTTTGAGCGTGTCGATGTTGTTGTGTCTCCCTGTTCAGACAATGCTCTTGGAGAAACTGAGGGTGAGCAGGCGCCCTGAGGCCGAGTCCACCTTCAATGTCTTTTACTACATGTTGGCCGGTGCAGACAGCACCTTAAGGTAACTTCTGCTTCATCCACCAAGTAATTTGTTCTTTTAATGCACCATTTATAATCCAATACTGAAAAATATGAACTAATTGTTTTTTGGTTTTTCACTTTACAAATCTATTAACTTGAAGTAGTTTCTCCTTTCAATTGAATCAAAATTGAAAACAGTTGCCTTTTTCCAATTATGGTTGGCTTTATGGTCCAGTATGTAATATTTGGCTTTATTTATGATTTCTATATTAGTAAAAGCTCAACATTCTGCCCAAAAATACATCAGTAAAAGTGTATACTCGGATTACCACAAAAGTCATTTAGATTTCCTTCCCTCAGAATGGTTCTCTTATATATATAAGAATATACATAAAGCAAGAGTCTTGCTGCCTACTTCTGGCACCCTTTTTTAAGGAAGCCCGCCTGACAGTGCCCTACATACGAAACACGCTGTCAGGCAGGCTGCATTTAATGCTGGGCATCCTTCACAATTTTACACACTGGACCTTTTAGGAATGGAATAAGCGCACATTTCTCTGACCATTAACAGAGAATTACGTTGAGGAGTCTATGTCTCAGATGTCTCACTCACATCATCATTGATTAAAAAAAAAAAATCTTTATTACTCTTTTTTTTTTTGTCCAATTTTATTTGCATAAAAAGGTAAGTACAGTGGATTTGACATTTGAAATGTTCAGCACCCTGTCAGCCTTGTCAGCATTTCACCAGCGCCACTTCTCACTCACAGGACAGAGCTGCACTTCAACCACCTGGCTGAGAACAGTGCTTTTGGGATCCTGCCACTCTCCAAGGTGAGGCCCATCTATTCAAAGGAAGTGAGCTGGTGAACTTGTGTGAAGGGAAAAAAATATATATATATATATCTGTACTTAACATTGTAGAAACATATTGCAAGCTTTTTCATTCACACCACGTTCTTGTTGTCTGATATGCCCAAATGTGTTATCAGTACCTGCATTTGTGAAGAGTTCATAGAGTTATTAATGAACACTGATGAACAATGACAGCATTGATATGGAATTTGTCCTCTTTTGAATTTTATTTCGTTTTAAAGTTTATTTCAGTCATATTTGTGATATTGTACAAATGTCAAAATAAATACAAAGGAAACAACACTTGAAAGAAAATAACCACATGTATGACAAAAAAAATTACAGGCTTAAGCCATAGATTAAGTCTGTAAACCATAGAGAAACAAGACCAAATGCCGATTGATAGAGAGTTGGCCTGTGTTCAGAAAACACAGTGTCAACGCCCTAAATTCAATGGGGAAAGTGGCTAAGAAATGAGTCCCACAGCAACTAAATAACAAGGGCTTCATTCCTTGCAGCCCGAGGATAAGCAGCGAGCGGCCCAGCAGTTCACCAAACTGCAGGCGGCGATGAAGGTGCTGGGCGTCTCCGGCGACGAGCAGAAGGCCCTGTGGCTCATACTGGGGGCCGTCTACCACCTGGGGGCTGCCGGGGCCACCAAAGGTAGGAACGTCCTGCGGAATGACTGCCATATACCTTGCCTGATTTGAATACTGGTTGTGTATTGTTGTATTAACATGTCATCTGACAGCCTCCAAGCCTTTGCTTCTCAGCACGCTGTGCTTCATCCCAGCTCAGGTGCTTTTCAGTCATAGCACCTGAGCTCGCTAATATATACGGAGAATCCAGCTGTCTCTGACGTTAATGGCTTGCAGGTTGTGTTGCTAAGCGCCCAGTAATGGCCCTGAAAAAGGTGATAAGTGACTCTTTGGGATTATGCTAATCTTTGAAAGATGAGCATTACCCAATTAAGTGGCTGTGAAGTGGCTGCCCCTCCCTTGGACAGCTGATCACCCAGTGATTCTTTTTGTTTCACTCCACTGCAAATGAAAATGTGCTAATGCTAGTGGTACACATATTATTTAAAGGTCCAGTGTGGAAACATTTTTAAGGAAGCCCATCTGACAGCGTGTGTCATATTTAGGGCAATGTCAGGCGGGCTTCCTTAAATACTAGGCTTCCTTAAAGATGTATCAGTGTGCTTATCATATAGAAAGCTTTTCGGAACAGATTCAAACCAAACCAAACCAAAAGAATAAAATAAAAGATTTTTTTAAAGTGTATGTGGCGAACGGGAAATTTTGTTTTACGTGCGTAAAACTAACCACCGCCTTCTACACCCTAGCTTAAAAAAAAAACAAATAAAAAAAAATAAATAGCCGACATAAGAGGAGATGGGTGAATTCAGCACGACGATCCAGGAGCTCAAATTTGACCCGGTGAAATTTGGCCAGTACTTTAGAATGTCCATTGGACAATTTCAAGGACTGCTCCGTCAACTGGCTCCACGTTTGCAGAGGGAGAGAACATTGCAGACGTGTTGATGGGACGTCGTCGACCATCCAACATCGTTTTGAGTGGTCAGAAGTCCAATATTCGCCTTTTCGCCTGTGGAAAATGCGACACAGGAGCGGAAAAATAATCGTTGCTTTTTCGCTTGGCGAACATTCGCTGCCAGTGTGTGCGGTGCCATTGCCTTCAATAGGTTTTAAAATAACACAAATTATTCGCCTAGCGAATGTGCGCCCGTGTGTAAGGACCTTTAGTCTTAAGTCTCCAAGTGCAGTTTATCTTTTTTCTTTAGTCACCAACATTGATCCACATGCTGCACATGCGCTGTTCCTTCCAGCTCGCAACTGGAGGGTTCAGCAAGTCCCTTGCAATGCATCCAGAGTACAAGAACAAGAAGATCTTAGTTTTCTCATTTTTTCTTATCAACAATGAAGGACAAAATAATCTCTGATTGATGCAGCAAAACCCTTTGAATCAATCTCTGGCATTTTTAATTTGAGTACAATTTGAAAGGTATTCAAAAACTTTTTTCCACTACACTACTACACTTTCATAAACATTTTGTACAGACTGGGACTTTAGTCTGGGTTTGGGATTTCCCTTTCTCATAACAATGAAGCCAAATATGTCTTCCATCTATTTGATGATTCCTGTCTGCATCTTCCGATGAGTCACTGGAGGAAACTGCGTCTTTCAACTAGCTTGGTCTATTTTTGTTTTCTGTTGTTAAGCAAAACATATCAATGGAAGCGTCAGACTGGCGGCCTTTTGAAATATGTTGTTCTTGTCACTGAGACTTAAGCTCTGCTCGTCTTTCAAGTTCAAGTGAAAATCGGCAAAACAAACCACGTCTGTCAGACTCAAGCATGTCTCTGAAAACAGCAGGGGGCAAATAACACCTCCCTTTTTCATTTTGCTACAAATGGAAAAAAAAAAAACGTTCTTGTCACTTTCAGTACTGTATTTCATATGTGCAGTCTTTGCACATCAGCGTCAGATCAGCATTGGCTTGAGTCAAGTCATACTAAAAGTCACCGTATCGTAGCACAAATTCAGAATTAACTCTTTACTTAGCGCTGTCTTACATACGGCTGTGTCACATTGCATAAGACGGACAGACGGACAGTTGAAAATTCAAACAAAGAACTTTATTGGTTGCACGCTCATGCTGGACCTGCAGTGAAATGTAAAATGTAGTTGTATACATAGGGTTGTAAATATGACACGAACACCTGACCAGTAAAAAAAACACACACACACACACACACACACACACACACACACACTATTAATCTTAATATTAATCAAATGTTTTTCTTGTATTTTGCACGACTGTTTCAGTTACAAATCAACAAACAAACAAAATAGTTTAAGCACCTTTGAGTGTAATAGGTTATGTAGACCACTTGGTGTCAGGCTTGAAACGTGACTGCGCGTGACTGTGCGTCACTCAGCAGCAGGATTTCAAAGGTTTTCCAGGAAATGCATTTAGGGATAAAAACATCATTGCACATTGGTGGTCTTTGTGTTGGAGCGTCCACTTTTTATGTCTCCCTGATACATAATTTAGCTTTGAAGCAGGTCTTTGCTCTTATCCCACCTATGGAGCACAAAGGTCTTTTTTTTTGGTTTTCAAAGGCTTTTCCAACCTGGCATTTAATTTAGAATCCTGACTAGCAAGTCAGCTCATTCCACTGCCAATTACGGCGCTGTTATGCGCATGGCCGAGAGATGAGATTGAGAGGAGCGAAAAAAAAAATTTACTTTGCATGTTTGCAAGCACATTCTCAACAACATTCTTAATACACTCATTAATCCAAGAGCAACATTTAAAGTGAGGCTGCGTCAGTCTTGGTTGGGATGTTAAACGAGTGTTACGCCACAGTGTGTTTCACCACATGATTTTGTTTAGTTCACCAACTATGATTAAGGTAGGGTAATCATTCAGAATTTTTTTTTAATGCGATGAACATTTTAATACCTTGGTTTCCATATCCGTTCCAGAATGATCCTTTTTTTTTTTTTTTTTTGTGTACCAGATGTTTCAAAACCAAGTTGAACAACAACAAAAATACATTGAAATGATAACACAAAACTTTATTGTCCCAATTTTACTGGTAATTCAAATCAGCATCCCCTCAAAATGTAGCTTGTTGGATTCCCATCCATTACTGCTACACTAAGACACAAATGCTGCATTTTGCTTTATTTTGATCCACCTTAACGAAGTGGAGGCACCCTTTCGACTCTTTGGTATGATGCCAGTTTTCATTCAAACGTAAACTAAAGTTCTCTAGTGTCTTGAACGCTATTCACCAGCGACTTTTGATCTTTACACATGTATGCCAAATTATTATTGGCTCTCAGATATAAAGATTTACTTTCCTAGATATGTGAATTTGCCACTGAAAGATGATAATTTTTTGGCTTTGGGACAGGATAGGAGCATTTCGGTCAGTCCTAACATTTTATCGAAGTCGGTACAATTTTGAGGGAGTTAAATTTGAAAATCATGAACACACCAGATACAACAGGCTTTTTATCCGGAACGATGTGAAATAACATGTATGGAAAAACTAAAATGACAAACCTTGTGTTCTCCAACTAAATTGTTCAAGTTTTAACCGTGTCCTGTGTGATAAACGTGTGTGAGAGAAGTTTGAGGTTGCAGAGGAGGCAGGAGGGTTTTGCTTAACCTGCCTGTTCACTTATTCTGCATGTGTTTGTGTTTTTTCCTGTGACTGAAGTGATTAATCACTGAACTGTTCACTCAACGCCTCCTCTCTCTACTTGCATGTTTGCACGCTGCGCCCTATCGCACGCAGAAGGAGACGAAGGTAACGGATAAATAACACACTTTCTTCCTGTTTCTCACCTCATGAAACCACCCCCTTTTTGTTTTAATGCCTTAATGCCTTTATCATCCCTCGCAGGCCTTAAGTCATTTGCATTTTTATTGTTTTTGCCGCATTTCCCCCACCTCGCTGTTTTCTCAAGATAATTCACCCTGCTGCTGTCCATCTTTCTTGCCTTTTTTTTTTTCCTGTTCTGTGTGAAGAAGAAGGCAGGCATCGCAACTTTGCTGTCCCTTTAAACAACGTAGTCACCTCAGTTCCAGAACTGCGACTGCTGCTGCTGCTGCTGCTGCTGCTGCTGCTGCTGCTGCTGCTGCACTTGAACCCATTCAATAAGCGACAGTGAAGCTTGTTCATTTTCCACTTGTTTGGTTTACACTCAAGAACTTAATATTTTGGAGTTATCCAGGCATGTAAACCTGGGAAATTAGTTCTCGGCAATGGCTTTTGATGTGTTGTCATGTCACCTTAGTTTAATCCAACGTGATGATGTTTCTAATTGCTTTCAGCCACAAATGCAAGTATAGACGGGAAAGTCACGGCCTGATCAGTCTGATTAGCACCGTATCTCTATCTCTGTCTAAAGCTTTGTTGCCAGTGTGTTTTCTGTATTAGAAAACGTTTGACTCAATTTTATGTAGTTTATTGAATGCAGCTGACACTGTGACACTGTGATAGTTTGAACAGAGCCGTTGGACCACAGTCATTAACAAACCTGACGCTTCTTCTTGCGTCATGTTGAAAAAAACCTGATTGGTTGAGATATGAC
Organism: Nelusetta ayraudi; assembly: GCF_046127955.1. Taxonomy (NCBI): domain Eukaryota; kingdom Metazoa; phylum Chordata; class Actinopteri; order Tetraodontiformes; family Monacanthidae; genus Nelusetta; species Nelusetta ayraudi. The sequence continues at coordinate 4,271,985 of NW_027466098.1, forward strand.
TCAAACTTTTATGTTAAGCTTAAGTGATCTCTGAATGGAAACGCTTGTATTGCACACAGAACACTCTGACTTCTCAACAAGACACTAGGAATTAAGTGAAACACACATCTTTTATGTTGTGTGATGAATGAAAATGCAGATTTAAATATTATGTTGTTTATGATGCCATCATCCTGAAGAAATAAATGTGTTACATCATTCATGGTCACGACACGGAAAATGCTAGTTTTTTAACTGAAGTGTTTACCTTCACCAGTAGGAATCTTGTCCCAGAAGCAGTATTATGTTCAGCAACAGTAGTGTGTTTTTTTATTTTTATTTTTATTTTTTTTTTAATTCAACCCCAGTTCTTTTCCACCTCCTTTACCCGTCATCCTCTTTATCGTCCTGTCCGTTTCAAGTTTTAACCTGCACTTTTTGTTTTTCCTTTTTTTAGCGGGGCGCAGGCAGTTCGCCCGACACGAGTGGGCCCAGAAAGCAGCCTACCTGCTGGGCTGCACCCTGGAGGAGCTCTCCTCGTCCATCTTCAAGCACCAGGCCAAGGGACTGCAGCACTCCACCTCCTTCAGAGGAGGGATGGACGAGGCCAACCACGGTGACAACGCAGGTACAGGTGACAAACTGAGTGATGAACAAATGTGGAGGGGGATTCATCAACTGTTTAGATATCGACTAAAAATGCTCATTACCTTTGTAGTACTTGTGAGTTTTTGCCGCTAGTTTTGTATTCAAATGTTAACATTGGAATTTTTTTTTACACATTTCACACCTGCAGTATGATAACATTTAAGAAGACACAGAATAAAAGTTTTGATGGCAGTAAGACTGAAAATATAAATAAAGTTGAATCAAAAATAGTTAAATAAAACAGCAATAGCACAAAAAGTAAGTGAAATAAATTAGAATGAAGTAAAAAAGTAACAAAAAAATAAATGTCAAAAATGCAAAAGCCCATTGGGTCATTGCAACAGGAAGTGTTGCAACATGTAGCTCTCTGAACTTTTTTTCCAAGCCTTGAGCCGTATTTACATCTTTGTTGTTTCCCTCTTTTTTGCTTATTTTCAAGTATTAATTAAAATTCCAATGAACTCTTTCTAAATTCCATAAGAAATAGATTGTTGGTATCTATAGTGTCAAAAGATGGCAATACAAAGTAGTTCCTCTATGTTCACTCCAAAATTTATATTGCCAGAAATACTGTACATTGAGAATATCAGTAACTGCACAGCAGCAAAATTGGAGACAAGTTGCCTCTGTGCGCTCACTGAAGGTGATTTCTTTTGAGCTAATCTGAAAAATGTTCATTGAAAACCAGTTTGCTGAATCACATTCAAGTCACATGACTTGTGCTGTTTGCGTCTTGTTAGTTCTCTTTATAATGAATGGGAAAACGTGGCCTTGAGCATTAACAGGAGACCAAAGTTTTCCTTGGCTTCCGAAAAATGCAACAATCACATCGTATTTCCAGAAATCCTCTCTCAGATGCTCCGCTGTTTTTGTTCTCCGTTTCTTCCAGTAGCTTGGCATCGCAGCCTTATCAATTCACATCAGATCATCGAGAAACGCGGCACAAGCACTATTTTTTCATTTTCAAAGCAAATCTTCAAAAAGCTGGCTCTGAATTTGGGAATGATCCAAATATCTCTCTTCAGAGAGGAGTATTTTTTTTATTTTTTTATTTTTTTAACTTTTAGTTTTACATTGACTCTTAATAGTAAGTGTGGTAAATCTGCTGGCAAAGGATGGATAAAATAAATACAAATAAATAATAAAAATATTTAAACTTAAATCCATCAGGCACCCACAGGGCTCCTAAAATTCATCTGCTGCCAAATAAGCTGTGTTTTTAAAATGCACCAATGCCTTCTACAGTTGTTAAAATTCTGCAAGGTTGTTGTGGCAAGAGAAAAACAATATCATATTTTGCTTGATAAAAGTAGAATAATGCCTCAGAGCCCCGTTCTCCCTGAAAAGTTATTGATCTGTTTTTTTGTTATTCTTCATTTTGTTCTGTTTGTCTCTGATCTTTTGCTTCTCCCCTCTTCTTGTGTGTTGTTCAGGTTCCAAGATCACCGCTCTGGAATGTCTTGAGGCGATTGCATCTGGACTCTACTCTGAGCTCTTCACCCTCATCATCTCTCTCATTAACAGGTTCGACCTCATGTCAAACTCCAATTAGGTTTATTAGCTTGTTGGTCTCGATCAAAAATCTTTTCCTTCTCCTCAGCTCAAGCTCACATCTGAAATGGGCCGTCGTGTACTGCTTCCTCCTCTCATCTTATTAGAGCACACCTTATACTATATTTAGGACCTTGGCCTCATGTTACTTTGATCTAATTTCTAATATATCTATAGACAGCATATCATTTGCGCTTACTGGGAAGGGAATTCCTCGTTTATGGGATACATTTGCAATCCCCAATCTCAATCTTGAGTTGGGTGGAGGTTGTATATAGGCTGAGCATTATGTTTTAGTTATCTTTGCTTTCATCTTTTCTGAAATTTAGCTCCCTTACCACACGTCGCATGACTCTTTTTTTTGTGTCATCCACAGTCATATCATGAGTTTCTTATTAATTAAAATGCCATGTTTCAATGCTTAAAATTCACTGGATAGTCTCCAAAAATCTGGTGGAAAACACTGTATGGTTTACAGTATACATGTATATACATACGCGTGTGTGTGTGTGTGTGTGTGTGTGTGTGTGTGTGTGTGTGTGTGTGTGTGTGTGTGCGTGTGCGTGCGCGCGTGCGTGTGTGTGTGTTTACATATAGATTATAGCTCCTTTGTTTGTTTTTTTTAGAAAAGCAGCAATTATTTTCTTTGCAATCTGTAGTCTTGCTATAATTTTTGCAGGTTGATTGTTGAAACAAGTGCACTTTCAATCAAAATGGCCATAATTTAATGTAAGGATTTCTGTGCAGCTGCCACAGTAGCATATTGTATCTCGTTTCATATCCAGGCTCTAATTCTACTACTTGCAACTGTTTCAGCTGACTTGTGATTTGTTACAATTAGATTAAATTCCTAAAATAATAAATTCATTTTTAACTTTAATTATTTGTGGTAATAGCAAGACTGTGACTTGGAAAAAAAATACCAACAATTTGTAATACACAGCAACATGTTTTATATTATATAGCAGTTACTTGGCAGTTAAATTAACCTCTTGCTCATAAGATTCTCGGGGCAGTTTAAAACAACAACAATGAAATAAACAAAATCATGCCAGATGTTACTGGGGGTGGAAGCTGCTAAATACATAAATCATCCTTATCTGGAGAACTAAAGTGTATCCCGTATCATCCTGTTCCTCAGAGCTCTGAAGTCCAGTCAGCACTCTCTCTGCTCTCTGCTGATCGTCGACACTCCGGGTTTCCAGAACCCCCGGCTGGCACAAAAGCAGCGGGGGGCCACCTTCGAGGAGCTCTGCCACAACTACACCCAAGAGAGGCTGCAGACGCTCTTCCATGAACGTACATTTGTCCAGGAGCTGGAGCGATACAAGGAGGTGCTGCTGGGCTCTAGGACCCTTACGCGCGCACACACACACACACACACGCACACACACACACACACACACACACACACACACACACACACACACACACACATATATGTATATTCTTTCAATTCTTAAAAAAGAAATATATATATATATTTTATACAGTGCCTCCCTCCTTCTTTAAAAACTATTCATCTAAAGTTAAATCTTTGTCAACAGTCGTGAGACCTTCCTTGATACGTTTACTTTCCCTTGTTCCCTTTATATATGCAATATAAATGAGGGCAAAGGCTAGATTGATGTGTACCTGACGTTAAGTATAATAAAACATAAGCAACTATAGAAAAATACAGTGGTGGAAAAAGATTTTTGGACACCTCATGCATTTGTATGCATTAAGAATCACGCATTAGTCTCCCAAGTGAAGTTTCTTTTTGGATAGTCATCCACAATTTATATGCTCCTGTCTGCATGTACACTGTTTCCATAATCCAGGTCACATATGACAGGCCTTCTTAGTTTTTTTTTTTCCTTAGAAAAATAAACAATAAAATTGACCTATTTTTGTTAATTAATGAGACAAAATAAGGATCCCGATTTCTTTTTAATTTCTTGTACTGGTGGACTTTTTTCACCACTGTACATGCAGGAAAATAAATAATGTCTAAGGTCGCTGAGTGGGTAAATGCCAATAGAGGTAACCAAGAACAAGAGCAACAGAAACTCTGTCATCTGTAGATATACATTCGTAGTTATGGTTACTCGTCAAAGGCCAAAGCACAAAATCAGCTGGCCGTTCTTGGTATCATCTCAATTCTCAGTTTTCCTTTAGTAGTAAAGTCATTACTGAGATCAACTTTTATAGCAAAATTGCAAAATGACAGTAACACTTCACTAATTGTGTTAACTTACTGACACAACCCAATCAATACTCTTGTGATGTTTTTGTTCAGGTTATAATAACCCATCTGACCGTTATTCAATGATGATCTTTTTTCCCCCCTCCTGCTGTAGGTTACTGACCTAATCCTCTATCCCTCCCTGCATTTAGGAGAACATAGAGCTTGTTTTAGATGACATAGAGTCCAGTACCTCACTGTCTGTAGCAGCTGTTGACCAGGCATCTGCCCAAGCTCTGGTAAGCACAAGAACACTGCGTAGCGTTGTCTGTGTTTCACTTGTTTCACATGATTGGTTGATGAGTGTCTTTGGTAGGTCCACGGTAAACTAAATCGTAAATGGGCCGCACTTGTGATAGCCATTTTCTGCACCTCAACGGTGCACAAACAACTTCACAAAGCCTCTCATTCACCCACTCACACACATGTTCACACACTGGTGCACGGCTGCTGCAATTGCTGGCACTATTGGGGCCCATTGGGAGCAAATTAGGGTTCAGTATTTTGCCCGAGGATGCTTCGACACAGGGACAAGTCGGGAGCTGGAATTCACACCTGGTCTTACCAGCTGAGCGGCAGCCGCCCGCAAATGAAAGTAAAGTAACGCAAATGAAAAGGAAAGACTTCACTATTCAAATCTGAGGAAGCTTTAAATGTGAGATTTTACCTCCGTTGAGTAAGCGGTTAAACTGCGCCAAGTTATGGCCAAAAGGAGCTCTCTAGAATACCACTGAGCCAGTAAATTGCTCTGCTCTTGTCTGCTGGCGAAAAGCAAATATCTTGAGCTCCAAGGCTAATTTAGTCTGAAAAACATTTGATCCCATATTCTTAAAGGAAAGCTTTGATCCGGATTGGCTCTAGGGTGTCAGAAGATGTGGAAGAAGCGCTTAGATCATGTGCTTACGATCAAGGAAAGCAAGTACTAGGAGCTGACAGCCGACTCAAGTGACGTAACTGGACACCTCTGAGCATCTGTAACCACTGCAGCAGGGTTAGTGCACAGAGTCGCGCTGCTACATCTGTGAATGGGGGGGGGAAAGCTCAGCTTGACATTTTCTTCCTTGTTAACGCAACGCTGTGACTCGACGAGTTGATGATTTTGAGTAGCTAATGTATAGTAATAACAGTAGTCTGATTCAAGGTAGAAATGCTGATTGAGTCTATGAGTTTCCTCATACAAATAGCGCAAACCTTGGTTTAAGTGATCATTGGAACGGAACGCCGATGCCAAAAATTGAGATTTGTGTGGGGATCACAAGTTTGCCGAAACAATCAAAAAAGGATGAGCATTATTTCATTCTGATTTTCAGAAATAATGTGAATCACGTAATATAGAAATATAATTTTCAATCCATTCCTTTTACAAGTTTATGTAACCTCTCAATGAATTAGGTTTCTTTTCATGTCGTGTCTCAATCTTTGGTTTCTATTTTTCCGTCTGGGTTTGGTCAAAATGAGAGAACCAGTCGGTGAGGTTGGATTTGAGGCTCTTGGTTCCCATCACAGGTGCGTACGCTGGCCAGGACGGACGAAGCTCGGGGTCTCCTGTGGCTGATGGAGGAGGAGGCCGTCCAGCCGGGAGGTTCAGAGGAAACCATGTTGGACAGACTCTTCAGCTACTACGGCGCCGCACATGGAGACAACAAAGGTGAGCAGCAAGCCTGTGAAAGTTGAATGGCAGTTCTCAGAACGAGCAGACTGGACAGCTTCTGGTGCCTTGAATGAGTAGCAGCTCTAATTCCTCTGTGTTCCAGGAGCCACTCTGCTGCTGCGAGGAGAGACGCCCCACAGCTTCCTGCTGGGCCACAGCCACGGAACTGACTGGGTGGAGTACAACGCTCAGGGCTGGCTGAGCCATGCCAAGCACAATCCCGCTGCCCAGAACGCTGCCTGTCTGCTGCAGGACTCCCAGAAGTAAGAACATGCAGTCACTGCAATCACACATCCAGTTTCTTTTCTTCCACAATATGAAGCGCATCACAACTCTGATTGAGAAGGCCGAAGACAAAAAACATCTAAAGGTCCGAGATGTGATATTTAGCTTGATTTATGATTTTTATATTGGTGAAAGCTAAATATACTGCCCATAAATACATGACTAAAAGTGCATAATGGCAGTACAATAAATGTATAAATAAACCAACAAAGAAGAAGATGGACGAGATATCCATGTTTGGATGCGCAGGCCACTGTAGCTCACTGGCAAGCTCAGGGGGGGAGGGAGAGTAAACGACATTGCAATCTAAAATGTAACCACTTGATGTCACTGTTTCTTCTTCAAATCTCCACATACTACAGACTTAACCTACTCAGAGGTAAAAAACAAAAACAAAAACAAAAAAACAGTGCAGCAATTGAGAGGGGACTTTGGGGATTTCTGTCTGTTGTGCTAGTTTTAATTATTCTAATAGGTTATTTAGCTTTGACCATGAGAATGGCTGCTTTAAAACAGAATATTTCTAATGTAATGCATCCAGTATTAATCCAGGGATTGCAAATATGATAATGATATGGTTTAATTGTTTTTGAATTTTGCTCTTTCCATGTGCATTAGAAAGAAAAAAAGCTTTTCTTAGCAAGAACTTTAAACATTGGAGTTTAAAAGCAACAGACAGATAATTTGCAGCAAATGGCCTCGTGCTGTAAAATGTTCCACCTATAGACTCAGTTTTGCTTGAATGCGTGGAATTTTCCTTTTTCCTTCTTTTTTTTTTTTGCCACCGCAGGAAGAATATCAGTGGCCTGTTCATGGGCCGGGCCAGCGGGGCCACCGTGTTGTCGGGCTCCATTGCAGGTTTGGAGGGCAGCTCCCAGCTCGCCCTGCGACGAGCCACCAGCATGAGGAAGACCTTCACCACAGGCGTGGCTGCCGTCAAGAAGAAGAGCCTGTGTATACAGGTCAAACTCCAAGTGGTGAGTGGGAGGCTGAGCTCCGTTGTCCTCGCGATCAAATGAACCGTCGACCTGACATTGAAAATCTGCTCTTGATTTTTAAATTGTAGCAGTGTTTCTTATTCTTTTATGTTCACAGCTCTTATACATTTCTTATTGAATTAGATGATAACAAGGCTTCCTCACCCGTGCTGATAACTCTTTTTGATTGTTGAGTTTCATTTTAGGAGTGCACCAAATTGAATGGTGACGGGTCTTTACCGACTGAAAGGAAATAGTCCACTTGGCCCAGAGGGTTCTTGGAGAGCCGCTGTCTTCTCCCACAGAGAAAACTGTAATTACCTTAATTGAAAAAAAATTAAGCCCCCGCTCGCCCTTGTTCCACCCACATTGACGTTGTAATTTACAACATTGCGGATGCGTAAGAGTTGCATCGACATTTTCTTTAACCTCATGTCACTGCAGAGTAATTGACAAGACCTGTGTGGGTGTGTAGAGAAAGAGGAGCGAAGGCTTTCATGACCTCCACAGGTTACGGCAGCATTGCCTCTGTTGACTGGTAGACTTAATAAGCCATTCCAATTTTTAAAATGCATACCGTCACCAAAAACAAATAATGGCACCTTTCTTTATATTTTCTTTGGACGCATGAACACGTTTGTACTGTGACAAAAAGGCATTCGATTTTTTTATTTTTTATTTTTATTTTTTGTCAAGGCAGGGCTTTACTGCTGTCAAACACTGTAGGAACTTAGAAATGCCAACCTTTTACCCAATGTCTTAAGGTTATTTTTTTCATTTATGTCACTCATACAGTTGTGCGACCAACCCAAGAACCATTCCAGTGTTACTTTTCTTCCAAGTCTCATAGATCATACAAAGGTGGCGCGTGCTATCAAACTGAAGAAACTTATCAAAACCATCAATTTTGTAATTCCCTCCCAACATATCTCAGCATTGTTGCTCCTGATAATTGTATTGTAGGGATGCACCAATACTACTTTTTTTTACAGAACGAGTACTAGCACGAGTACTTGCATTTCACTACTCACCGATACCATAACCTTTCTCGGCATGTTTTTCTAGAATATGGAGCGACTGTCACAAGTTTCACTGCAGTACAAACACAAATTCGCCACGTACATACATATACAACTGGTACCGGTGTCGTAGTATCGGGAAGTATTTTACGAGTATGAGTAGAGGACTCAACCACGGTATCGCTAACAATATCCGATACTTGTCTGGTATCAGTGCGTCCCTGTCCCGTCTTTATTTTCATGTCTTCACCTCATCGCTTCCTCGTGTCTCTTGTCTTCGCAGGACGCCCTGATCGACATGGTGCGTCGCTCCAAGGTTCACTTTGTGCACTGCCTGCTGCCCAAAGCGGAGGCGGTCGGTGGAAGTGGAGAGCCCCGAGTGACGCATGGAGAGAGCATGGACTTGGGCCTCATGACTCTGGACGTGGGTCTCCTGAGGGCACAGCTGAGAGGCTCCAAGCTGCTGGATGCGCTGCGCATCTACAGGCAAGGTAAAGAAGGAAGTGTCCCCTGTGACACTGGCAGTACCATCATCATTGTTCTTGCTCTGTTCGCCATAGCGCCCTCTAAGAAGGTCGTAGGGACATGGAACAAAGATCCACGCATTTGTTCAATCAATCAATGCTGACATTTGACCGGAAGTGAGCTATTTTCACTTGTCTTGACAAAAATCTCAAAGCATAAGGCTCTGAAACCCCAGTGCTATGGTCTTGAAAATGTAGTATCACACAGACAAAAGACCCTCATGACAAAATGTGAGTGGTGAAACCTTTGAGATCCCAACCGTTTTTATTTTACGGCCTTTGAAAGTCAATATCATCTCCAATCTGCAGTTTTGAACCCAATTGTGAACATTAAGATCAAAGGCATCTGCAAGTGTTGTCAGCATTTTGAAGCGGTCAATAGGCATCGGGAGTGGTCGTCAGGTGTCAGGGGCCATCGGAGAGTGTCCAGGGGACAGTCACGCTGGCTCATTCCCTTCAACCCTGGTTGCAGATTTAATTCTTTTTTGGTCCTGTACAGCTTGTATGGGTTATTATAACTAACATTGTATAATTGGGGCTGAGCCCGACGAACGATGGGGCTCGAACGTGCTTTGGCCCATTGTTTTTTCTTATGCGTATTTCGACCCAATTTTGACCCCTTTAACTTCATTCAAACTGGATGAAATTTGGCACGCGTTGATTGGCGAATTTGTTTTTGTTGATGCAGCAATAACAGCTCTAGGTCCTCCATAGCGCCACCTACAGGCAAAAAAATTCAACATCCACACGTCCTTGCAGCCTGTACGAATCACAAATGTTTTAATCACATCTAACTTTTTTTTTTTTTCTTTAAATCAACTGTGATTATACAGTAATGTCTGTGTTTTGAAAGTTATCAATGTTAATTCCGAACTACACTGTTTTTTGTGTAATCTTTGTCTTACTGTAGTGTAGTCTTAGTGAAGAGACTCTTCACTGTCAAGGCCTTCAAAACCCTTTGGATTTTTTTAGCGCTAAATCACTTCGGCTTCAAAGTCAGTAGATTGTTATGTGATTCATAGAGCTTCTTCTCCAGTCACTCAGTTTACGCATCGAAAGACCTGCCTCAGAGTTATTGTTGTCGACTGTCAACCTGTCGAAGGTGCCTTTTGATTTGTTGACCTTTTTCTGGAAATGATTTCACAAATGATGGAATTCATCAGATTGTTTCCTTGAACTTTTAAAGTCGAAACTTTTTACCTCTCAGTCTGAGTTTGACTGCGTTGCCCTTGGCCAAAGATTTTTCCAAAACATAAAAACCCTCTGCTCGCTCCTAAATGATTGCCTCCGCTTGCATGCTTGCATGCTTGGATTGCATTTGCCTTCCCGCCCTTGGCTCTCCTCTCGCTACGGGCACCTTTAGCCTTTAACTTGGCTTATTTGGTTTTTACCTTCTCTCAGGATACCCCGACCACATGGTGTTCTCCGAGTTCCGCCGCCGCTTTGATGTCCTGGTGCCGCATCTGACCAAGAAGCATGGCCGCCACTACATTGTCACAGACGAGAAGAGGGTGAGTGTTGGGTGAGATGAGGCCGATATTAGGGTGTGGAGCGCCGCAGCATGCAGCTTCATGCCACAGACAACGGAAGGAGCTAAATTTTGACGCAGGCGTACACATTTTGCATTTCATTAAACCTACGAATGAGCCTATGAAATGTGTTTTCTTTAAAAACAAACCTTGCACTATTTTTTAGTTGAATCATCTTTGTCCTTTGTTATTAAGTGAGCACTTGTCGGCACATTCGCATTCGAGTGCCGTAGTTTGAAAACAGAATTGAGAAAAATGGTGAAAGCGTGGAATCCTTGTACGACTTCAAGGTTTAAAGGGGTAAGGGGTGGAATTAGAGGGAAATATTCACAAAAACACAGATGCAAATGAACAGAGAAAGAGGATTTTCTTGAGTTAATTCACAGGAAGCAGTGATTGAAGGCCTTTTGTAGATATAGCTGCCTCTGCAGTATCAACTGTGATTATTCTGTGTCTTTAAAATACTGACAAAAACCCTCTTTGGCTCCTTCGGCTGAAATTCCCAACTGTTCTGAATCCCCCCTTTTTTTTTTTTTTAAATCTTGAAAGGGTTAAATCAGGGAAGTTTTTTGCATTTCTCTCCTTGCCCTTCACATTCTAATCTCCTGTTGTGCACCAAATCCCTTTATTCCTCCTTCCTCTCGCGCTCTCCTCTCTCCGCTGTCCTCTTCTCGTTCCAAGAGCGCTCTTGTGTGTAATTAATTATGATTGCGCGGGCTGGCAGCATACGGCTACTGTACTGATTAATTACCAGCGGTGGGAAGAGCTCTTTCTCTTCCTCTCTCTTTCCTTCCATTTTCCTCTCCTTTTACATTTTTCCTCCCTCCATATGCCTCATTATCTTTCCATTCTGTCCGTATAGGGGGAGGTTAGATAAGTTGAGGAACATTCCAGTGCATGTGATTAATGTCTGTCCTGCAATCTGCTCTGGGTGTATAAGTGGCCGGTCTGCACAGAGGTGTGATTAGCTTTTATGAGGTAGGAGGGGGCTCCTGCAGGAGGACTATCGTCTTTACATCAAAGGTGATGTGGACGACATGAACCCTCCCCAGGTCACAATGCGTTGCTCTGACTTCTTCATTCTACTGATTGCAGAGATAACACCCCAAATCACATATCATTAGCATGTAGCACAAGAGAGGTTTTTTTTTTAATCATAATAATTTCCAATGTAGAAGAGAGATTGTAAGAAAGGGTGTAATCCTCTTTCAAGAGCCTCTCTGTGAAACATTTTAGCAGGTTATGACTTAATGTAATCACGTAAATGGCATCATGGCCTGTCAGAGATGAAACCTGGTGGAACCTGATTTTGACAATTTAACCACCAGTGACAATAGTGATTATTGTCGTAGTGATTCTTGACAATTGTATATGCTGTAGGGCTGCGGTATATGACCAAGATTTCATATCCCGATATACAGTTAGCTCATTTTATATCCCGATACGATGTACATCATGATATAGCACAATTTTGGTAAATTCAATTAATTAACACCCTAAATATATTTTAGGATGGTGAATGGGTGGCGTCGGGTTTACTGGACAGGTAGACGGTTAAGACAGTTAAAAGCATCCAAGGTCTGTGGTGTGCTCAGGTAGTCTCGGAGGGAATTCCACAGACTGGGAGCAGCAGAGCAGAAAGCCCAATTCCCCCATGGTGCAGAGCTTGATCTTTTGTCTGCTCACAGACAAATTATAGTGTTGAGGAAATTGAAGAGACAAAAAAAGCGTTCCTTTGTGACATCACAAAATGCACTGCTCTGTCTCCAAGGTTAGTGAAAATAGCCCTGGTCTGGTGCATGTGGAAGGTGCATCAGATTCCACTGGAACCACAACGAGTTATTCTTTATTATTTTTTGGAATTGATTATGCAAGTGTGCTTGTGCAGTCAACATTTTATGAAGAAGCTGAACTGATCCTCCGCTGACCTTCACCAAATATCTTGCCGTCCACACACTCATCATGGAATATGATGGAACGAGCGTCAGAATGATAGTGGTGTATTTAATTATTTAAAAATGAATAAATATTTTTCTGGCTTGATTAAGCAGATCAAATTGCCACAACAGAGCACGTTGGCAGTGAAGTGGCTTGCATGATCCCTTGGAGATGAGCCGAGAGAGGATTGTCCACTCAGGGAGAACTAATGGTTCCCTCGCCCTCCAGGGGGATGGCACCTTGCAACGGAGACAAGAAAATCGGGGGAAGATGGATTAAATGGGGGCAGATAAGACAGAGGGCGGTGTATAATTGGAAGAACAATGCGCAGGATTTTTTGGGGGGGAGACGCTGGCAGAAAGAGAATGTCTGTGAAATCCTTTTTCCGTCCATACAAAAATCCCTGCATTTGTGCCGCCTGCGGCCCTGTTCTGTCAGTTCCTCTCAACAGTTTGATGTAGCCGTGACTCCAGCAGCCACGTGGCGTACCTGCCAGGAGCTTTTTTAGAGCAACCGGTCAGATGTCAGAAATGAAAATTCCAACACGTGGACATGTCGCTTGACATTTCATCCCTCAGAGGCTTAATTCATGCTTGTGGTCGTTATTAAGTCCTGACTTTATGATCCTGGTTTTCACCTGACCCTTGGCATTCTTCTAGCCCACGTCAAAGGTCTTTTTGGACAGAAGTTTTCACTGTGTGCCGTGTCGCTTTTGTACTCGTTGTGTAAGTTTACCTATAATGGTGAAACAGCTGTTATTGTTTTAACATGGATTGCTGATTTTTTTTTTTTTTTTTTTTCAAGTTAGCCTTTACTTTTCAAACATGTCTGGTTGAAAAAGCTGAAAAAGTGTTTATTTGATGTATGTAAAGTATTGTCTGTGGTTGGAATGCCATTAGCTTTACTTTGGTGGTCCAGAAGAGCCTTTCATTCCCAATAAAACGCTCTCTATTGGTTGAAAGTTGGAAATGCAACTTATGCTTACCATATGTAGTATGTATATATTAATATACATAGTAATTAAGTATGTAAATTAAAAGTTCCTCTGCATTTACCAATATACTGTATTTCCTTATCAGGACAGAAGGACACACATTTTTTCACCACCTGCATTTAGGGATTTCAGAAGGAAGGAAAGTGCTAACTGATGACATTGGTCTCACTTAAAGCATAATGTACTTCAGTTCAACTTGTTCAAACCTTAGGAATCTTGCTCTCAGCTAAATGGCTGTGACATTTAAAACTGCCTGACACACATATTTTTAATGCTGTTGACCCCCCCGAGATCCTTTCTGTCTTGGAGAGAGGCCATACAGAAAGTACATAAAGGTCACTAGACAGGACTCGGAACCACTCTGGACACCTAACTCCCTCAAAAGACTCCAACCAAGATGTTGAGTTTTGCATCACTGAGGTGCCAGAGCAAGTTTTTCCATCATTAAACGTGGAACCGACTCTGCATCCAGATATTATAATCTGCTATCTTTTAATGGCTTAATATTTTTTCCCCCAAAAGTAATTTTTACCTGCGAAGATCATTCTCTCCGATCCACTTAATCTGCCAAACAATCTCTAGTTTGTCTTTATAATGCAGAGAGACATAATTAACAGTAGCTGACGGAAAAGAGGCCCGCTGTCACTCTCGTCTTGCTTCGTCCTCTTCGGCCCCTTGAGGCCGATCTGAAGGGAGACAGTGTGAAGTGTGTGCTGTGTCTGGTGTTCAGGCAAATGGTGCTTGTTGCTATGGTTGCCGGTCAATCGTCCTCCAGGCGCCTCAGCTATTCCAACGTGGGGCCCCCTGAATAGACACAGGTTTGTTTTTGTTTGTGTGCGCGCTGACTGTTTGCTCTGCTGCTTTCCAGGCGGTGGAGGAGCTCCTGGAGTCCTTGGAGTTGGAGAAGAGCAACTACCACATGGGGCTGAGCAGGGTGAGTCCAGTCAAACATATGCCACGCTTCATCCTGTTATGCTGGAGCGTGGAAAACTTTTATGGGGATTAAAGCAGCTTAAGGCCAGAGGAGAAAAAACAGCTTCTATTTCAGGGGCATGTGCAGAGTTCAAAGAGGTCCAGTGTCTGGCAATATGGATATCTATTAATTGAATTCAGCATCACACAATCCCATGTCATTTATATTTGATTTTTAGTACTGAAAAAAGGATGTTTAAAAACATTGGACGTAGGACGTCAATTCCGAATTTAGCCGGTTTATTTATCAGTGGAGACCGTTCCATCCAGTCCTCTGGTTTAGCAGAACTTGCTGTTGCTAGGCAAGTCAACAGTTTCTGCTAGCCTGCCATTGAAACAACCTTTACCCACTTCACAGTTCCTACAAGGCAAATAAATTGTAATACCAGACTATCGATATAAATGTCTTTGTTGATAGAATAATGTTAGACTATAAAACTACCCTTGCATCACATTGTATTTTAAGGGAGTATTGTCTCAACAGCAATGCTATACTTCTGATTGTTACGTGACTAACCGTTACGACACTAAGTAAAATTCCACCCCTGCTGAAAACTAGTCCTGTGATCTTGTGTCGCGATTGCGATGCAAGGGTATTTTCACTTTCCAACATTATACTGGCAACACATACTTGCATCGATAGTCTGGCGTTTGGGAATTAGGTCCCACTACCCCTTTAACTGACCCTATACTTATAGGTGATGGCCTATCTTGCAATAACTGCTGCCTGTTATGTGTTTTGTTTTGTTTTAAGAAAGGCCGTCCTTTCTTAAAACATGTATGCTTTAGTGAAAGTGAAACCTGGATGTGGGGATGGACTTTAATATTTTAATGGACTACCATCACTAATTCCACTAATCAATGCAGTAATCTCACATAACCTACTAAGGGGTGAAATAAAATTCTCAAATGAAGAATATTATTTCTTTTTTGCAACTGATGCATATTATGTTTTCTATTTAGATTATATTTTCATAATGTGGCTGTAACCCCTCCCCCTCTCCCACCAAAAAAAAAGAAAAAAGAAAAAAAAGAGTTTCTATGTGGAGCAGGTGGAAGGTCTGTTCATAACATGTTGTAAACCACAGACCCTTTAACCTTAAAAACCAATTAATCTTAATCAGTGGCAAGGTTGCCAGATAATGTCCCATACAAAAGATTGAGGTGTTGTGAGTTCTTCCCGTCTGCCCGCTTTTTCCTGTGTCCTCGTGGGTCTCGTTTT
>NW_027466098.1:4292500-4307500 GCF_046127955.1 Nelusetta ayraudi
TGGTTACAATTTTATGGCTAATATGGGTATTTTTCTCTGACCTGAGTGACCCTTGTCAAGTAGAACACAAATTGCCAGTTTATGCTTCAGTTTTTATACCTAAATTGTTCCATCCAAGTCAAAATCCAGTGAACCAAAAGATTTTATTGGTCACTACATACAATGTCACAAAAACAAATGGCCAACATAAAAATGTGGCTATAATGGCTAAAATATTTAGTGAAGACCAGTCTCTCATCAATAATAAAGAAAAAGTGAGGGTTGTTAGGGTTGAGTTTTAACGGATGGAGAACTATTCATGTACCAATGTCTGGAACACGAGTTGAAGGTCTTCCCCAAGTGTGTCTGTGTTTATCGGAATAGATGTTTTTTTAGTTTTGATCTCCCATCGTCCTCACATTTTAATCTGAGTGTCATTCAGTTTAAACCACACATCTCAGTGTTCATTGCCACCTTTGGAAATTGTCCCAAATTGATTCAAATTTGTTGTTGCTGTAAGCCGTTGCTGAAGCATGCACTCTAAGGTTGTTGTTGTCGGGACCCTGCAATTTTTTTTTTTAATTTTCGTTTTTGTCCTTTTGAAAGGTAGGGTTTTGCAGTGGATTTTGCATTCAAAAAGTAGCTTCTCCAAATACGCTGAGCTGTCAGGGCTGTTAACGTTGCATTTTTCTAAACGAGCGAGCGAACCAGAATGCACTCAAAGTGCAGCACCAGTAAACACTGGCTGGTGAGTGTGCATCATCCTTTAGTGCAGTTATGCTTTTTTTTTGCCATATTTGTAATTCAGTGTGATTAGCGTGTGTTACCACCACCACTTCTACGACTGCTACTGCTACTCAGAAAAAGCTAGAGATATTCCGCTGCACCAGTGAACTTATTCAAAATTTTGAATGCACATCTCCAACAGTTTTGCATTTACACAATCCTCTTCATCATTCACATTTTGGAACACCATGCGACCGAGTCGACGCCTCACAAAAAGTTATTGAGACATTGGAGTTTTTTGTGGCGGTTACATTGTTCTCACTGAGATAAAGAAATTACCATTGATGCTTATGTTTGAATGCCCAACTCCCATCACCGTAGCTTGAACTTTTTACATTTTCTGTAAAGAACCAGTGTGTAATATTTGGCTTGATATATGATTTTTATATCAGCGAAAACTTAATAAGCTGCACTTAAATACATTAATAAAAGTGTGTATTTGCAGTACAATTAAAAGTAATTTGTTTATACATATTTTTATATATATATATATATATATATATATGTATATATATATATGTATATATATATATATGTATATATATATACGCATATAAAAGGGCTGTCAGTCGATCAAAATTTCTAATCGCATAGCGTCCTGAGTTAACTCACGATTAATCGCAAATTAATGCTTGCTTTGTGTACACCAGGTATTATGGTAACTGCTCACTGCTTCGCACAATGGCAGAGGAAGAGGGAGAAGACTGTCTCTGTACTAGATTTCAGATTAATGTTTCTGAAAAATTCTGAGTTTTCACTCCATGATTCCACTGCATGCTGCTATTACATCATCCCAGGATGCTCCACAATAAGTTTCATAAAATTCTGATTTAGCATTTCAAAATAAAGTTCATCCAAAAATTGCCATTTTATTGTTTTACTGTACTGGATTTCAGATTAATATTTCTGAAAGATTCTTAGTTTTCACTCCATGATTCCACCGCAGGCTGGTAGTACATCATCTCAGGATGCTCCACCATAATTTTCAGACATATCTGATGTAGCATTTCAAAATAAAGATCATCCAAAAATTGCTATTTTATTGTACTGTACTGGATTTTTGATTAATTATTAATTATCAATTAACTTTATTTTGAAATGCTACATCAGAGATGTCTGAAAATTATTGTGGAGCATCCTGAGATGATGTACTACCAGCCTGCGGTGGAATCATGGAGTGAAAACACTACATCAGAATTTACTGAAATTGGATGGGAGGGCTTTCTTGTGTAGTGTACTACAAGGCAGACATGGAAGAATTAACTTCCTTGCTTATAGCCAGCAATAAGCAAGTGTCTGCTAGCTTGAACGCTTTTGCCGAACTATTGGCTGGCTTGACCGCAGTTTCCGCAGCCGGTGTGGACCCCGCCTGAACAGGGCTGCGGCTGCCGCGCGACCTTCGCGGTGTTTCCACCCCCGGTGTGAACCAGGCGTTAATTGCGCGTTAAAAATTTGTGCTTTTAAAAGGAGTTTGAATTAACGTTATTAACGCGTATATGTATATATGTATTCACGAGGGCTGGGCAAGTTAACGCGTTATTATCTCGTTAACTTATTTATTTATAAACGCGTGTAGCCACAACGCTATTTAATGACAGTCACCTGTGCGCTTCGGATGGCTTGGTGTGGTGGGGTGAGCGTCGCAGGTCATTGTGATAAAGAATAAAGTAAATAAAAAAGAACCTCAAAGCAAGACTGGATTTATTTTTGCATGCGCGTCAACAATTACTCCTTCGTTTAGCCCACAGCGGCTTATTTATTTATCGATCGCCGGTTAGCTGCAATACATGCTTTTATTTTGTAAAAGTGTGTTGATGGCTTCTGCGGAACCCGAAAAGAAAAGACTTTGCTCATATGGTAGAACATTAAAATAAAAGTGCACTATGCACTTCTTTTGCGTGTACATTGTGATTAATCAGGGAAATCATGCGATTAATTGCGATTAAAATTTTTAATCCTTGCCCAGCCCTGGTATTCACATATGTAAAGGTCAATCACACAATTAACCTTTAAATTTCCCCCCGGAAATCGAATATCCCAAACTTAGGGAGTGTAGGGTGGTATTTTCCAAATATGAACTTGTTTTTTCCTCACTCTGACGATACCAAGAGGTTCCTAATCTCAAGCAGGCGGATATAAATTTGGCCGGGCCTTTATAAGTATTTTCTCAGCACCAAACCAACCAAGCTTTCGACTCCATTTTTCCTACTGTCATGCCCCTGAGGACCTTTTTCTCTCCTCTCTCCTAACTCCTCCCTCCTCCCGTCAGTGTTCAAAGTTCTCCGGAAGACAAGTGAAGGTTGGCTGCCGAGAAACGGAGGAAGTAGAGGGACCTGGTGAGATTGAGAGACTGCGCCTCACCACAAGGGGATAGACAAATAGAAAAGAGCCACCGGCTGCTTTGAAGCCATGCAGCCTTCTCTATCCTTCCTCTGTTTGTTTAGCATTCATGGAGTCATTGGGAGCCGAGTAGCGCAGGGGGGATTCCTCTACTACCCAACCAGCACTCAGCCTCATTAAATAGTTGCGCAAAGACAGAACCTCCGCCCCGCTGCCTGCCACCCTTCTTCTCACTGGGGACATGTGGGCTCAGGCAGACACCGCTCTGAGTGTGCTGGTCGACATGTGAGACAGAGCCATTGAAAATGTAGATTGGCAGATTGGTTTGGTTTTTATTGGAATCCAATTTTTGGCATAGAAGGCAATTTATATGTCTCTCAGCATCCTGGTCGTGAGCCTTATTAGCCTAGCATAGCCAGTAATTCACTCATTTGTTCAGCGAAAGATGACTTGCTTTGCATTTGGTGGTGTGTTTCCAGGCACAGATTGAAAAACTGAAGCCGGTTCGCCAGCAGCTGTGTGCCCTATTTGGGGCAAAATATCTGCAATTTTCTTCCCCTCATTGGTTCCAAGTCTTCTAAATTGCATCACAGGGTAAAGTCCCTAGGGAATAGCTCCAGACGAACTCTCGGGTTTTAAATAGTCTTATCAGTTTTGGTGCCTCATTCTGGTTTTCACTGTATCTTGAGTTTTGTGTACAGATGCACACAGAGATATGTGTTGGTCGACTTGTATAGGTGATAAATATTGGAATTCCAGAATTGTACTGTAGCAGGCGACTGTGATATTTTCTTTACAACATAATCTGCAACAGCAAAAAATGAAGAATGAGTTTGCCGTAGCTTATTCTAGCTTTATCGCTAATAAATGCTGACATCGTGTTGCAGCTGTGGCTTATCTCCTGAGCGGAGGGATGAGATGGGGACAGACGCGTCCTGACCCTTGACTGGTATCATGGTTTGGCTGAGGACAAAGGGTTGCTGTTTGGTGCAGTGTATCATCACTGGGATGTTACTCAAGTCCATGACAATATATGACTGAGAGATACTCCAAAAAAAATGTTTTTCTGTATTACAATATAATACTTATACTAATGTATATTATAAATCGTGTTGTTTACTGTATTTTGTCACTCACGGCTATGTTTGTGTTTGACAGATCCAGGACATGGCCATCCGCTGCATCCAGAAGAACATAAAGAAGAATCGTGGCGTCAAAGGCTGGCCATGGTGGAAGCTGATGACCACCGTCAGGCCGCTTATCCAAGTCCAACTCACTGAGGAGCAGATTCGTGGAAAGGACGTAAGTACACAGACACACACAGACACACACGCACAAACAGACACACACATGGATGAAGTAAATTTAATTTTTGGATCAACTCATATAAACTGAACTTCATATAAAAGTCTCCATTTTCACATTTGTTTTTCATAGTGAGAATCTCACAATTTGGTATTATGAGCTAAATGTTGCCTTTATACTCAATGGAAAAATAGTCACACACAAAAATATAGGGAAGATTTCTTGTGATTTCTTGTGACAATTTCCTGAGGGCCCAGTATTTTCGTCAACAAACCTGATCTAAATATATCGCAACAGTCAGACAACATTGAAGTGGTAACGCCAAGCCAAGCGCCTAATTATTCAAAAAAAAAGTTTCCACTCAGTTGTGGGTGTAATTATTTAATAGACTGATTAATTCAGCCCATCTGCTGGATCCTAACAGCTGTGTCTTTCTCCATTCCCTGTCTTTCTCTCTCTCAGGAAGAGATCCAGCAGCTGAAGCAGAAGCTGGAGAAGGTGGAGAAAGAGAGGAATGAGCTGAGACTCAACAGTGATCGCCTTGAGAGCCGGGTAACCACACAGACGTTGCTAGTGTCAACTATTTAGCTTTTTAGATATAGTGTACTGAAGCAGCAATTTATTTATTTGTTATTTCATTGCAACTTGTGCAATGACAATAAATTCATACAACAATTCAGCATCTGTGCTTTGGATCTCAGATCTGAGATCTCTGAAATTCAAGAAAAAGTCAGAATTTCTGGAAAAGTAAAAAAAAAAAAAGTAAAGCAAAAGAATCTATGAAACTGGGAGATTAAGCCTTAAGCCTAAACCCCCCCTTTCTCAAAGACCTTATATTTTGGCCAATGTTTAATGTTGTCCCTGCTTATCTACTGTCAGCTTTGCTGTCTTTGTGATTCGGCGCGTTGGGCTTTTTTTGTGTGTGTGTTTGCATCAGATCACGGAATTGTCTTCAGAACTGGCAGACGAGCGCAACACTGGTGAGTCGGCGACCCAGCTGCTGGAGACTGAAACTTCAGAGAGACTGCGCCTGGAGAAGGACACAAAGGACCTCCAGGTAAACTGCGTTGACGGCACCACATCTGTTAGATATTAAGACAGGGTTGTTGTTTTGTTTTTGTTTTTTCACTTAAAAACTCGACAGTCGGATATTGAGTCTTTGCAACACAGACCAGATTTACACCTCCTACGTGTTTTATCTGCTCCTGCTCTGCACGGTGTATAAAGTTTGGTCCTGATTCTCCATTCAGCCGAGTTAAAATCTTTAGCGGTGGTAAATTGCAATTAGGTTGCAGTTTATAACCCAGTTATCCTATTAGCGTAAAGGTAATTAAGTCATTTTACCACACAGCCAGAAACGCTAGCTTCACAATGAATTACAATAAGGCACCTTGTAAAAATGCAGTTTAATGGATTCTTTTTTATCTATGCATTTACTATTAACTCCATTGGCTCGCACACATCATATATAAAATTAAACTTTGTCAATTTAAAGACGTGTGCAATATTTGTTGATCTGACAAGTAACTCACTACGTCCTCCATGGACCTTGGCGTTATGTGCATGTTCAGACACAGCATCATTTATTTTAATTTCTGTCGACCATTCAGAGTAGGGCTGCAACTAACGACTATTTTAATAGTCGACTAGTCACCGACTTACATTTTTCTTAAATTTAGCATGAGGCTGCTTTAATTATGTGGCAAATGATAATAAACACATGAAAGATGGGTACTTAAATAAAAAAAAATTCTGCTGATTGGCTGGTTCATAAAAAAAAAAAGACCAATTGACAGGTACAGTGCTCAATCTGTAGTCATAAATCAATAAATAAGTTAAGGACTGTTGTCCCTTATCCTTTATAAAAATAAAAAAAAAGTATGTGTTTCACATAGTTTGAACTGCTTTGTTACCAATGAACATTAGAAATAATTGTTACATTGTATTGAAATCTTTTAATTGAAAATATTTTTACACGACAATCAATAAAGTGCAGGGTGGATAGCTTTTACAAAGGAGTTAAATAAGAAAAAAGCTGAAAAGAAAAAGCGATCCTGATCCCCAGCCAGTGCGCAGTTGTTGTGAATGGGTTGCGCAGTGGCATTGCCTGCACCGACGTAGATTAACGGCTAAGAGTGCATACTCTATGGAAACTAACGTGCGTTTGCATCGATAATAAAGTTACGTTCAAGACGGTTCAGAAATACGGGAAAAACCCCTAGCCAATACGTTCTGTTTGTGATGATGTCTCAGTCTGCTTGTTTGCTTAGAAGCTAATATTTTAGGAGGCGAGTCAAACTCCGACTCCGTTTTGATCAACTGTCCGACGCGCTTTCTAAAAGCTGAAATGTTTCCAAACTTTTGAAGTCTTGCACGCGTCGCTGCTGTCCGGCAAGTCGCCATATGTATACCCTACCGCTCAGTAGAGACGCTGTTGTACACGTGCGACTCTCGGAAAGAGATCGCAATGAAGTGAGATGGCTCACTCCACTGGAGAAAAAAATACACGTCTGGTGACAACTATTTTCATTATTGATTTTTGTCGGCAACGTGGACGAATCGTTGCAGTCCTAATTCAGAGCCGGTGCTTTACCACTAAACATTGATGATGTCCATGCCAAAGAAAATATGTGAGAATTCTTCTCTGCCAACGTAAATGTTCCAATGAGCCCGATGACATATATATTAGTTAGAGATGCTCTGCCCTTGAGGTTGATTAGTATTCCAAATGCATACTAGCTGTAATGCATATTAGCTCATTATTGTCATATAGAGAATAATTCTAATTTTGCAGCCTTTTATTTCAAAAACTCTGTGACGATTCTCTGAATTCAAAGACGGACGATGACAGAGCTTCTCAACCAAAATCCTTATTTATTTAACTGGTGTGCTTCTGCGAAGGCAATATTTTACTCACACTAATTTTTTTCAGTGGATATGTGATTAGTTCAACTACAATAGTGGTTGCAAAAGTGTGTTGGACACCCATGCAACTTTACAAAAATTTTATCATGAATTATTTTTGGAAAGGTTGGGGGGGGGGTGCAGATTTTGTTTTGGCTATCTCGAGGTGTGGCCTTACCAGATGTATCGTTGCTAAATAAAACAAGTGTGCTCTGGATGTATGGCAAAGGGCATTATGGTGCTGGAACAGTGAAGAAGGGAACACGTGTGTTGTGGGTGACTGTAATTAAAAAGAAATTGTACTTGGAGGATTAAGAGTATATAGAGTGTACAATAAGTTGTCCCCCCCCCCCCCCTCACTGTGCCCATTTCGCTATAATTAAACTTACAAGAGGGAAGTCATTGGCAGCCAAGCTTGTAGCTAGTAAGCAGTCCAGGATCTGAAGACCACACAGACTGTGAAGTTAGTAAGTTTTTGACTCTGTAAAACACTGATAATAATCCTTTAATAATCTATGAATCAGTCAATACACATTTGTAAAAGCCCCCATCAAATAAGTTTGGTTTTTAAATTAATTTAAAAAAAATGGAATTGTGAAAATGTGACCTTATTTTGCAGAAATGTTTTTCTGTTCACGTTGTTGTTGTTGTTGTTGTATACTATTTCAGACAGAGTTGAAACTTTTTGTGTTCTTCAGCTCACTTTTCCTTTGAAAGGTCAGCACTGTTGAGATGATTTAGAATTGGTTAGTGGTGCTAAGTCCACATCGGTGCGAGAGAACAAGCTAATTTGTCTAGTTTAGTGCCCGAAGTGTCCTCAGATCAGTTGCACATCACAGAATACAGTCACCAGATTGCCGGCACATAATTACTGAACTGCTCACGGTTAAAACAAAGTAATTTAAACACAGTAAAGCAAAGCAAACTCCTAATTAAGCCTAAAATTAGTCTGTGGAAATGAAAAACAGTCTTGTAAAACAAGTAGTGTCCTTTCCTGCACAATCGTGAACAGTGACCGTTCATCTATTGTTCAGTTGTGTATTGCACGTCGTCCTCTCCCCTCTCATAACGTGGTCAATAGCTTCTGAGGTGTGTGTTGCTCTGCTGAGCATGCTGTGTGGCAGCAGGGAGACATTCTTTGTTCAGACCATCAAAAGGCTTGAAAAAAAATATGTATTTCACTTCCAGGTCAGCTTTTCCTGGAACATTTCCAAGTCTTGCTAGATTAAGATTTCCTCAAGTCTTCATTCTGTATTTTAGTTGAAGGAACTTAATCCGTGTTGTAAGAGGGAAGAGCATTAGTGCTGCAATGCAGGAGTCAGATTTATTGGAGTTTT
The DNA here is from genome assembly GCF_046127955.1 of Nelusetta ayraudi. Taxonomy (NCBI): domain Eukaryota; kingdom Metazoa; phylum Chordata; class Actinopteri; order Tetraodontiformes; family Monacanthidae; genus Nelusetta; species Nelusetta ayraudi. Next base: position 4,301,152 of record NW_027466098.1, read on the forward strand.
CATAAGCATGCCAGTTGAAATCCTAAAACCGTTTAATTGAATAGCAAACAATAATGATATGGTGGACAGAAACTTAATCCGGTGCATGTTTTAGCAAAATGTTGGCACTTATTCTTCATATACATTACAGACAAAGTACTTTCATTAAATGGACTATACAGTATTTTGTCTCATTCTTTTACGTTATGCTTCCTTTTTCCATTTAAACTTTGTGTTTGAATATTGTGTTGGTTACAGTTCGAAGCTATTTCTTTTCTTGGGGATTAACACACGTGCATAGACAAAGTACAGGACAATGATGACATTACAACTATATCTCTATATAGCACCAGAATCAGTTTTGTGGCTTTCTATCACTGGGCATATAAGATCAACAGATAAAATGAATGATTTCAAAACCGCATTTCTGCTAATTTACGAGCATTTAAAATGTTCCTCTGATGGGGAAAAAAAAGTTCCCAGATGTAATTCGGTGGCATTTTGGTGAAAGAAAGTGATTTTTTTTCTTTTCTTCACTGGGCCACATTTTCTCTCTTGAGTGTGAAAATGCAGAAGGGATGTGTACGTTGTGCACACGATACTTTATGAACCAGGAAGTGACCCCACCAATTCTGCGCTGTTCTGCGTTAAAAATTCAGTGTTTTTTTTTTCTCCACGACTTGCATTGTTCGACGCAAGATTGAGTGTTCAGACTAATGCGTTTGGACATTCCTCAGATTAGCTACAGTAGGTCTGCTGTATAGGACATTCTGTCAATTGTTCTCTTGTTCAGAGCACTAGCACCAGAAGCACCAGAGCGTGCGCTCGTGCGAGCACACACACACACACACACACACACACACACAAACACATACGGTGAGGACTGTAATTGTGAAATCATATTGTCAGGCCATTTCTCCTCGGCTGCCCTCTCAACTGCTCCTTCAATCCATTTAGTTCAGACTTTGACATTTCTGTCATGATTTTTTTTCACCCCTCTATTTGTATTTGCGATGTGGGAACATTTTTTTTTTTTCCCCCGCCCTGTGACTGCACAGATGCGTCGAAGCTGATTACAAATTGCTCTCTTCCAGTGGTGTGAGATGAAGTTATTTTCTTTCTTTCCTGTGAGTGTGTGACGGAGGGTGACACACAAGGCTGCATGGTGGCTATTCCCATACATTGTATTCTATATAGCGTCTGTTATATATGGCTTATTAGTTAACAGCTCCCATACATCTCTGGCATTAATTAGGCCTTGACAAAAACTTGAATGCTGTTTGTAGCCCTAACACTACATTCATGCTTGATCCACCCTGGTTTTAGAAATCCACTAAAGGTTACAAATATTGAAAATAATGTATGTTTCTTAAGCCCCTTTCCCACTGGCCAAATAACGTAATGTGGTGCCGTTATCAATCGGCATTTGGTGGCAGTGGAGCAGGCTCACCGAGCCGTGCTGAAACGCGTCAAACAACCCGGCAAGGGACCCGGGTTGAAATCGGCTCCGATCAGCTGCAACAACATCACATCTTTTACTTGCCGCGCGGGATGACAATAGGCGTTGCGTGCGCTAAGTCATAGTATCGCGCCATCCGCGGCGTATATCACGTACTGATGCAAAGGTGTCCTCTGGCTTCTTAGACCAGACGCCGAAACGATCGCTAAACGCCGCGAGCCGGCCGCGGAGGTGTGTGTGTGTGTGTGTGTGTGTGTGTGTGTGTGTGTGTGTGTGTGTGTGTGTGTGTGTGTGTGTGTGTGTGTGTGTGTGTGTGTGTGTGTGTGTGTGTGTGTGTGTGTGTGTGTGTGGCTGAACTGGCCTCTAAGATGTTATCACACCCAAGTACCTAGTAAACCGATTTTGAACGACAGCCACAAGAAAAACCTGCAGTTATAGGCCTTTTCATGTTTAAAAATTGAAAAACTCCTTTTTCCCCGTCCAACCAACCGCCAGGCCAAGTTCGACAGCATGAAGAAGCAGATGGAGTCCATGGAGATGGAGGTGATGGAGGCTCGACTCATCAGGGCTTCAGAACTAAATGGAGAAATGGACGACGACGACACGGGTAAGTCAACCTTCTTTGCAAACTCACGCATTAATTAAAAAAAGAGAAGTAATTAACAGTCAACTGTGAATAAAGTTGCGTATCACTCAAAACATCTTTCTTGTGCAACTTAACCATGGAGCTTGTTGTGATGCCATTCTGTGCGTGTTTCCATTGGCTCGCTCGGTGTCAGCTTGGTACGGTACAGCTCAGTTAATAACCACTGGCCCCTACCAAGGGGTACCATTATGGTACCTGCTTTCGTGGGGTTCCAAGCATGCTGACCAGGGACCATCGTGGTGACGTAGTACAGGGCAGGGCACTGATTGGGTAAGAGTTTTGACGACAGCCGAGTCGGAGGAGTCATTGACAAAAACCAGGAACCACCATTTTTTAAATGCACCGCATGTGGCGTTCTACATTTTCACGTATTAAAAACTGAAATGCTTAACTGTACCACGGGTCAATGAAGAGCTGCAGACGTTTTTGTTCTCTGTGGCCGAAGAAAAAGTTCAAAGAAAGCCGGATGGACGGAGTGACACGCCTGGTTTCGGAGCCAGTGGCTGCAATACAGCCAGACAGTGTCGAGAGAAATTTTAAAAGAAAATGCTGAACAACTGCCGAGCAACTACCAAAGCACCAAGGACCACAGGACTACTGTTATATGGGCAAAAGCTTGACTTACTGCCCATGAATCTATGAATAAGTAGTGTATACTCACACTACAATACAAGTAATTTGGTTTTCCGACCATTAGAACGCTTCTCATAAACATAGATGCTCCTCGAGTGCCCCAAATCTGAAACGCACTGTCAGGCGGCCTCTCTTAAAAACAATTTGACCCACTGGACCTTTAAAGTCATGTTGCCTCACAAACAGTCATTGTCCAATTGCACAGCTATTGATTAGATCAATTCTCAGGATTCACAAACGTGTCTGGATCAGAATATTCTCTTTGAAGTCGCCAGATAGGCTCGAACAAAATCTTTTACTTGAACTGAGATTAAATCTCTACTGATGAGGGTTTTGCATCATGTTGTGGAGTCATTTTAAAAAGTGACCTCAGGAGTGAGTCCCTGCAGATATTTTGTGGCATCCTGATGTGAGAGGTGGGGAAGTCAACCTTAAATGTTCACCTCTGCTGAGCTGTAAAATTAGCCGGCTTTAATCAGCTGCCCTTTCATCCATGAGCTGGCACATGTTTACTTCAGTGCAGGAATATTAAAAGGAAGCGTTTTCTCCTTGAAACTACTCGCGTGATGTTTTTGGCCTCGGGTAGCGGGGTAGCGGGGTCATCGTTTCCGAAGATCGCCGCTGCCGTTGAGCTTTGAAATTTGTTGCGTTTGTATGGGGCTCTTTGTGTTCCACTCTATTCACTGGCGTAAATGGAGCCATTTTCTCCTCCTGATATGTCTAAAACTGACCAACTCAGGTCAAAACTGTCTAAATCAAGAAATACATTGGCTTCCTTTTTTCCCCCCGACAAAAAGCCTAAAACATTTTGGAGAAAAATCAGCTGACTTCTTCTAATCCAATGTGCAAACTTACATGTGTGTTTTTCCATTGAGAATTGAATAACTGACCCCCTGACAAAGCGTCAATAATCACAAATAAATTAAATTAAAATTGTAATTCTAGTAACAAAGGGAGCACCGAAGTTGCCGCCTCTCTGGATTTGGCTTCTCGAGACCTTGTTACAAACAGTCTGTCAGTGACAACAAAGTCATTTAGTGAAAAGCTGTTAGCAGAACTTTAATTAAGCCGGTGGGGAACAATCACCTGCAGTGGTTTTCACACCACCTTTTCTCTGTCTGAAATCAGTTCTGTGGTTTTGTTCTTGGCCGCCCTCCAGCCGTACATAGACAGGCATACTCCCACACTGAAGTTAATAATAGTAATTTTCTCCTGAAAAGCCCAGCGTGAGTTCCTCAGCGGAGGGAAAGAAACTGGGGACATGGCATTCGGTCGATGTTTTGACAAAAGCTAGAAGGGGGGAAAAAAAATGTGGTTTGAAGAAGAATGTTAGAAATGGACCAGTTTTTACAGACCAAAATAAAGACCCGAGTCTTTGTGCGACATTAGAGACTTGGTGAATGTGAAATTGATTAGTCTGACTCTCAGCATTCGTACTGTCTTGGTTGGAAGTGCGGATCGTGCGTTGGAGAAATGTTTCAGGTGAAAAGACGCTGCATCATAGATGTGTGACTTTAAGCGTATTAAGTAAAGTAGTGCATTAAGTAACGTAGATACAACAAATAATCACCACTATTCAGCAGTGTTATTTTCTAATTTAACCTATTTTGAGAGGATGGAGCTATGGGTTCATCGCTCAGAAATGACATGTCCCTGGTAAAGTGGACGAAAACAAAGCAAAACAGCACGGGAAAGACAAGAGAGATGGAACAGGCACACTAGCAACTGGACAGGAGACAGACACGGGGAAAAACAAAACAAAAACAAAAATAACACAGCACAGGTGCATCAACATGTGGAGAGACTGGCCAGAGGAGGAAATGACAGCAGAGTTTGTCAGCTATGATGCCCAGAGCCTAAATCTGGTCCTGCGTTTCGTGCATCGGTACTGAATTTCTATCGGAAATCCATCCTCTGTCATCAGCTACATCGTTCTCCCATGTTTAAACATCATGAAATGTTCCTCCTTCACCAGCAGCGGGTTGTTCAAAGCGGGTAGTTCAAATCCATCATTAAAACTGCTGCTAAAAAAACTACAACAAAGAAATGAGGAAGGGGAGAAATATTGCTACACAGGCTCTATGGACTCACCGAGTCGAGAAGATCTACACAGCGGAAAAGAAAACGCACAACATGAGACTGTGAAGCGCAGTTTGAACGAGATGGACAGTATATAGAACTAAACGGTGACAAAATACAAGACTTGACTATGGTTAGATTGTTTTGAAAGAGACTCCCATATGTTTGTGATTTTGCCATTTTTATGTCCTTTTCTTGTTTTTCTTTTCGTGTGTTTGCTTGTGTCAGTTAGGATGTTCCAACTGCATTAAAAATAAATCAGGAAAAAAAAAACCTCAAGTGAAAAAAACAACAACTATGTGAGCCACATGCGAGTGAACTGGTGAAAAATGCTCACTAAATGTTGTTTGGAGAACAGGCTAATTTGAAATGAATCATTGTGAATTATTGAATTTTTAGTCGCCGGCCTTGTTCTAAGTGGGATAATGTTAAGTGAGCCTGACGAGTGAATGGGATGAAATGGTTGCATTCCCAGGAAGGGGGTTATTTTTTTCCGGAATCACGGCCTCACTATACATGAGAGACGTGTCAGAAAATTCGTAAAAATTGCTCTCCACTTTCTGCCGGCCGAGTGTGGCGTCTCAGGGTGTAACGGGAACTTGGTTGCCGTGGCAGGGGGTGAGTGGAGGCTGAAGTACGAGCGGGCCATCAGGGAGATCGAGTTCACCAAGAAGAGGCTGCAGCAGGAGTTTGACGACAAGCTGGAGGTGGAGCAGCAGAACAAGCGGCAGCTGGAGAGGAAGGTGAGTGGTGAATCACGGAGAAGGGAGGACGGAGTGACCGAGTGACTGCACGGTGCACACAAACACTACTCGTAGTTTATTGCGATAGTTAAGGCGCTTGACGGAGCGGTTGTTCAGCAGGGAACTGCTGCTGCCTCAGGGCTCCAGTTTCATCAAATTTGGAAAGATTGTCACATAAAGGGCCTTGGTAGTGCTCACAATAATCAATAAATTGATTAATTGTACGTGTGTGTGTGTGTATATATACATACATACATACATGCATACATACGTATATATATATATATATATATATATATATATATATATCTCCACACATATATACATACATACATGCATACATATAATCGAGACTTGACCAGTGTTTTTCAACCTTTTTTTCTGTATCTTTTTTACGTTGAAAAATCCCATGGCACACCACCACGCGGTGACACTTAGGTCCTGACACTTCAAAATCTGCAACGCTTGTTGTTGTTGTTTTTGTTTGTGCAGATCAGTGAACTGCAGGAAGACAACGAGGAGTCCCAGCGAATCGTCCAGCAGCTAAAGAAGAAGACCCAGCGGCTGACGGCTGAGCTGCAGGACACAAAGCTCCACCTGGAGGGACAGCAGAGCCGCAACCACGACCTGGAGAAGAAGCAGAGGAAGTCAGTGCACAACAGTCTTCTGCACACACACACACACACACACACACACACACACACACACACACACACACACACACACACACACACAGACGTCATTCCTTTGGGACTATTCCCTCATTTTTCTGGGCTACCTGTATTATAGTTTTGCCGGATGAATCTTCAG
>NW_027466098.1:4310000-4342500 GCF_046127955.1 Nelusetta ayraudi
GTGTGTGATTTCCAGAGTAAGTCACACGTGCAAGTCACAAGTCACAGTTTCCATATTGAACGTAAATTAATGTATATGACGTTTCGTTGATGTAATGCATATCTTAACCTTAACATGGCTTAATATTTTTGGTTTATTGGGATTTTTATTGAGAAGACATACCTTACTTTGCTTTCTCGCCATGTTAAGTTTAAGCTATGTTTGTATTAGCAAGCGTTAGCTTTCTACCAGCCGCAACAGTTCGCGATGAAAGTGCATTCACTTACCTGACCTTTCTGTGTGGGTTTTGTAGTGACTGATGAAGTTTGAAGTTGTGGTGGTTGTGTCACTGATTCTTGAGCTGCAGACCTTGCATACTGCTGTTCTCTTCTTCAGAGCGTCATCGACAACATAATCCTTAAACCCAAATTGAATTATTCTTGGTCTTGCGGCCTCCATGACTGCTGCTAATGTGTTGATCTGTTGACCACTGTTGGTCTGTGTACAGTGTGCATTGCACTGTAGAATCAGCCGATCATGTTTCAAAATAAAACACGTTTTTTTTAACGTAGTCTAAAAAAAAAATTGCAAATATTTAATTTTAAAAAGTCAAGTCCTTTCGAGTTATCTGTCACAAGTCATGAATACTTGGTCAAAGTCAAGTTGAGTCTTTCATCAGTGTTAGTCAAGCAAGTCTCCAGTCCTCAAATTTGCGACTCGAGTGTGACTCAAGGCAAGTCACGTGACTTGAGTCCCCCGTCTCTGGTGACTTCTTGAATATATCAAAGTTTTTCACACTAACATTAGACGTTTGCACCTGATAAATATATTTAGGTAACATGAAATGACTTAATAGTTAATGTAAATGTGTCTGAGATCTTAATAAATTACAAATTCAATCAATGTTGTCATTTAATAAGTCATAAATATAAATCGAGGAGAGTGAAAATTAAGAATGCAATTTAGAGGATTAAAAAAAACATGCATCACACAGTGTAGGTCCTGTTTGTCAGAACCTTCTCCTTCCAGTAGACCTGTCCTTGAATTCCATTTCTTTATTATTAACAGTAATGGGTCCCATTTGCAGTTATTTAGATGTGCTACTAAAGAGAAGTGTGTGTGTGTGTGTGTGTGTGTGTGTGTGTGTGTGTGTGTGTGTGTGTGTGTGTGTGTGTGTGTGTGTGTGTGTGTGGGAGTGAATGAGTGGGTTGTTGGAGGCTGATGTATTTTGCTTTTATTGCTGTTGACTGCTGTAAAAGCTGGTTTGTCTTCTTTTTTTTTTTTTTTTTGCCTGTTCTAGACGAGCTGGCTGACGAGTCACGGCCCCCCAGGTTCTGCCCGTATGAGCTTGCATTTAATGAGCTTCTCCTGCACTTTGCTATCATTGTGTCTACCCGGTTCCTCTCTGTTGTCAATTTCATCCCTCTTTCCAAGGCTGTTAATGCAAAGTGGAATTCAGTGTTTTCCAACAAACAACAACAAAACAGTGATTACTGTTCAAGTTAATGTTCGCACTCTCGTACCCTTGCCTGTAACATGTCTCTGATTGTGTTGGAAACCTCTGGAAAAAGAAAATCTTAGTGCAGTACCTGCATGCGGTGTAGGCTGAGTTCTTTACAAACAGAATTGCACTTGGTTTATAAACTTCGCAAAACCATTTTTGCGGGCCTGATCCGGCCCTTGGGGCCGCATGTTTGACACCCCAGAACTAGAGATTTGTGATGGCTACGTTATTGTTGATTTGAACGTTGAAAGTCTGAGGAAGGTTTCAGGGCAACACTTCTTTCTCGTTGTGTTTTTAACTGTGGCGGCAGGGGGTTAAAAAAGTTAAATCGCTCTGCGCCGATTCTTTGGGAGTTACAGCGAGCCTCAATTTCCTGCAATGAAAATATACTGAGTAGTATTTCTGAGCCACCAACAAGTCTAACATCAGAGGAAAAAACATCCATCCAGCCATTTTTTTTTTTAGACCTAATTGTTCTGCTCTCAGGGTGGCAGGGAGAAATGAAAATATGAGAAATAAATAAATAAAAATACTTTAAACATTGTCCACCAGTTTGTATATTTAAACAGCAAGAAACATTTTTAAATGCAGCATAAAATGCTGCCTTTTCCTAATGCTCTAAAGGAATCCCATTTAGTTGCAGTGTAACCTCTACAACTGGAAAGGAAGATCAGCACAATATCCGTGGGTGATGTCAGTGTATTTAATAACATTAGTAATGGGCATATTTGACTTGGAGATTATGTCTTATGTCTTTATTTTATAACAGTGTAATTTTCTTTGCATTTTACACATGCTGTTTGTTAAACTCAAATGAAAAAAAAGTTTTGAAAATGGTCATTAAGATCAGATGTCAATGTTTTTATGATCCTCCAGCTGTCCTTTCTGTTTTTCCCCCCTAAAAAAGATTAGCGGTTACAAGACAATTAGCTGTAGATACTTAACGATCGTCACGCAATGAGATGAGCAAAAGGACAGCAATTATCAAAATTACACATTAGCTTAGATAAAACCCCGGTGGCATCAACGTTCATCCTTCACTGGCTGCAAAGTAATAATAATAATAAAGACTGCCGCCAGCAGGGGCACAAAAGGGACGTTTGGAAATTTGCTTTGTTAACTTACACACTCAGACGTTTGCCTTAAAGTTGATGATCATGGATGAACACGCATGTGTTGATGGATGACACCCCCCCCCCCACCACCCCATCCCACCCCTTCTCATTCGTGTTATTTTGTATGTGCCCAGCTGAAGCAGATGGAAGTCCAGCTTGAGGAGGAGTACGACGAGAAGCAGAAGGTGCTGAAAGAGAAGAGAGAGTTGGAGTCGAAGCTGCTGTCAGCGCAGGACAAGGTAACAGCAGCCTGACGTACCGAAAATAGAACAAAAGGCGATGTCAGTGATATTCCTTTAAAGCCACTTATAGACTCCAAATTCATTCCGTTCTGATGTCCCCTGAAAAGAAATGTGCTGCGTGGTGACGGTCTCCAATCTGTGACGCATCGAGGTTTGATCCCACTATCCTGTTCAAGTTGTCCTGCGTGCACCATTAATTCTGTCACGCAGAATGCAAAGGCGTTTAATATTATTATTATATGTACTGTTCAAGTACATTTTGCCTTTTTTCCATTATTATTGAAACGCAGGTCAAAAATATCAAAGTAAATCAATAAATCATGACATATTTCTTTAAATTGTTGTAGATCAACTGAATGTGCTGTTGCTTGTTAACAGAAATTGCAAGTCACGCGGCTGAAATACGTATCCAGCATATCGACTAACTGCATAATACTTTCCAAGAGGGAAAATACAGTACTTTTTTTGCTGTTGAATACTTGTTCTAATAATTCAATCTACTTACCGTATTTTCCGGACTATAGAGCGCACCTCGATATAAGCCTCACCCACTAAGTTTTTTAAAAAAAACGGAAATGTACATATATAAGCGGCACCGGGCTACAAGCCGCCGATATCTATGTTGTGAAATGAGATATATATTGGATAGATAGATGGATAAAGATTAGACAGATAGATTTACCGGTACACAGAAAGATTTCTTACTTGTTGATTTACGAACTGATTGGTTTCCGAACGGTGCCGGTAACCCAGCAGTAAAAGTGCTGATCGACCAAAACAGAGAAGTTGCGCACTGAACCCTCTGAACACACGTCGAACCGCTGTCACTTTTTCTTCATGCGCACTGGAACCATTAAAGTGGCTTCATGAACACTGAACCCAGAAACCACCTGTCACTGTTCATCTTCCTCCTGCGCACTGAAACCGCGGAAGTCACTTTCTTCAGTGTCGGAGTTGAACAGCCTCAGAAGAGCTTCGTTACATACATACCTTTTCTGTGTCTATGTCAGTGTTGCTCTCCGTGCCCCCTGGCGGGTGAAGTAAAATCCACAGAAAAGCCGCACCTTAGCATAAGCAGCATGGTTCAAAGCGCGGGAAAAAAGTAGCGGCTTATAGTCCGGACAATACGGTACAATCGAAGTTATGTAAAGTTGTAAACTGTTTAATCTCATAATGATTTGTGATTGACATGCTTTGCTTGCTCTTTCCCTTCACTTAACAACTCCTCAGGTGAGAAGTGGCGACATTGAGACCGAGAAGCGCTTGAGGAAAGACCTGAAAAGAACCAAAGCCCTGCTTGCTGACGCTCAGATCATGTTGGACCACATAAAGAACAACGCGCCCAGCAAGAGGGAGATTGCTCAGCTCAAGAACCAGGTACGACTGCAATGGCACTTAAAACTGCAGACCCAAAGGCAGAGACAGATGCAATCGGAGCAATTTACACTTGGGAATTGCCTGAGCGTAGCCTACTAGGGAGAGGCGGGGGAGAGGGGATAATTGGATTACTAAATAGACTCTGCCTGATGCTGGCCGAGGGCGGCCTCGGTCCACCACATTCTGTGAAGTGACTGTAAAAATGTCATGCAGGGAAACTGATCGAAGAGAAGAAAGAATTTCAGGCAACAGAGGAGCAGTGTTAATTCACAATAAATATGGACTAGAACTCAAAGTTCAATTCAAAGATTTTTAAAAATGAACTAATTCACTTCAATGTTCTGCTTCATTTTTTTTTTTTTTAAATAAAAAAATTTCACAGTGCATGTTTTTTTTTTTTTTTTTTTTTTTTTTTTTAATTAGAACCTGCTCTTCAAGCATTTTTTTTTTTTGAAGGGATGCGGCTATACCGATACCAGTATTGAGTATCGGTACTGATAGCGGGGTGGAGTACTCTACTTTTCCTCATAAAATACGTGCTAATGCCACGACACCGATACCAGTTGTATGTGCATATACATGACAATATTTTGTTAAATGTGTGTTTGTATCGCAGTTAAATTTGTTCGTGAAAAACATGCAGAGGAACGCCTTATTAAGTACTCACTCTTGGTATCGGTGGGTATTGAAATGCAAGTAATTCAACTCTACTCCTTCTTTGAAAAAAAAAAACAACAACTGCATGCATCACACTCCAGTTGTTAACTGGACTCGTCTCATCTCTCAGCACAGCAGCTGCACAGAGTAGACTAAGCGTTAATGATGTCATCACAAATGTACGGGGAGAACAGGCGGCTTCGTGGCTTTTTCTGAATCTTTTAGATGTGAATATCAGCCATTGGATTCACAAGATGGAAATGGATAACGTTAAATGGACATCTTTGTATTCTTTGAAGGTTTTGGCAACAATTGCGAATGCCTGTCTTTTCCCTCCAAAATGAACACATTCAGGGAATTGTTCAGGGAGTCGTTCGGGGAATTGTTCGGTTCATCGTTCGTCAAAACAACGAACTCATTCATGAACTCTGTTCTTTTTTTCCCGTTTAAACACAACGCCGCTAAAGAGTCGACTGCAATCCGTGTGCATATCTCCTGAAGTGAGTTAAGATGGTAAATAGACTGCACTTAAATGGTGCTTTTCCAGCACCTACATGGTACGCCAAGGCGCTTTACAAAGGCCTCTCATTCACCCATTCACCCACACATTCATACACCAATGGGTGGCTAGCCCCATTGGGAGCAATTTAGGGTTAAGTGTCTGGAGGTGCAGAGGCCCCAGATCTCGTGGCTGGACTGAGACTCTGGCCTTTGCCGCGTTTTGCGTGTGTCGTTGCCATTTTAAAGTTGTGTGTTCTCCTTGTGTGTGTTGCTGTGCAGCTGGAAGAGTCGGAGTTCACCTGCGCCGCCGCCGTCAAGGCTCGCAAGTCCATGGAGGTGGAGATCGAGGACCTGCACGTCCAGATGGAGGACATCTCCAAGACAAAGCAGGCGGTCAGTTCAGCTCTCTACTTCCGACAGCTTTTCCGGGCGGCCGCGATCACAATCATGGGTTTCTAAGTGAAGTCTAACGTGACATGACGGCTTTGTCTCTTGCACTTTCTTGATACCAAATTGGGAAACTACACTGTTGCATAACTAAAAACAATACAAAAAATAAATTAAAGCTGCAAGCACCGTTGATGGGGCTGAGCCAGCTCGTCGCGACCGCCCGCCAACACACCCCGACATCTGCCGACCCCTCGCAATGCCTACCAACCCCTTCAGAATTCTGCAAACCCATGCCGATGCTTGCCAACCTCTGCCGACTCCTGCCATCCCCTGACGATGCCCCCACAACACCAGCCTACGTCCCCCGACATATGCCGACACCACCTGACGCCTGACATCGCCTCCTGATGGCCCCTCCGATGCCTTCTTACCCCTTTAGACGCATGCGACCCCTGGTCACCCTGTTGACCTCCATATGCTATAGGTGGCGTTGTTGGGCCGATCGAGTTAATTTTTCATAATCATAAATGTAATACCTGAATGAAAAACGTGTGTGTGAAATTTGATGAAATTTGGAGCAAGTTTTGGGGGTCAAATGTGTCCAAGAATTCGCTTATGACATTTTTGCTTGCAGCCTTCGACTGCAGCACTTAAATCTGAAACACAGAAGTGACAATAGTCAATGAGCAGGGCAGCTGTCTTTGGCTCTGCAGGTGGCACCATTGGTTTAAGTTTTGACATAACAGTTACCCCCCACACCCCATCTACCCCCCCTCCTCTCCCCCTGCAGCAGGGAAGTGTCACTTTGTGTGTGTGAGTGGCGCTTAGCTTCCCCTCCCCCATGCAGCTGCAGGCTGAGATAGAACACAAAAACAGAAGAAAGTAGTCACACTTCTGTGAGACATAGTGAGACATCGAGTGTTCAAACAAGTGGAAATAGCTCACTTCCCATTTGTCGAAATTAAAAAGTTAGAGCGTATGAGATGTAGGGGTGGACGACACGAACGCGTGGGGTTTTGGCTCATAAGTGTGTGACGTTCCTAGAGGCCGCTATTGAAGGCTTAGTGAAGAAAGCCTTGAAAAATTTGTCGATTTTTTTGCACATACCTGCAAATAAGCTCAATTTGTGCCTTTTCTGTCAGAAATAGAGACTTTGCCTGGAAGAATGAAATGTAGGTAGACCACAAGCACTCGTGGGTTTTGGTTCCACAATGTTTGGACGTTTGTACTGGCCGTGAGAATTTTTTAGTGCAGGTATTGATTGCTGCCTGTAGGTGGCACTATGGAGCACCTCGAGTCCTCGACCACCAGTCCTCACCTCCTTGCCGAATTTCATTAAAAATGATCAAGGTTAAAGGGGTAAAAGGTGAGCATAAATTTGTTTATGACATTTTTGGATCATCAAATTATGGAAATTGGACTTTCTTTCCGTGTGAGGGGGAAACCTACATGACTTAATTGTCGACCTTGATAAGAAGTACACATCAGTATATTTTTTTTTTCGTGACTCCAGCCCCTTCCTTTTTGAAACAAGGGCAGTTAAAGTTTTGTCACCCGTGCATGCACTCTATATGGAAATATTCACAAAAAAAAACTACAGGGATCTCAAAAACATTTTTTATCAACTTTTGATCTTCACAGTCTTGGCAATGTTGTGCAATATATGGCACAGTGAAAACATGCGGTTTTGGAGAAGAAGATGATTAAAAATGTATTAATTTTTTACACATACCTGCAAACACGATGAAATTGCGCATTTTCTGTCGAAGATAGGAACTCGGCCAGAGTGTTTGAAATGTAGCAGAGGATCACAATGCACGCATGGGTTTTGGTCCCACGTTTCTACTACATTTTCACTGGCTGTAAGGATTTTTCTAATGTGGATGTTGTTTTTTTTGCCTGTAGGTGGCGTTATGGAGCACATAAAGCTGTCAGTGTTGCATCAAAAAAAATATTTCACCGGTCCTGACGTGCGTGCCCAATTTCGTCAAAATTGAACATGGTTTAAGGAGTCAAAATTGGGTCGAAACACGCGTACGATTACTAACAATAGAAAACATTCCAAAAACAATTTCACCCTTGTGAAAGACGTGGCTCGAAGTGCGCCTGTGTGAAATTTTATGAGTTTTGAAGCATGTCTAGTAGGTGAAATGCGAACTGGAAGAGGTCTGAATAATCATATGCATTTTATCATATGTGAAAGCAAATTATGCAGGTTTTGCACTTTCTGCTTGTTTTTGGTGAAACCTGTCAAGTGTAAATTATATGGGTTGATGAGACAAACACGTGGGTTTTTGAATGATAGCTGTAGCATTTCCAAATGGACACTGCCGCCATTTTAGTGTGGCCCTGTAAAGTACCCTGACTTTAAAGGGCCATAAAATGAAAACGGTTCAGATTTTTATGGGAAGTTTCTTGATCAAGTTTTTTTTTTTTTTTTTTTTTAAAGTCTTGTCTATTTCATACTAACTTTTCTAGTCCATATCACTTATGGTTTCTGAGCCTTACGTTTTGAGAATTTTTCAAACAAGTGAAAATAGGTTGCATGCGTCCTGTTTGTTGGGGGTCTAAGGTCAGCAATTGGGAAAATTTGGTCTTGATTGAATGAACGTGTGGGTATTTGTCCCATGTCTCTGCGACCTTCCTAGCGGGCGCTATGGCGATTTTAGTGTTTTCGCCTATGTAGGGGGCACTATTAAGCAGATTTATACAATTTTCTAATAGATGAAATTTTTAGCCGGGTCCGAACTGCGTGCACAATTTGGTGAGTTTTGGAGTATGTTTAGTCGGGCAAAATGGTGTTCGAAGCCACGTAAGAACGAGATTATAAAGAAACCGATGAAATACAATTGGGTCTTAGTGATCGCTGGGGGTCAGTCCCAAACAATACAGTAATTACAATAACCATTCAAGTCAATCTATATACAACAAACAAACAAGAGCAGATATGCAAAAATACAGTTAGTTGTGAAGTTGAAGCAAGGGTTTATTAACATTTGTGCATTATTTTCCTTTGAGTCCAGAATATTATCAGTCACACAGCGGGGAAGAGTTCTAAAGGGTAATGACTATAGGCATTAGACGGCTCCACATGTAGATCAAAGCGTCTTTTTTCACGGCCACCTATGTCTTTATCCTTTTCAGATCAGGGGTCACCAAAACATTGCCTGCGGGAACTAGCCGCCTCCACAATTCGCCTGCAGGCCTGTTCTAAAAATAGCACGACTCGTTGAGCTGCGTCTAAAATTAAAATTTTATCCAACCTTGTTAAGTCATTGTTGATATTTATTGTGAACTCATTAACATTTTCAGTGTCCTCACATAGATCAGTATTATTAATAATACTATATAACTGAGAAATTTTGATTATTTCACGAGTGGAAGAAAACTGGTTGCCCTGCATATGACTCAGTACCCATGAAGTAGCTCTCAGGTTCAAAAAGATTGCTGACCCCTGTTATAATTACAGAAAAGTATGTTCAGTATTTTACAACTTTACATGGCATAACATAAAAAAAAACAAAAAAACCTCAGCAACAGACACACATGCGGCATTAACAACATCTCAGCATGGCCTCCAGGTGAGAGCAGGAAGTGAGAGGAAGAGGAAGTTAAGTTGGTGACCTCGCTCTTAGAAAGAGGCACCAGCCAGTCGCACGTCATCACCTGGGACTACAAAGGAAGAGCACACGCACACAGGGTCAACTGCACCGCTCTGGAAAACCCCAGAGGACACATTGCAGCAGATAGAAGAACAAAACAGAAATGAAATACAAATGACTGAGGGCCTAACAAGGTGCTGCATGGTTTCTGGCTTTATTCTGATGAAACGGCCAAGGGATCTTGAAACCCCCCTTCCCCCCCCCCCCCCCCCCCCCATTTTCTATCAAGGTGACCACTTGCGTCTCTAAGAATGCGGGGGAAAAAACACAAGACAAACTGAAGGGATGAATTTTAAATGCCTGCCTGCAGCTGTAAAATCATGCAAATTCCTTTTTTTTCAGACGGTTCAGCATTTTTTATTTATTTTTTTTGCCAGTCTCCTGCTGCTCTGTTGCCATAATTGCAGTGTTTTGGGGAAATTGTCTTGCATGTTTTCAGCGGCCTTATTTTTTTCTCCGGAGAGCCACAGCAATCTGGGCGAGAGAGCGAAAGAGCCAAACAAAAAAGTTATACTTTGTTGAGCCTTCAAACAAATAACTGTTCAACTATCGCAGTTCACTTGACATTCCTTTATTTAAAATATTTAAAAAAAACATTTCAAACATTCCATCTATATTTAAATGATGCAACCACTCTTTTGCATTTTAATATGACAGGGCTGTTTTCTAAGGTTGCACAGGGTATATACACATATATATATATATATATATATATATATATATATATATATATATATATATATACATATATATATACATATATATACATATATACATATCATTATTATTATTTTTTATCATGCGCTAATGATTTTAATGCTAAGTCCAGCTTCTTTCTTCTGTCTGTCTTGTTTTACAACAATATAGTTAAGTTGATTATTTACGCCTCCCTCTGATTTGTTCCCTCTCTGTCAGCTGGAGGAGCAGCTGAGTCGCCTCCAGAGGGAAAAGAACGACCTGCAGTCCAGGATGGAAGAGGACCAGGAGGACCTCAACGAGCTGATGAAAAAACACAAGGCTGCCATCTCCCAGGTCTGTGCCATTCTTTCTCCAAGTCATTGTTTTTTGTTTGTTTTTTTCTTTGAAAAGGTGCACAAATAGAGGAAATAGATAGAAGTCATTTCAGTTGTTTACTGTTGCCAAGGTGATCTTAAGAAAGCTAAAATTCTTGGACTTCTTTGACTCAAGGTTGATTATCTTGCTGAACAATCCAGTTTTGACCTCGACTGAACAGTCCACGTGCAGAAAGGTTGCGTGTGGGTTGTGCTTAGCAGTCCGATAACAAACTGCACTGACAGACTTAAGAATGATTCTGAACGCAATATATCACAAATTCACTGGGTGTCTGAAACCTTCCAACACTGCATTTATCCCCGAGAAAAACTCTGAGAACTTCTTAGTTTTGTTATTATTAGCGTCTTTAAACTTTCCTGTGTTGCTGTTTTAAACTCTTAAAACCAAACCACATAACTTAATCGGTTACTTAAGTTTATTCAGCACAGAAATGGGCAAATATGAGTGCTACAGACAGCTACGTGCCTTAGTAGACGATTAAATGAAAATCTTACAAGTAAGCCGGTTCAATTAATCTGCAACAATCTCTTCTGTTGTAGATTCTAAAAAGGTGACACAACGTTGCTCAGTGAGAGTTTTTCAGGCCTCTAATATCCAAGCAAAAGAAAAAAAAAAGAATGAAATGTTGAAATGCTGCTTAATGGTCTAATCGATGTTTTTTTTTTTTTTTCCAAGTCCCCATCTTATTTTTCTGGATTCCTTGCACATGGTAGCTTTTCTCGTACCTCTGCTGCCACATGTACGTCACTGCACTGGTGGTTTGACGCCATATTTGACCTCATTTGACCACTAGACTGCTGAACACAGACAAGATGAGTCTTTTAAGTGGAACAGTACAATTGCAGTTGACATATCTATGTGGTCATTGGACCATTATCTACTGTGTATTAATGCCACATTATGTCAAAAAAGCAATCTGGAATTAGTCTGCAAAAGGCAAAAATCGTCCACATGACACATCCCTGCCAATTGAGTCTCTCTCTCTAAGCTGTGCGTTTGCTTAGGTTTCGAGCAGGCCACCATCATTTTTTCATTTTATTTTATTTTAATATTTTTTTTTAATTTTTAAGCAACATTGAAAAAAGTGCAGATTCATGATACGCCGGTAAAAAAAATCTACGTAAATGATACGTAATTCAGTCCACAAAATAGAAGATTTAAGGTGCTGCGTTCAGTTTCATGGTCTGCCTTGTATGATTGCAAAAAATTTCCCATGAGCTCATCCCGTCTTCATCTTGGCCTTTCAATCTATAAAGTTTCATAGGGCAGTGTCTCCACCAACGCGTCCAAACACTCCCTCAGATTAGGGAGTCACGTTCGTTTTCCACTTTGTTAGCCCTTTAAGCGCCATCATTTTTTCAAGAAAATATTCAATTTTGATTTCAAGATTTCAAATGGCTGTGACTTGAAATTGGTTTGAGATAAAGCCATACCGCAATTGAGAAACATCTTCAGTAAACCCAAACCTTTTTGTTTGTTTGTTTTTGTATTATGTCAGATGTCAGGGGTCTGTATGTCAGATCCCTGTCTCCACAATACCCCACAGGCTCATCAAAATGTTTTATCCACTGTTGATCATTTTCCACATATCTCAAACAGACCCAGCCATCATCACTGTAATTTACAGGGTGACCGCGGACATCCCTGCTGCCTCCACCGGCACTTGCTGGGCGTTTCCTCCCACAGCTTTAACCACATTGATCACTAACTCACTGCGCCCTGCGTCACCATTAGCGGTGTTTGAGCACTCCTGCTTCCCCCACCACGTCCCCTCATCTTCACTGGTCGATTACTCCCACCCCGGCCACTCTGAGGCGAAGCACGTGCTGCTTGGCGACTGTCGTGGCGCATGGACTCGCTGCCGCTGCGTAACTAAAGATGCACCGGCAGATGTCAGATCGAGTGCAAATATTCCTCTTCGTTATCTGAGTCAGCCATTACTTGACGAAGTACTTTGTCAACGAACAAACCTCTCGGCAATGTGTTCTCGGTAAAATTCGCTGTCTTTCTCTCTCCGCTCCCACTACAACCACTTCCTCGTCTCCTCGACTGAGGCTTTCTCTCTATTTATACTCCGAAATCTGAATATAAACACCCCCACAAATGCTGCTCAGATTGAAGCCACAGATGTCTGCCATCTCCTGGTGTAAAGTGGAAACTACTTTCAGCACCATATTTGCCGCTATGGCCTGTTTAATTCAGCATAGACGCTTGTCGCAATTTTGCAACCATGGGTTGAAAGCTCTTTGCAGGCAGTGATCAGGTCCACTATGATAACAGAAAATGGGCCGCCATCATTTTAAATGCAGCTGTAAATGCAGATGATCAAATACAAATTAAAGTGAAGTAAAAGCTCTTTGTCTATGTCTAAACCGAGGCAGCAGAATTCCCAATGGGACTTTTTTTTTTTATAAAATTGTTAAGTCGCACCACAAAGTTGTATCTCAACCTCTTTCACACATTGCTGAATGTTTTCCTTTCTTTTACTTTTCTGCTGTTGTTCTAGTCGGCCCAGAACCTGGCTCAGATCAGTGACCTTCAAGCTCAGCTGGAGGAGGCCCTGAAGGAGAAGCAGGATATTCAGGAGAAGGTTCGTCCTGGTCTTTGTTCGCCTTCTGGCCGCCGATGTCACAGTGATTTGAAAGGTTTTTAAAAGACTTCGGACAAGTTGTTAAACTTCGAGCCATATCTGCCGCAGTGCAGTGGCAAGAATTTGAACTGATGGAAGGGTGTTTTGTTATTTATTTTACATTCTAATGGGAAAATGGCTGAGATCTGTGACTGATAACGTTTAGGGCTTTTTTGTGTGTCCGTTTTGTTATTTCCTTATTTTTTCGCCCTGATGCATATTTGTTTCCGTGTCTCAGATGCAAGCCCTCCAGAGCCAGCTGGACTTCCAGGAACAGTCCATGGTGGAGAAATCTCTTGTCAGCCGGCAGGAGGCCAAGATCCGCGAACTGGAGAGCAAGCTGGAGTTTGAGAAGACGCAGGTCAAACGCCTGGAGGTGAGCGCCAAACACAGGTGGTGGTGTGGAGCGCTGCTGCTGCTGCTACTCCAGTGAGAGATGAAACTCCAGCACATTAAGGGCATGAGAAGGGAGGTGGGCGGATGGGTGGCTGGTGTGTTGCTGCTGTGGTCAAAGGTCACACACTGTAAAAGGTCATCATGCACTCAACATAGATTAAGTCTTGCGACGTTCACGCTCTCGTACATGCTGCACGCACACTGCAATGCTAATACTTGGTGATACTTGATTTAGAGACTTTCACTAGCCCTCGCACTCACATATGACAGCCATGTGATCATGAAGTGAGCTCACCTTAATTAGCAGTTGCACTCAGTGTCCAAGTCAAAGTAACAAGTGCTATTATAAGTAAATCAATCTCGTTCTTTGAACCTCCAACCGATGGAGTCTTGAGCAGGCAGAAACTTTTAGGGTTGATGATTTATCTCTCTGTGATGTCTTTGTATTTCTTTTTTATTTCATGGGTGTACCTTGAAACATTCATGATGGCAGGATGAGCAACGCAGAAGCAATGCTGTTCATTCAGCGCTTGGAAATAATTGTATCTCTTTTGACACTAATGAGACTAATGAGAAATCAGAAGACAGTGGAAGAGAAGTGTGTAAGGTGTTAAAGGAAATGAACTGGTTAATTATTCAAATACTGTTGATGCTTTAGAAAGAAAAAATACAGCAGGGGGTGGTGGGGTTGTTGTTGAGCTTCTTTCTTTTTAAATTTTATACCCACCAACACGTCAACCTGGGGCGGCTATTGCTGTGCCCCTTGTGACATCATAAAGGGTGAACTTTCAGCACTGACTTGTGTCTTAGCACACAAAACATGTGAAATTATTTTTGCCTCATTTGTGCCTTGGGGATTCAGAGGCTTGGCCATAATATATTTCCAAATTGTTTTCAGTTCCAAATCACATTTAAAGACAAACCCCCATGCGATAAGAATTACCCTCTAAATGTTTGCTGAGATTGAAATATTAGCTCGCTATTTCTCTAGCTTGCGGTAAAACATACATATTTTAGAAAACAAATACACAGCAGTGTTGTATTGTTTTGCCTTCTGGTTTGCTTTGAATGACTTTTCACCCGAATTAAATGCTGCAGCGAGTGTGTATTTTTCAGTTACCTGACTATTGCGGCTTTAACAGAACTGGGGGAGAGAAGGGGGGCAGAGCCCAATCAATAGCCATGTGAGGGGGCGCAGCACAACACCCACTCAGCTTGTGAAATATGGACGAGGCCGGTGGCTAATGTGGGAGTTCACTGAATGATAAACCGTGGAGATGGTGTTAATGCTTCGACTGGGTGCAGATTTTAAACATTCATCTGAGTCGCGAACAACACAAATGGGATGAAAGGCTGCTGTAACCCTCTTGTGCATTATTAATACAAGCAAGCTTATCAATAGTTAATGCTGTTTTATCCACATTTAGTGAACTCCAGCAAGCAAGTGCAGTCATATCATTTAAGTTCCCTCTATCTATCTATCTATCTATCTATCTATCTATCTATCTATCTATCCATCCGTCTATCTGTCTATCTATCGACACAGTGTGTTTGCTGGAGGTTTAATTGGACTAAATTCAGGAGAATAACCATTTTGAACCTCTGAATCTAAACAGAGACTGTTGGTTATACAATTGTTTTGTTTACCATGCTTGCATATGTGATTCAGGCATCGTCGCATATATTGCGAATCCGAAGCAAGAATCTAGTGTTTAATTTTCCAAGGTTATTTTCACTTGCTTGTTTTCACCACATTTTGAGTTATACAACCACAGAATACAACACACACTCTAATATAAACAAATGATTTGTAGCGTGCGCAGTGCTGTCCATGGTGCTGATGCAGGTTCTTCTGTTCGTTTCTTAATTTATTGATTTATTTTTAAATGCTAACAATTCCGGTTTAATATCCACTCTCACCATACTCCTGCTGCCACAAAGATGACAAGTGTTTCTGTACATGAGTCGCCTCTCCTCCTGCCTCAGGAACAAATGAGATTTCAAAATATTTATTCAAACCTTGTTCGAAATGCTCCATTGACAAGGTGAAATTTTAATTAATACATATTTAATCTTTTCCATCTGTTTCCGATCGCATGCTTGTCGAGGATGACGCATGTTGCTTCTCCTGACAGTGTGATTGGACCTGGCTGAAGAGTCGAGGGCAGGATGAGCTAATCCAGCAGAGCTCCATAATTGCGTGGATTTAATTTAACCGTCTTCAGCTTCTCCTGACGGCAGTTTTGCTGTTTTCAACTTTGCGATTCAGGGCTGTGCGCTCCCCACCTTTTCTTTTTTTTTTTTTCTTCTTCAGTTTCCATGTGTGAATGTGTAAAAAGCATATTTTAGTATTGCGACATTGACCTCCCCCGATCACGTGGCAAAACTTTTCACCCCGTCGCCGCGCAGAGCTTGGTGTCCCGCATCAAGGAGAACCTGGAGAAGCTGACGGAGGAGCGAGACCAGCGCAGCAGCAGCGAGAACCGAGAGAAGGAGCAGAACAAGCGGCTCCAGAGGCAGATCCGCGACATCAAGGAGGAGATGGGCGAGCTGGCCAAGAAGGAGACGGAGGCCAGCCGCAAAAAACACGAGCTGGTACGAATGGGACTGAGATTTTTGTTTTATTGTTTAAGCAGCGTTGAGATGCTCGAGCTTGCTCACCCCGGCCTGTGTTTCGTAGGAAATGGACATTGAAAGCTTGGAGGCGGCCAATCAGAGCCTGCAGGCGGACCTCAAGCTGGCCTTCAAGAGGATCGGTGACCTCCAGGCGGCCATCGAGGACGAAATGGAGAGCGATGATAATGAAGATCTGATCAACAGGTAAAACTAAGTCAAGAGGTTTTATGAAGGTGGAGATCAGGCTTTTTCACTCATATTTTTACATTTAAACAGGATGAGATATTGCAAGTGCCTCAACGGAAACAAATGTCAGTTAGACATACTGTATCTTCATTCATTCATTCGCTCATTGTCTGCACCCACTTTGCCCAAAGACACCTGGCTGTTTAACATTCATCTTTACATGTAGGACATATTTTAATGCTTGAGTAAATATCCTGTTGGCAACTGTAAGCATCATTCCCATGTGTATTATTATTATTATTATTTTATTATTGTTGTCATTATTATTATTATTATTATTATTATTATTATTATTATTATGATTATGATTATGTTATCCTTTCAGTAAATGTATTCTTTAGTGTTATTTTACACATAACCCTGACACAAGGGCCACCCAAACACAGTGCTTCTTACTCTTAATGACGTTAAGAGTTAGTAAGACTGTTTCCTTGTCGGCTTTCACAAAAAAAAGAAAAACTCCAAAAGAAGCATCTGTTGCCCACATACCATGTATGTTGGTTGGTTTCCCACCTTGTTTCTAATGCCTTCTGTTCTTTTTTTGTTCTATTGTTTTCTTTTCATTGTTTGTCCCTCCACACGTGTTTGTCACCACTAGTTTGCAAGACATGGTGACAAAGTATCAGAAAAGGCAGAACAGAACGTGAGACACTCGACTTCATTCTTTTATTTTATCCCTCCCTCTGTTTGCCCCGCTGGAAATGAAACAAACATTTCTAACGTCTCTGAGCCTGTAAACAGAGTGCTGGAATTTCCTGTGACGTTTGTTCACTCCACTCAGCTTCTTTTATTTTGTACAAACGCAGGATGTTATGTTTAAAGGAAATCAGACAATTTTGATACAAATATAACTGGAACATACCAGAGATTCTGCAGCTAGTATTATTATTATTTTTCTGTTTGGGGATTTTACTCCGAATCCTGCGGTAATATCCATCTATTCCAGGCCATCAGCTTTTTTGGTGTTGCGCTCCGCCCAATCAAAGGCGGATGGCTCTGTTCCAAATCTAAAACATGTTCTCAAGGAAGAGGCTGAGATACAGTTTAATCCACAACTGGGATTTTCTCTCTTTGAAGTGGCAAGCCTTAAGGATAATGCATAATCAACAGCGCTCAGAGATTCCACCTCTTAACCCCAGTTCACCCTCAGTGCACTCCTCCATGCATGCCCTCACCACGGTGAGATGCATGAACACCACTGACTGTGGCAGTGCTCTCGAGTCGCAGCATGAACGATGAACGAGCCCCCCTCCCCCCCAGCCCCTCCTCCTCAGATCCCGACGAGCGAACGGTTAACCACCTCGGAAAGCTTTGAACCGAGAGTAACAAGTGTCGCGATCTCCTGTATGATCCTCCCTCAACCTTCACGTTGGGTCTCCTCGACATCCAGCTGTGCTCCATAGCTAGTGTTGCATCTGAGGACATCAGCTGGACACTGCAGTGTGTAATGTGCCTGTTTCGGCCTCCAGCTCCGTTTTAATATTGCATCAGCCCACTCAAGGGTTGGATGTGGCTGAGGGTAGACACTTCCGTGCCCCCATCATCCCCTCCTTCCCTCCTGTGTTCCTCATCCATCTTTGACATCTTTGACCATCTTAATAATGCAAAATCTTCAAATGTCTTGACAAAAAAGCTGTCCGCATCCATTTCTGGTACAGCAACTCTCTCACTCTCAGACTTGGACGAGCTTATTGGTTCCGAGACGAACAATTAAGGTGGCCAACAAAACAAGTTCCCTGCTCAAGTGTCTTAACTCAAAGGCAACAACGTAGTGCTAGCGGATGGACAACTGCTAGTGGCTGGGTTTGTCCTTTGATGTTTGTTGACTTTTTTAATTTAAACTAACCTCATAAAATAATGATATAAATAATATGATATATATGTATATATATATATATCACTGAGACAGTTAAACTGTGCGACTGCTCCTCTAGCTCAGAGTGCCACTGTGTCTTGCTCGGGGATCTTAACATAGGTTGTCGTTCATCATTTCTTTTTTGCTTTTAGCATCTTGCGTCTAGCTCTGCTGGAGTCAAAAAGGTTTCCAATGAACTGTGTCTGTGCCGCTAATCATGAAAATAATATATCTGCATGATTTCGTTTGTAAAGTGTCATATTGCTTTAGTGATAATGACGCATTATCGCCCGTATTACTGCTTGTTGAAAACCCTACTAAAGCTTGAATTCCTGTTTTGTCGCATTGAACTTGGCATACACAGAAATTAGTTACGGTGGGCTGTTAGTTTTCTCATGACAGAGAGATATATTCCTTTTAGCTGTCATTTATTATAACTTAAAGAGTGAAAAAGAAGCGCGTGTTCTTCAAATTCTTAAGTCATGTTTCAAATTTGTTTGTCAATGATATGCAATTTGAAATCCAAAGCTTTTCCCCATTGGTACAATAAAATTTGACGGTGCGAAGGATTCAAATGCGCACGTTTTTCCCTGATGTTCTTGGAAATGATTCGTTTGGCCGCCTGCGTTCCAAAGCCAGAGGGACATCACCGAGTCAACGGTTAAATAAATCCCGGGTATAAACAGCGACGTCGATAAGACCCAGGGACAAAGGAGAGCTTAGCTGACTAGAGCAGGAAGATCCATGGAAGCTAATGATGAATGTAATAGTGTGTAACAGAGACGTACAACCAATGGGGGCAGAATGTCACAGACTATTAATGTCTGGCCAGCTCAGTGTTTGTTTGCTTCTCCCAGGCCCCCACTAGGGCTTAACTAATAGTACGGTGGTCAGGGACATAAATTGTGGTTGACACCATGTGTGAAGTGCTCAATTACACAGTGCCTACTGTTGCCATGTTGGCTGTAGATCCGGAAAGGTCCTCCTACGTGCGCTCAGTAAATCGAGATAAGTTAAGTTTACAAAACAATGAGAGAACACTATCTTCCCCATTGTTGTATCATACATCTGATAATGTAAAAAATGAATATATAATATTAATTAATCTGCTATTAATTATATATTGTTTGAGTGTTTTGGCAACATGAATTGAGGTATATTTTTGTATTTAATTTTGTACACTGTATGCATTTTCTCTAAAAGTGTCTAAAGCAGGAGTCTCCAACCTTTTTGGCTCTGAGAACTACTTCATGGGTCCTCAGTCATAGAAAGGGCTACCAGTTTGCTAGACTCTCCTGAATTAACAAACTCTCTGAGTTATATATTATTAATGATACTCGTCTATGTGAAGACACTTATCAAGTTAATCAGTTCTCAATAATTATCAACAATACCTTAAGGTTGGATTAAATTGACTTTTAGACGCAGCTCAACGGCTTGGGCAATTTTCCGAACAGGCCTGCGGGCAACTTATGTGGTTCTTGGGGGCTACCCTGGTGCCCACGGGCATCACGTTGGTGACCCCTTGTCTGAAGGGAGCCTGTTATAGCCATTTCCAGATGTAATACATTTATTTTGGTGGTCTGCTTTTAACAATAATCAATAATGGTCAAATTCTTAGTTTAAGCTGTACAGGCTTCACAAAACCAGTGTTTCTCTTACTCCGCCTGAAGAGGCTGTTTTGTCTCCTCACCCTCCACCTGCTACCACTGTATCAGCTAGTGGGGAAGATTGATAGTAGCGCTCCGGGTGAGGGGACAGTGATGCCATGCACACCTTAACAAAATGTCAAACAAAATCTGAACAGCCCGTATCACTGCAGTATAGGAAAAAGCCAGCCTGCCTAATGATAAATAGCTGAAAAAAAGTACATTTTTCACAGTAGGACTTCTTGAAACAAGTAAGGAAATGAACAAATAGGTCCTTCATTTTTATTTTTATTTTTAATTTTAAATTATTTTGGTCTTTTCCTTCTAATCCTACACAACTTGTAAAGCATTTCTCATTTGAACTGATTTTTAATACAGCTTGTCTCAGTTTGAAATTTGCGTTTACAAGGGGACAAAATCTCTTCAACCTTTTTCTGATGCCGCCCCCATTAGACAAACATTGAACTGGTAATCTCAGAGCTGCGAGAGACAGTTGACTCATGAAATCCGTTAAAGCCTCAAATCAAAAAAAAAAAGGTCACAAGTCTGAGTTTGAGGTTGTGCCATCATTTAGTGTCCGCACATAGCAGAGGGGTAAAAAAAGACAAAAGACGCTTGTCTTCTCTGTCATCAGAACAGTCAGAAAATCACTAATCCCGACATTGTCTAATATTCGGCCCATGTTTTGGGAAGTTAATTCCAGTTTAAGAGTCCGTTGCCCCCCTGTCCTTCCTCCTTCCCCTCCCACATCTTTAGCCGGCACCCCAATGTTCTTTCATTCCGTGAGAGCCGCTAAGCTATGCATTAGGATCTTGCTATTGTTTGAAAAAACCTCCCTTTGAAATCCAGCGTAGCTTTTGTCTCTGCACTGCAAATGATTTTAATTATAGGTGGTGCCGAGCTCCTTTCACAGCTCTGTGGGCCGGAGAGACGAACATCCTCCTCTTTCTTTCTTTCTTTCTTACTTTAGTCCCCTGCGAGATGGGAGACTCTCCGAAAAAACAGATGCCGAGCCGAGCTGAGCCGCCCCTCTGATGTCTCCGCAGGACTATTAAGCCCTAATAACTTAATTTCACAGCGCCACACATAAGCGCTGGGCTTCAACGGCACTTAATGAGTGTTGCGCTCTTTTCATCCGTGTTAAATTTTATGACAAGACCCTCTACTTTACTACATTGCTCGCAGTGGTTTGTGAACGTGTAATGATAATTGAGAGGGAAGACAAAGCTGCGCCCAGCTGTGTACCAAATCATTCTGTCAACGGCTGAAATTATGAGAGTGTGCGCGCTATGCTGCGCGTGTGCGAGAGAGAGCGAGCATATGCGCATGGCTGTCGATGAGAATAATTACCAGATGTACGTTGAATCAAGGCATTTTCTGCTGCTTTGTTCAGAAAATGTGTTGATCTCCGTTCCCCCCCTCCTCCGCCCCCCGCTATATCGTTGTAATTGTCGGTTACAGAACCGGTAAACAGATGGGAGCGAGCTTTTGTATTATTTCAAACTGTGAAATGGCTCTTCATCTGTGTAGGCATGTCCTGGTGAAGGTCAGGCCGTTTGAAATCTCAGAAATACTGTAAAGCGAGCAACATTCAAGAAGAAGAACAGTGTGTGCACCAGTTGTTCTTATTCACTTGGATCAATTCATAAACAAAGAAAACGTCACTAATTCTTGACAATTATTGTTTTCTGCGCAATAAAAATTCCATCAGAGCTCAAATTTGGCCCCTTTGCATAATTAATAATGTGCAACCCCTAAAACACGGCAGTCAGTTTCATTGCAACGAAAGAAAAGAACTAGCAAGGTAACTTTTTTTTAAATGCCTGAATACCAGTTCAGTGCTCATTTATTTATAATGACATCCCTCGAACAGAGACAACAGGATGCGGTTGCTGCTCGATATTCTCCTCTCTGTCATCAGCGATTTATTTTCCTCTCAGCATGTTTGAACAAGGGGTTCTTTGCGCTGACTGCATGTGCTGACTTTTGAAGAAAAATAACCAATAATCTGTATTGTTCCAACTAAAACACGGCGTGCTCTACCTCGTGCGGGTCCACAGGAACGACCCTTTCTCTTCGCAGCCGCCTTCGCACTAACCAAACATTTATCGCGTTCTCCCGTCTTTTTTTGTGGTTGGTTAATACCTGCTTCTCTGTTTCTCCTGCTGTCCATTTGGGTGATTTCTCTCTCCTTGTCTTGCTGCTCCTTGCCAGTCATGGGGACTCAGACACAGACTCTGAGTTGGAGGATCGGGTGGACGGGGTGAAGTCCTGGCTGTCCAAAAACAAAGGTTCAGCAAAGAACCTTTCAGATGACGGCAGTCTCAAGAGTTCCAGGTCAGTAGAAAAGTATCTGCTCGGGTTATTGTGTCTTGCAATTATAGGACAGTCTCCTGACGAATGTGACAATTGTGGTCCTTCTGGGTGCAGTTTATTTATTCAGGCGGTCCGCACCTTTACTGAGCCAGAGGAAATAAAGCTGAGCAGGACACTTAGCTAAAAATAATGCTGCCTTGACTACGAGCTATGATCACTATTCTATTCAGAAAGGACTTCCACCCCTACAAACAAACCACCTCCAGTGTAGCTTTATTGGCATTCCCAACGGCCAACTGGCATTACCTACATAGGACGTGCACTGAGATAAATGAATGTCTCTACTTGCTGACAGCGTTGATTTTATTTATTTTTTATTTTGTCTCCTTACCCAAAGATTTAACTTTCCTCCCTTGGCTTAGCCTCTTTCAACTCTTACAAAAGTTCTTAAATCTTTCTAAGCCAGTCACCAACCTTTTTGGCTCTGAGAGCTACTTAATGGGTCCTGAGAGTCATAGAAAGGGCTACCAGTTTCCCAGACTCTGCTGAATTAACAAACTCTCTGAGTTATATATTATAATTAATGATACTCATCTATGTGAAGACACTTATCAAGTAATGAGTTCTCAATAATTATCAACAATGACTTAACAAGGTTGGATAAAACTGACTTCTCGACGCAGCTCAATGACTTGGGCAATTTTTCACATGGCCTGTGGGCTACTCATGTGGTCCTTGGGGGCTACCTGGTGACCCCTGTTCTAGTTTCCACATTCCATTCGGGAACATTAAAGGGTTGGTTGTCTCTTTCATTTGTGTATGGATGTTCAATGTGTCAGATTTCGACTTAAAAGATAGAAACAGCTCTCTTGTCATTGTCTTCATTTTACTTCCTGTTCCATGTCTGTATGCCCTAATCATACCAGTCATCGTAATCTTAATTTTAAGCGCTTGAATTAGGGGTAAAAGGACTCACCTCAGGTGCATTTGACTCAAGCCCTCAAGACACTCAAATACTTCTTACTTCATTTCTATATTCATTTCATCCCTCGCAGTTTAAAAAAAAAAAAAAAGTCTAATCTCCATTTGTATCATCACTTCTGCTAACTTATTCCTCACTCTTTCCCTTCATTTCCCTATACTTGATCCCAAACATTGTCATTTCTGCTTTTCCACTGTCTTCATTCCTATGTCTTCTCCGCAACTCTGTTTTTCCTTCAGATTTGCAATGAATGTAGATGAGAAAGAAGGGAAAGCGTGGAAGGATGGTAAGGAACTGAAAGAGACAAATAAAGATGGCAAAGAAGTAGAGTCCAGCAGGCCCTTGTCAGTGATGAGCTCCCTCAGCTATAGAAAGCGACCCAACCCCGAGTCTAAAGGGGACGGCCTCTTTGTTGCCCTGAAGAAGAACGCCGAGTCAGACGTGGGCCAGTCCTTCCAGAAGGGTAAACCCAAAACATCCGACTTCAAGGATGACTCCTTCTCCACCAGCTCTAGACGCAAGTCCTACACCGGGGACGACGCCGAATCTGTGGTGTCCCTGGCCTATTCGGAGGCCAGCAGTCGGGCAAGGAAAGGCATGGACAGCCGCTGGGCAGACTTCGACAGTGAATCTGCAGTTGTGTACGCCGCGACTAGCCGGGCCTCCACGCGTCTCGGTTTGAGCCCAGAAAATGATGCAAAGTCTGTAGTCAGCCGGGGTTTGCCAAGTTCTTTCGGACGCCGCCAAAGTACCTCGCGCTTGGACGAGGGCCAGGGTGGCCGCTCGCTGTACGGCAGCAGTCCCAGCAGCCCATGCTTTAGCAGGCGTTCGGGGGGTCGCAGTCCCGGGGGCGTAAGCCAGGCCGATTCTCACATGTCGCTGGCGCGCAGCTGCCGCCTGAGCGAGTTTGACCTCGACTTGGATGATGGCCGTAGCATCGCCTTTACCGAACGCTCGGCCTACAGTCCACACTCGTCCACCGGCCGCAGTGTCTCCATGCCACCACCCCGCGCCAGGTCCTCCCTGGGTGAGGGCGACCCAACCCAGGCAGACACCTTGGACATCAAGACAGTCACCCACCGCAACTACCTGGATCCCGACCTGGAGAAAGCCATTAACGAGGTTCTGAATTTCAAGCCCATCAAGTTCAAGCGCCGCAGTTTGGAGGATGACTCGGACGGCCAGGAGGAAGGACAGGCTAAGAAGGACAATGGGGGCGATTGCGATCGCCCCACCAGCAGCCTCCGACGCTCTGCGTCGGCGGTGGACTGCGTCAAGGTGACGCAGAGTAGCAGCAGGTGCAGCAGCCGCTCTCGCAGCAAGAGCAAAGGCAAGAAGGGCAAGAAGAAGAAGAGGAGCCAAAGTTCCGAGTCCGACAGCTCCAGCAACGAGGGTCGCCACAGGAGCAGCTCCAGGAGGAGTTCCAAGAAGTCCAAGAAGAAGTCGCAGAAAAGGAGAGAATCTTCTTCCTCATCGTCCTCCTCCTCTTCTTCTTCTTCTTCCTCCAAATCGGAGTCGGATTCAGGATCTTCCAGCTCCGGGGCTTCCACCATCTCCTACCGCAGTTCCAGCAGCGTCAAGCGGGCCCCGGCTAAAAAGGTCCCCAGCATTGAGGAAGATGGGGCCGTAGCCCCAAGCAAGAGCCAGCCGGCCAACAGAAAGGAAGACAAAAAGAGGAAGAAGAAAGTGGACAGCCTGATGATGAAGTACCTGTATCGGCCCGACAGTGACTGAAGCAGGCAGTAGGAGGTGATTCGGGTGTGGACTGGCCCCCGACCAGTGTGAATGGAGCATGATTTGACCCAACTAATCAGAGACGTCACCCCAACTAGTTTTACACATCAAACACTGTCCAGCTTCCTAGCAAATAGACACTGACCAGTGTAGAAGGGTTAAGTTGAGGCAACTGGACTGGTTTTGGGATCTTGGAGACATTTCAGCTCTCATCTGAAAAGCTTCTTTGGTTCTGTTCTTCAGAAGTCTTGAGGTTGAGAGGCCAAACGTCTCAAATACCTGCTCAGTGGTCTAGTGGTAGAGTTTCCACTCTGACACTGGGAGGTTGTGGGTTTGATCCCCCGCCGGGTCTTACCAAAGACTATAAAAATGGTACCGATTGCCTCCCTGCTTGGCACTCAGTATTCGGGGTTGGACTTGGCGAGGGGTTTAGATCACCCAATGATTCGTGGGCGCAGCACCGCTGCTGCCCACCGCTCCCTCAGGGGGTCAAGTGCTGAGGACAAATTGCACGTCCTTCGGCATGTGACACTCACTGGGACTTTAACCTTTGATCCAAGAAAGCAAAACCAGTCCAGTGGCCTCAACTTAACCCTTCTACACTAAGACGACCTGGACGACTGCAAATCATCTCAGAAACACTCAGGACTAAGAATTCTAACCTGGGTTTGTGTTTTTGTTTGAGTGTCAGTGTTGGCATGCAAATAAATCGTGTTTACCCTTTCTTCGTTTTTAATGACCAAGACAGAAAATTTGGGTTCAACCCTCACGCCTGCCCTGTTTGCTCGTTAAAGCTTCTACTAGTGAACCAGATAACATCTTGGATGGGTTTGCGCAGTTGATCACATGTGTACTGGTGAGGTGCTGCGCTCAACTCTAATTACTCCTGAGATCCATCACAATGATTTATACCTCAAGAGAGGTAAAGTGAACAGGAGGATTGGATAATAGAGCGGGATACATTTTTTTTACCCTCACACTCCCTCTGCAGCAGCAATAATTACAGGACCGAGCATTGATTTTTCACCTACTTGGCTATTCATTGAAGATGCTCAGCTGATGGTAATTAACCCGCAGTTTGCAGCATTTAGGAAGGTGGACTCAGATTAAGCTGTTGCACAGAACTCCGTCGGGATTTGATCGTTGTTGTTTTTTTCGTGCCAACATGTTTAATTATTTCCAACCAATTCACAGTTTTCACAATTTAGTGTTTGCTGTTTGACTTGCATGGTTTTCAATTTTCACGACTATCTGCCAGCATTTTGCTCTCAATTATTTTAGCTAACCTTTACTTAGAAGGATAATTTAACTCCACAATACAAGACAAAGTATTGAACTATTTCAACTGATAAAAAGAGTACTTACCATGGGTTTGTGGATTTCAAGGTTTGAGTCACATAAAATGAAGTTGAGGAAATTTGGGTTTTACCTTTACCTTTTGTATAGACATGAACAAGCTTCAGTTGGCAGCAGCAGTCTCATGATTCTTAAGGACTAATAAGTTCTTTGACGAACAGCTGTCATTTCACAGTAATCTTAGATTTAGTCCAACATACCTCCTTAGATTTACTCATTCTCAGGGTTGTACACAAAGTATTGAAGCCCTTGGTAGATAATCCCGTAGGGATCTACTCTGTCCTTTTGAGTAATGCATCTTGAAGCTGATAGCTGCATGCCCGGAAAACACACGGCAACATGTCATTTTTGCGACGCAAAGGTCCGTCGCCTTGTCCTAAAAACGCTTCCTTTGCTCCCCTTGCTCTGAGAATAACAGCCCCCCCGTTTTGTCTCCTCTGACCCCAGCCCAACTGGCCCGAGGCGGTACTACTTTGACAGATCCGACGAAGAGGTGGAGGAAGAAGAAGAGAAGGAGGAAGGCGGGGCCGCCCCACTCTCATACCACTCACGATACAGATACGGCAGCCATGTGAGGGACAGCGACCGCGAGGACATACTCTATGAGGACACACTCTCCAAGACTATGTCCTAGTGCTTTTTTTTTTTTTTTTTTTTAAACACCCCCCACCACCACCACCACCATCCCGTCCCTCCTCTCCTCTCCTCTCTATGATGGAGGTGACACAGAACCACCTCACTGGGATACCGTTCAACTCCTGTTAGAGTTTTTGGTTGACCGTGACAGACACGCATACATACACGTCTGTCGGTCAGCAGCTGCTTGGCTCCCCATTAGACTCTCGTCTCCTTGCAGCTGAGCCAAAGAACTCGAGGTTGCAGTAATACATTCTCACTTCCCCACTCGACTTTTACTCACAGTGTGTATTTCCATACTTCAATGTATTGCCAAAAAAAAAAAATGCCTATTGTTTTAGTGTGCGAGCCTTTTTTGTCTCTTCCTCCTCCTCCTCTTCCGACTGCTTCCATCCATTTCCGGCCAGGTGCCATTTAGTTCAAGTGGTCCCCACCACAGCATCTCCGCAGCTGCTGCGTTTCACCAACTGCACTGAAAAAACTCATCATCGTCATATGTTCTCTTTCTATCTCTCTCTCTCTCTCTCTCTCTCTCTCAGCCTGCCTCAAAAGTTTTTTTCTTCTCTCCTTCCTGCCTTCCTTCCTCCCCTTCCTCCCCTCCCCTGTCGCTCGCCTTATTCCCCGCCTTTCTCTGGTAAATTATCTCTTCCTTCCAGGGTTAAGGGGGATTACATCACTAAGTGCTCCGCCATGAAAAGTGAAGCATTTTCAATCCTTTGTTTTTTGGTCGTTTGTGGGATTTGTGTGTTTGTTTGCTTGTTTTTTTTTTTTGCAGAAGGCCCGCCTGCCGAGCAAATTTAATTTTCCACAAGGCCCTGGTTTGTCGGGGAGAATTACAAATAGACACCCCCGCGCCCCCCCCCCCCCCCCCCAAACTCCTTCCACATTTGGAGTACTTGGCAGATTTCTTGTCGTTTTGTCGCCTCAGTCTCCTCTGTTTGAGGCTCAATGTGATTTGCCAACGTGCTTGACTTCAACGCATTTAAAGGTTCCTCAAAGGCACGAACCTACCCAGTTGTGGGTGGGGCATCCAGATTTACAGGAGAGGTGTGAAGTATCATCACAAAATGTTGATTTTACTTTCATGTGTAAACCGTTGTGTGCTTGTCCAAAGCTCAGTGTGTCTCCTCTTTACCTTCATTCTCTGATGGATGATCGTTAACTAGCTGGTCTTTCTTTATTTTACACGAGAGGGGAAAAAAAACCTGGGAGCTGAGACATTTTATGAGTGAAAAAGATTTTTTTTTTTCCCTGTATAGTTTTTTTTCTCTGCTCAGCTTCACATTTGATTTAATTCTCAGCCGACCCTTGAAAACCTAAACAGAATTATTTCCTGTATTGTGTTTTTTTCTGTCAGAACATAAATGATGTAGAATATCACCTGCCTTTTTGTTTCATTCTAAAGGGACATTTCACCCCATAGTTGCAGATACACATCATCTGCAAAGTTTTTTCTCCATCCACGTGGACTTGTTGCGAGTAATGCTCTTGAATCTGGAAGTAGAACATTTTCTCCCCGCAGGAAATTGTGACCCTGCGGACGAAAGGCAAGCCCCGATAAAATCCCATCATTTTTCAGCTCTAGCCGGGGCCACCGCCTCCCACTGTTACTTCCTCTGTGGACAAACAACAAGAGAGGTGGAGTCAAAGTTTCTTTAATTGTGAGGTGAATCGGCCCTTTAATGGTTACTAACTGGACTCACTACAGCCCACATAACTAAACTGTGAAGCCTTGTTTTAAAAAAAAAAAAAAAAAAGAAAAGAAAAGAAAAGAAAGCGAGAACGGTGTCAAATCATGGCCTTTACTAATCTGTCTGCTATGTAAAATATGTCTGAAAGCCATTAAAAGTCCACTGCAGCCTGATGAAACATTTAGGGTTGAAAAAAATAAAAGTGGTGGATTTTCCTTCACCGTGGGACAAGGTGTGTGTGTGATTCCACTTGACATGCTTTTTTTTTTTTTTGTAGACTTATGCATTTCTATTCTCTATGCAGGCGACACAAGTGCAGAAATGTGTTTTTGGTTTTACCAACCCTGTCGGAAAGAAAGGAGTGGTTTCGGAAGAAAAAATGACGAGGAAATGAGAGGAAGGAAATGCTTAATATTGCTGACTGCACACAGTATTTATATATATATAAATATGACTCACGCTAGCTTTGAAAATATTTCCTGTTTATTTTCATTATTGCGCAAAAATTGAATCCTTGTTATAAATTTTTCATTTTTCATTTTAATATATTGTAAATAAACTATGAATGTTTTGGACCGCCGTGAAGGGTGGACTTGTCTTTTTGCTTTTCTCCGCCCCTTCTGTCTCCTGCTGCTGTTTTCATGTTCACACTTTTATGATTCAAAATGGAGTGCAACTCCACCCAACACCTTAAATCAATTTGATCTATTTTGGGAAATCTTTTCAGTGCTATTGATTTAAAAGTTGTAAAGTTCATTTGCCGAAATTTGGCTTGTTCATTTTGAAATCACTGAAATGCCCTCTAGCAGTAATGGGAAATTCAACACGCAAAGTGTTACTGTGAAGTAGTCCGACGGTTGAGGAGATGTGCTTCTTACTTTAAAAGCTTCAGCTCTCAGTTACAAATTAATAGGTTTATGTACTTCGGAGTCCACATGCTGAAAATATACCATTACACCCAGTGCATATAAAGCAACCAATGAATGAATTAAATAATTCAATCCACTTAATTTATAAAGCTACATACAGTTGGTTTCCGAAAGTGTTCAGACCCCCTTAAAGGTCACCTATTATACTAATTTTCGGGCTTTTGTGTTTGATGTCTGGCCCCTCCAGAGCGGCAACACACGATTTTCCGTGCTGAAAGCTTTCTAGATTTGCGTATCTCGCGGCTCGTTTCCTCGTGTTTACTGCATCCCGCGAAAACGTATCAAAACACTGTCCTAGCAGAGAAAATATGTACGCTGAAACGATCACTTCAGTCATAGAGTCGTTTATTATTAGACAAGAATATCTGCACAA
Source organism: Nelusetta ayraudi (assembly GCF_046127955.1). Classification (NCBI taxonomy): domain Eukaryota; kingdom Metazoa; phylum Chordata; class Actinopteri; order Tetraodontiformes; family Monacanthidae; genus Nelusetta; species Nelusetta ayraudi. The sequence goes on from NW_027466098.1 coordinate 4,339,910, forward strand.
CTTAAGTCCACACCAAGCACAAAGCAGGAAGAGCTCTATACAACCCATGTTACCATGCTGGCAGCGTGAACATCGCTATAAGGAGTGAAACTTGCCAGTCAAAATCGCTGCCTCTTCAGTTTCACTGCCAGCGAACACAACACACATAACAAGCAGAGCACGGAGTTAGCGGTGGTGGCTAACAGTTCATCAACACGATTCAGCGGTTGTACGCTGCAAGTAGTCTTAAAACTAATGTTGCTTGAGGTCACAATACACTCACAGTACTCATACATGTTTTCCAAATATTGCCGTGGCTGACTATTCTCTCGTCGTCCACCAGGGGGCCGAGTCGAGCCCGTCTCACTCCCGTTGCCGGCAGAGAGGCTGCAGACCGGTGTTCCATCACATCCGCATTAGGCTGAACAAACCTCCAACATTTTCTCTGTTTGTTCCACTCCGACGGTTGTGGTCCTTGGTGCTTCGGTAGTTGCTCGGTATTTTTTATTTTATATTTTTTAATTTCCCTCACACCGAAAAAACATTTTCTTGGAGCAGTGCATTACGACATCACTTCCGGGGCAGAGCGGGGGAGGGCGGAACCAGTCCGAGAGTGTGCCGGAGCTTGGCCATGAAAGGAGCTCCGGAACGCAATTACGTCATTGCGTTCCCAGTGTTGAAAAAATCTCTGTGAACAGAGCGTTCAGAACCATGCCCAACGACTTGCAGGGCTCACGTCCAAACACATGAACGTCATTATTTGACGATATCGAGATCGTTTGACGATAGGGTTCAACATTGTAACAGTATTTAGAGCTCAGAAAAGTGGAGAAGCATCATAGGTGCCCTTTAAGTTTTTCACTCTGTCATAGTGTAGCCATTTGCTAAATTCAATTAATTTCATTTTTTTTTCCTTGTTAATGCACACACAGCACCCAATATGGTCAGAAAACACAGACTTGTTGAAATATTTGCAGGTTCATTACAAAATAGACACTGACATATCACATGACCATAAGTATTCAGACCCTTTCCTGTGACACTTATATTTAACTCAGGTGCTGTCCAATTTTTCTGATCGATTGAGATGGACCTACACCTTCATTGGAGTCCAGCTGGGCTCATTTATAATGATTGGACTTGATTGGTAAAAAAAAAAAAAAAAAGAAAAGAAAAGAAGCCACACACCTGTCAATTTAAGACCTTACAACTCATAGTGTAAAGTCAGAGGAAATGAGAATCATGAGGTTTAAGAAACTGACTGAAGAGCGGCGAGACAGAATTGTGGCAAGGCACAGATCTGGCCAAAAAATTCTGTTGCACTTAAGGTTCCTAAGAGCACAGTGGCCTCCATAATCCTTAAATGGAAGAAGTTTGGGACCACCAGGACTCCTGGGAGATCCGAGGGAGAAAAGCCTTGGTGAGAGAGGTAAAGACGAACCCAAAGATCACTCTGGGTGAGCTTCAGAGATGCAGCGGGGAGACGGGACAAAGTTCTCGAAAGACAACCATCACCGCAGCCCTCCACCAGTCGGGTCTATATGGTACAGTGGTCCACCGGAAGTCTCTCCTCACTGCAAAACACATGAAAGCCTGCATCAAGTTTGAAAAAAAAAAAAAAAACACCTGAAGGATTCCCAGACTCTGAGAAATAAAAATCTCTGGTCTGATGAGACCAAAATCTAACTTTTTGGTCTTAATTCTAAGCGGTATATGTGGAGAACACCTGGCACTGCTCATCTCCTGCTTAGGGGGCGTCCCCATCGCCTCGCCTCGCCTCGCCTCGCCACGGTACGGTTGTAGAGCGTCCTCACTGGCCGCTACACGGTTGTAGGGGGCGCTGTTTTGGTACCTCAAGTGCTCGGGGTCCAAGCGAGACGAGGCGAGTTTAGTGGTGACGTAGCGACGAGCAGGGCACTGGATTGGCTCAGTGTTTTCGTCGATTTTCCCTTTCGGAGCGGACACCGACGCCAACTCTTTCGACACGGAACTTCCGTGTTCGCGAGTGTGTTCAACCATATTCGCGAAAAACAACGAGCGGCAAACGGCGAAGCGCTCGGAACAAACCGAGTTGCTCCTGCGTGAGGCGCGTTAAGTTAGGGAATCACAGGAGTCTCGAGACCACAGGAAATACGGATTCGTCGAGAGGACGTGGCTCTTCACCGCGAGGAAGCCTCGAACACCGCGGCATAAAGTCGTCCTTGGCTCGCTAGGGCAGCTGTTTCAAATAAGGAGGCGTGTTTCCTGTCTGTTTTTCTGTTTGTTTGTTTTTTGAATAAATGCTGTTTTCCCGTTGTATCTGTCTCGTGTTTACTTTTGGTGAAAATATAAAGGTTGAACTACACCTTTACTCTCCCAGAAAACCAAACCAGAAATTATAAATGTTGCCTGCATAAATGATCAACTGTGACTTCAGTGAGGGAAACTGTTCTTTCTTTAACAGAAAAGCAACCACAGACCGAGCAGCAGGTATGAAACAACCTCTACTTTGTCCATCGCTGCGCTGTCGTGTATCGCACGTCATGCATCATCCGTGATGCCGTCGAAAACATTGTCCCGCTTTACCGCGTCGACTCCGCCCACGGTCTCGTGGACCCGGGGCGGTGGGGACA